>NW_027208260.1:0-300000 GCF_964237555.1 Oryctolagus cuniculus
TAGCACAAAATTTCTCTCCAGCTTGTAGTTGATCAGGCCCACAATGGGGACACATATTGTGACATATACTGCATTCTTCAGGTTTTATTCCTGAATAGTTTCTCTTTTTGATACTCAGTTTTGGAATATGGCTTATACTTAAATTAAGTGTTTTTCTGAATTCAACTCCCTTGGGAGTTAATGTCTTATTATTTGTCATAACATCCTGATGCAGATTTTTCTCCAGACTTTTCTGGTTGGTCTTAATCAGTTCATCCAGTTTCATGGCAACTGAAGTGCGAAAAAAATGATGTCACTACATCAAATATAATTGTTTCTTCTAGCATACTCGTGTAAAAGGAATGAAGTTACTTGTATTTAAGAGGGATAAGATGTTAGGAAAAGTTCTGCATTTGTGCCTCCTCACACAGGGCACCAAAATGTTAGGAAAAGAGTTGTAGAATAGAGGAGAAAGTGTATGAATTTACAGCCAGACAGAATTTATTCAGAGAAAATTAATCCACAGAGGTGGGTGACCAACTGCCTGTACAAGATGGAGCATGAAGGCCCCAATTCCCAGGGGCCAGACCTTTTTGAGGAGGGCTAAGGCTGGGCATGAGGGTAGGGGGCAGCAGTGGAGGGGAATTCCAGGAACTGGGTGGGGGCCTTAGGAACCTGGAAAATAATGCAGGGTGGGGTATGAAGGCAATAGGCTGTGAGACCCAATTGAGTTTCAAGGGCAAGGAATACATTCCAAAGTTTATCTACTTTGGGCAATGAGGGAGAATGGCTCAGGCTTATATCCTCATTCCATCATAAGATTTTCAAAAAATGATTAGAAGATACATATTTATGAATATACAGGTTTTCTCCATTATACATTAATATATTAAATTGTATCCATAGATTTTCCAATGTTCATCCATGATCCTGTTTACTACCAGAATTTTTTCCAAGTATGATTGAATGGTTTTTGTGGTAAGATGTCTTAAATCA
The DNA here is from genome assembly GCF_964237555.1 of Oryctolagus cuniculus. NCBI lineage: Eukaryota > Metazoa > Chordata > Mammalia > Lagomorpha > Leporidae > Oryctolagus > Oryctolagus cuniculus. Next base: position 976 of record NW_027208260.1, read on the forward strand.
CTGCTTGGGATGCCTGTATCTCAAAACAGTGCCAGTTTAAGCCGAGGCTACTCTGCTTCCAATACAGCTCTGAGATAATAGATACTGGAAAGCAGCAGATAATGGTTCATGTGCTTGGGACCCTGTGATAGAGATGAGTAGGTGAAATTCCAGGCTTCTGGCTTCAGATTAGTCATAACTGTTGATAGTATTTGGGGAGAGAGTTAATAGAAAATCTATTCCTCACTGTTTCTCTCTCACTTTCTACTTTCACAAAAATGAATAAGACTTCACAGAATGGACTAATATTTAATAAATATATTCACCTGTAATCTAGAAACCAATTTTTCCCTGTCCATTTCTTCAGTTCATTTTTTAATGTATTTTTATTTCTTTATTTGTGAGAGTTAGACTGTGAGAGACAGAGACAAAGATCTTCCTTCCATTGGCTCACCCCTCAAATGGCAAATACATTTGGATCTATGCCAATCCAAATCCAGGAGCCAGGTGCTTCCTCCTTATCTCCATTGTAGGTGCAGGGGCCCAAGCATTTGGGCCATCCTCCACTGCCCTCCCGGGCCACAGCAGAGAGCTGGACTGGAAGAGGAGCAACCAGGACTAGAACCCGGGGCCCATATGGGATGCTGGTGCTGCAGGGGGAGGATTAACCATGTGAGCCACGGTGCCAGCCCCTTTTTCAATTCATTTTTAGAAAAATTGTGGGTTTTGTACTTCTGTGATATTTCAACCATAAATATGGGGAAGTTTTACTAGATCATTTCCTTGAAGGTAAAGAGTGAAATGTGTCTATACTCTAAGCAGGATCACATTCATGGGACAAGATTTGAATATGTGGTTGTCTTGTGTTCTGTCTTCCCAGGCAAACAGCATTTGTGGGATTTTTCTAATGAAAATCTCTGTTTTATCTGCACTATTATAGTTTCCCCATATTTCTAAGGAAACCTGACATCCTAATCTTCTAATAACTACAACAGTTACAGAAAGTTCCAATATACCACCTTGGCTATACATTCCCACCAGTTGAAATAATTTATTCCTGCAACCCAGAGTCTGCTCAATTATTGAAAATTGATTTCTAACTCATTGTGAAGACATCAGCCCTGGTTGCCTCCTCTTGTTTCTTTCTATAAACACTCCTCTGTGATAATTTGAGTTTCTGGAGGTTTGTTGATTTTCACAGAAAACTTCATTTCCTTTGCCTTTACCAGAGATACTGATCTCCATAGATACTGTAGAATGTCTGTGTCTGAATCACAGGACCAGCTGTCTTCAGGAGTAAGACTTGGGAAAAACTCGTGGAAAGAACACCAGTCAATATCTGTTGCACTGCTTCTGCTTTGGCCTCCCTGCCCGTTATGTACACACTGATATGGAAGGCTCTGATGTAGGCATTCTTCCCCCATCCATGGCTCTGCTCCTTGCTCCAACTTGAAGATCAAGTCAGGTTTGGTCCTGCAGTGCCCTACTAATGGAAACAATATAGACTTTGTGAAATCACTATCTTGGGTTAATGAAAGGAGTACAGCTTGGTCCAGGAGCTATGCAACAAATGTTCCAATGTGAAATCCTTCCCAGGTGATAGATATTCAGATTCTTCATGGACTCAAATTCTATACCTGTCCCTCATTCAACTTTATGAATAGTGCTCACTTAGTTGTCAAATAGCAAGAAAATGTTACCATTGGGCATGTGATGAGTGTCACTCACCCAGGGAGAACAGGCTGCTGTAGGTCTCCAGCATCACATCCCTGTACAGGATTTTCTGAGCTTGGTTCATGTTCTGCCATTCCTCCCAGGTAAAGTACACAGCCAGGTCTTCAAATGCTATCATCCCCTGTGACAGAACACTCCTGGTCAACATGTCAACTCTGTCACCTAACAAACAATGGCAGTTGTATATCTTCTACATGGGTATGGATGAAGAAGCAAGAATGCCATTTCATTTCAGATTTATGAGCATTTGGGCAGCCACACAGAAGCATTCCACAGGGGATCAAACCTATGGTATAAAGGCTGTGAAAATTGCCCAAGCTGGAGGGAAACAGGAATTTCTGTTCACAAAGGCCAGACTATGTCAAGGGCAATTGCACAGTAGGCTGAAAGGGGGACAAGAGTCACTCTGGAATGAGCAGTGTTCAGAAGAATGTAGAAGTATTCAGGAAAAAAGACAAGAAACCATCAGGGAAGTTATGAAGGGATTGAACAATGAAGAATTTCCAGAAAAACACTATACACAGTCAATGCAATTATGGCAGAGAAAAAAATTTTTAAAAGAGACAGTAGGCATTTAACTTAGTGTTTATGATGCCAGCTCAGATACTCTCTCTCTGCATCAAATTTCCAAAGTTGGATTTCAGTGCCAGCTCCAGTTTCCAGCTCCCAGCTAATGCAGACCAGGGGAAGCAATGGTGATGCCAACCAAGAGGGAGGCCTAGATTCCATTCCTGACTCTTGGCTTCAGTTGTGCCCCACCTCTGTTTGATATTTTTATTTAGGCAGTGAAGAAGTGCATGGGAGCTTTCTAGCTTTCTCTCACTCCATCAATTTCTTTCTCTATCAGGCTCATAAATATTTTAAGTAAGGGAGGAGATTCAAGAAAGAATAGAAAGTAGCTTTTGCTTTTTCTATAATTATTCTACTCATAAACATTTAAAGAACTGAAATAACATGATAACAAATTAAAGTAAAAGCTATGGAGTTATTTACCCAAGAACAGAACCTGAGAAATTCTGTACTATAATCTGCATTTGTGACTGAGGGAAATACAGAGAGCTTTGAGAACCTGCAGTAGGCACCAGCATTGTGGTACAGCAGGTAGATCTCCACCTGCAATTCAGGCATCCCATGTGGACAGACAATTTGAGTCCTTGGTGCTCCACTTCCAATTGAGTTCCCTGCTAAAGTGGCTGAAAGAGCAGTGAAAGATGGCCTGAGTATTTGGGCCAATTCCACAAATATGGGAGACCCAGATAGAGTTCCAGACTCCTGGCTTTGGCCTGGCCAACCATTGTGGCCATTTGTTGAATGAACCAGCAGATGGAAGATATCTCTTTCTCACTACCCATCTCTCCCTATCTCTATTACTCTGCCTTTCAAATAAGTTAATAAATAAACCTTGGGGCTGGCACTGTGGCACAGTGGGTTAATGCCCTGGCCTAAAGCACCAGCATCCCATATGGGCACCGTTTCAAGACCCAGCTGCTCTAATTTTGATCCAGCTCTCTGCTATGACCTGGGAAAGCAGTAGAAGAAGGCCCAAGGATTTGGGCCTTTGAAGCCGTGTGGGATACCCAGAAAATTCTCCTGGCTCCTGGCTTTAGATGGGTGCAGCCCGGCCAGTGCAGCCAATTGGAGAGTGAAATGTTGAATGAAAGATCTCTCCTCTGTCTCTTTCTCTCTGCCTCTCCTCTCTCTGTGTAACTCTTTTAAATAAATAAATAAATTGTTAAATACAATCTTAAAACGTGAAAGAACATGCAGTAGATTATTTTCCCCACAGTGTTCTTACTCTAGCTGGGAATCAAGTTCATCTCCTCAAACTATTAAGGACTGCATTACTCTAACAATTAAAAAAAATAAATGCAGCCAGCGCCGCGGCTCACTAGGCTAATCCTCCACCTTGTGGCGCTGGCACACTTCATTCTAGTCCCAGTCGGGGTGCCAGATTCTGTCCCAGTTGCCCCTCTTCCAGGCCAGCTCTCTGCTGTGACCAGGGAGTGCAGTGGAGGATGGCCCAAGTCCTTGGGCCCTGCATCCCATGGGAGACCAGGATAAGTACCTGGTTCCTGCCATCAGATCAGCACAGTGGGCCGGCTGCTGTGCACCGGCCATGGTGGCCATTGGAGGGTGAACCAACGGCAAAGGAAGACCTTTCTCTCTGTCTCTCTCTCTCTCACTGTCCACTCTGCCTGTCAAAAAAAATAATAAATGTCACTGATTTGTGGTTTAGCCCTAGGTAAGTAATTCTCTTGCAGAATGCTAAGTGTTTATTTCCAGGGTGGAACTAAAACACTGCCCACTACATCATCTGTATAACACTAAAGAATGTGTTGGACATTATGACCCCAAAATTTAGAATATTATCCTTGACTTCAATTGAAATCATATAACAAATATATATTTTGCTATGGCAACAGAAAATGAGAGATGACATTGCCTTTTCTTGGATAAATGCAATGATTGATAGTCATGACAAATTCATCATACATCTTGTTTCTATATATTCCCTGAGAATAAAATTTACCTTCCTACATCCATTTTCATTAAGAAATTATTATAAATCTAAAAACAAAACAGACAGAAAGCTGGGAATAATTAAGAAAACCACTTACAGGGGCCAGTGCTATCGCACAGTGGGTTAAAGCCCCAGCCCGCAGAACCAGCACCAGATATTAATTCCCACCAAATCAGGTGTGAGTGCGATTTTCAGGTGAATTCAATCAGAATTCCACAGCCATTCAGCTGGGAGGGGTGGATGAATCCAGAAACAGCCAGTTTACATGGGACTAAATCAAGCCTAATATCACAAAGGACTCTTGCATTTCTTTGGCTTTTTTCACATTTGTCTTATTTATCATGATTTGTAATGAATTTTCTGATGTGAGCTTTAGTTTTCAGACTGGAATATGGAGTCCAGGGCACGGGAGGAATGGTCTTTTTCAATCAGGGCACAGATGTTGGCTTGCTCCAATTCTGGCTTGCTGTCATTGTTTTGGGTGCCTCAGCCAATTTTTGGTTTTGAGCAGCAATTTTCTAAATGTTTTCTTGGTCTGAGTTTCTTTTGCCTTCTTCCATCCCAAATTTTGTATTCTGATGCAGTACAAACAAGAAGTTAGACAGAGGATCCATTATGAAATAAAAAACATAATAAATTGGCTTTTCAGGCTTAGAAATCTACAGGCAGGATAACTAAGATGAATTTTTGTGTTTTGGAAAATGAAATGGAACCAATTTGCTGTGGGGACAGATATTAATTTCCTCCAAATCGAGTTTGACTGTGATTTTCAGGTTAATTCAATCAGAATTCCACAGCAAGTCAGCTGCGAGGGGTGGATGTATCCAGAAACAGCCGGTTTCCTTGTGACTAAATCAAGCCCAATATCACTAAGGACTCTTGCATTTCTTTGGCTTTTTTCACAGTTTTCTTATTTATCATGGTTTGTAATGAATTTTCTGATGTTAGCTTTGGTTTGGAGGCTGGAATAAGGAGTTCAGGGTACAGCAGGAACCGTCTTTTTGAATCAGGGCATAGCTGTTGGCTTGCTCCAATTCTGGCTTTCTGTCACTGTTTTGTGTGCCTCTGCTAATTTTGGTACTTAAGCAGCAATTTTCTAAATGTTTTCTGGGTCTGAGTTGGTTTTGCCTTCTTCCTCCCAAGATTTTGTATTCTGATGCAATACAAACAAGAGTTCAGACAGAGTAGCTATTATGAAATTAAAAAAAAAAAATTGGTGTTTCATGCTTAGAAATTTACAGGCAACGCAACCAACATGATTTTTTGTGGTTTGGAAAAAGAAATGGAACCCTTTTACTTAGGGGACAGATATTAATTCCCTCCAAATCGAGTGGGAGTGGGATTTTCAGGTGAATTCAATCAGAATTCCACAGCCAGTCAGCTGGGAGGGGTGGATGAATCCAGAAACAGCCGGTTTCCTTGTGACTAAATCAAGCTGCTGCTCCCTGTGGACTTGTCCTCCTCAGCCTCTGACTAGAGCACAGCCACCTCTCCAATGCTGACATCCTCTGACACATGTTTCACTCTTCTGTTCTCTCTAAACTGCAGACTCTTGGGCAACATATGTAACTCTAATGCATCAACTTGCATAGAAGCACACACCTGAGGACTCCAGAGTCTTGGATTTCAGGTTGTAATTAACTTTCCTTTTCAGAGGACTGGTGAAAAAACAAGTCTGGAAGCCAGGGTGTAGCCTTGTGGTTCAAATGCCTATGTCTCATATTGGAGTTTCTTGGTTTGATTCCTGGTTCCAGTACCTGCCTCCAAATTCCTGATAATGTAGACCCTGGGAGCTAGCAAGAAATGGCTCAGATGATTGGGTTCCCTACTCCTGGGACAGCCCTGGCCACTGGGGACATTTCAGCAGTGAACTAGAGGGTGAATACTACTTCTCTGTCTACTTGTTCATTTCTTTGCATCTCCAATTAAAAAACAAAAAAGTATGTTTCTATCATCCATTAAAATAACTTCCTCAATGGAAAAAAAGTTTCATTGTTAAATTGGGGAAAAATAATGCTTCTTGGTTGTGATATTAGAATAATGCATAACTGTACATCGGACTTCCATTGTGGACAAGGAAGAGAAAGATGGAAGCAATAATTTTTGCTTCTGGCTTTGGTACTTGTCATGTAACCTTGAAAAATTCATTTAAACTCATGGTGCCTGAGTGTCCTTAAAATTACAGGTTCATCTAGTTGAGGCAGGTGGTGTAAGGGGAGGTGGCAGGAAGCTGAGAGCTTTCCTTGTTTCTGTGCTGACAGAGCTAAGTGACATTAGCAAGTCATTTGACCCCTCTGGATCTTCCTCCCTTGTGAGATAAGATTGTCTTTATAGTTAAAGGATTTATTCTACACAGTCCTATCTTATGGTTAGGCTCACATGACTGTGAAGTGTTTTATAAACTGGCAGTGTAATAATCAAGTTCGCACTGAAGATGAAATGCTAAACAGCATAGAAATTCTAAAGCTTGTAGTTCTATGAGGAGCTACACAGAAACATTCAAGTTCATGGGCATTTTTAAATTTAAAAACAGAATCATTGAATCACTGTTCAGAATCAGTATAGTTGCTAAAATTCTTATTTATAATCACTGAGATTGGCAGTGTAATTACTGATAGCATACTCCTAGTGTTGTATATTTTAGTTTATACAATACTCAGACTATATAAAATATAGGTAGCATGGGAAGTGCGATACACAGCAGTCTTGTAGAATGGCAGATGTCCTAAACAGCACTCTGGCCTCAGAATCAGCCCTTAAGGCACTCAGATCTAGCTGAAGAGCCTATGAGAGTATTTTAGGTATGGAAAGAAACTCTGGCAAAAAAAAGAAAAAAAGAAAAGAAAAGGACCTAAATAAAAGATCTCTGTGAGTGAGATCCCAGTAGAAAGAACGGGCCATCAAAGAAGGAGGTACCTTTCTCTGAAGGGAGGAGAGAACTTCCACTTTGACTATGACCTTGTCTAAATAAGATCGAAGTCAGTGAACTCAAGAGGCTTCCATAGCCTTGGCAACTCATGACTAGAGCCCAGGGAGATTTCTGATGCCATAAACAAGAGTGTCAGATTGTTAAGTCAACAACAGGAATCACTGTGTGCTTACTCCTTATGTGGGATCTCTGTCCTTAATGTGTTGTCCAATGTGAAGTAATGCTATAACTAGTACTCAAACAGTATTTTACACTTTATGTTCTGTGTGCTGCAAACTGATGAAAACTTAATATAAACTAAATCGATCTTCTTTGTATAAAGATGATTGAAAAAGAATCTTGATGTAAATGGAATGGGAGAGGGAGTGGGAGATGGGCGGGGTGCTGGTGGGAGGGGAGTTATGGGGGGAAGCCTTTGTAATCCATACACTGTACTTTGGAAAATTATATTCACTAAATAAAAGTTTAAAAAAATTAAAAAATAAAAATATAGGTAGCAATATTTAATGCTTCTCTTACTGTTCCTGGATTGGATTATAGCATACATTAATAAACCTTTTTTAAAGGTTTATTTATTTATTTATTTGAAAGACAGCATTATAAAGAGTGACACATAAATAGAGATGATCTGTCTGCTGTTTTAATCCCCATGTGGCTGCAAGCAGCTGGAGCTGGGCTAATCCAAAGCCTGGTGATTCTTCCAGCTCTCTCACATGGATTCAGGCACCCAAGTATTTGGGCCATCTCCTGCTGCTTTCCCAGGCACATTAGCAGGGAGCTAGATTAGAAGCAGAGCAGCTGGGACATGAACCAGTGCCCATAGGGAATGCCAGCACTGCAGGTGGTGGCTTTACCTTATATGCCACAGTACCAGCTACAGCCTATTCATTTTAAATTAATAACTAAAGATTATCTGCTTTTCAGCCTCCAGGCTTTGGCTTGGCCCAGCCTCTGCTGTTGTGGACATTTGGGGAGTGAACCAGAGGTTGAAAGATCTCTCTTCTTATGTCTCTCCCTCTCTAACCTTGCCTTTCAAATAAATAAATGAGTCTTTGAAATAAAAATACATGCATACATACACACACACACATACACACACACAAACACACGGTACCAACACAGTGGGTAAAGCCATGGCCTGCTGTGCCAGCATCCCATATGGGTGCTGATTCAAGTCCCAGCTGCTCCACTTCCAATCTAGCTCCCTGCTAATGTGCCTGGGAAAGCATCAGAAGGTGGCCCAAGTGCTTGAACCACTGCATTCATGTGGGAGGCCTGGCAGAAGCGCCTGACTTTAGATTGGCTCAGCTGAGGCCAATTTGGGAAGTGAACCAGCAGATGGAAGATCTGTCTCTACCCCTTCTCTATAACTCTGCCTTTCAAATAAATAATAGATTTTAAAAATGGGGGAAAAGGGCAGTTTTCTTGCCTTCCCTTTACCTAGAGTGACATAATCAAAATCTGTTAGGCAAATGAATAAGGGAAATTCTGAGATCATGTATTGACCATAGAAGAGAATGGATTCCTTGCGCATTTTCTGGAAGCCCATGCTAGTTGGAACCAAGGGAAGGATAACAAAAAAGGGGAGGCCTATATCCCTCTTATTTGTTTTCTTTGTTCATTGGAGCAGTGGAGAGTTGAGTAATGTAATATTGGTGTTTGTCTCCATACAGTTCATGTCTATTTAGCTGGTTCTTTTTATTTGCATTTCTTTTTTATTTATTTTAAGAGATTTATTTGAAAGGCATAGAGACAGGGGTCTTCGATCTGCTGGTTTGATTCCCCAATGTTTGGGTGAGGCTGAAGGCCCATGAGCCCCCTCCCATCTCCATGTGGTGTGGGGTCCAAGCACCTGTCCATCACCACTGCACTCGTTGGCTGGAGTTGGAGAGGAAGTAGGGCATCAGGGAATGGAACTGGTGCCCATGATGTGGGCCATGCAGGCTGTGGTTGCACCCCCATGCCATGAGTCCGTCCTCGATGAACCTTTCTTTAAAGTGGAATTAAGGGTAAAAATGGTCTGAGGTGCATGCACATTTCTGTTGTGAGAGAGGCTGAGGCCCCGTGGGTGCCTGGGGGCCAACAGAAACACCTGAAGCCTTGGCCCCCAGGTCCCGGTGTCTCCCCTCTGCTTCTGCCCTGCCTGCAGGCCTGGCCCCGGGCTCCAGTGGTGCCTCAGGGATTTCGGCACCAAACTGGTCACTTTAGGTCACTTTGTGATGCCTGACTTCTGCCCAAAGAAGGAAGCAAGAAGGGGCCCAGCAGGCTTCCCCCGACCTCTGGAGCCCCGAGCCATGGTGCTGGCCCACGACCCAGGTAGCCCGTGATGATTCTGGACCAGCCATTGGGACCCACGACCTCTGACCCCAGGCTCCAACCCCTTCGAGGTCACCACCGCAGCCTCCTATTTAGCTGGTTCTTAATCCTCAAGAAGGGATTTAGGTCAATGTTCTATTCTCATCAAATACCTTAATGTTTAATTAAAGATTCTGTTAGTAATTTTAACCCTGGGTCGTTCTAAAGATGTGCTGTGACTTAGGTTTAGAAAAGAGCATCTTCCTTGCCACCCTCATCTCAGCTCTGGGGGCTGTCAGTTCTCCCTGCACAGATTCAGTAATGCATGCTTCTTCTCTACTACAAAGATCTTATGTTGGTCATATTTCCAGTTACAAAAATCAAATCAACTCACACCTGGACTCTGAGTATTCAATGACATTAGTTATCAAAATAAATGTATTCAAATATTCAAAGACCACTTCAAAGCTTAACTGCCTTCAAGAGTGTTTGGCACTTGGAACAGCCACTGTGGTTTTCTACACATGAGCACTCACTATTTTATATACCATTTAACAATTCAAACATCACTTCAGCTTCAGCAATACACAACAATAGAATGGATGATTCTACATAATAAACATGTTACATTAGTTTGGACTTAAAACCTAGAATTAAAACCATGTGGTAATATGGATGGATTTAAGGAAAGATGTAGAGCTAGGTAGCTAAGGCTACAGAATCCCAGACCTATTGATTTTAAGTGAGTCTGGAACAACAGCATTCCATTGCATTATCTTCCATCTCAGAGTCCTGCTTTTCCAGTGAGACCCACCCCACTCAGACCACGTATTTCCTGCCTGTGTCTTCACGGTGGTGGAAGCTGTTCTGATACAGGCATCTCCTGGACAGTCAGCAGCTTCCTGATTTACTACCTGAACTGGAATCCCCAGTTGCGAGGTATATTTCCCAAACACCCAGGCTGAATTGAATGTTCGTCTCTGGCAGTCAAAAACTTCTGCCGTAGGAAACAGAACATGTCCTCTACTCTGGGACTCCTTTTTCTTCTCATGGGGTTCTGTGGTGATCTGTGGTTTTCAACACAAGTCCTGGGAGCATTCTGACTCAAAAGAAAGACCAGGGATAAGAGTTCTTTCTGGGGGCTGGTGTTGTGGCATAGCAAGTTACACTGCTGCCTGCAGCACTAACAACCCACATGGATGCCGGTTTGACTCCCAGCTGCTCTACTTCTTCCACAACTCCTTGCTGGGTAAAGCAGCAGAGAATGTCCCAAGCGCTTGGTCCTCTGCCCCCACATGGGAGACCTGGAGGAAGCTGCTGGCTTCAGCCTGGCCCAGCCCTGGCCATTGTGGCCATTTAGGGAGTGAGCCAGCAGATGGACCGCTGTCTTTCCCTCTCTTTTTCTCTCTGTAACTCTGCCTTGCCAATAAATACAACTTCAGAAAGTTATTCTCCATCAAGCAATACACCCTTTTCGAGGCAGTTGTAAAGCTGGGAGTCATAGCTTCTCTTATATTTTGGATAATAAGAGTTTTGGTTTGAAAGCATGTTCATCTGAAACAAAGATCACTCATTATCCTTTGTTAGAAAAGGGGGCTCTTCTCTTTGAAAGTGGAAATCAGAAGCTGTAATGTGTGATGAGCTCCACCTGCCAGGTCTGGGGAGACTTATTTGAAAGTCAGGGCATCAGGAGAGGAAGCTTTTCAGATTCCCTGGCCCTTGCTTTAGTCTTATGTCTTTACTTCTTTTGTTGCTTCTTGATGTCAAGAGTGTACACTTTATGCTGAAATGAGGAATTGTGTCTAACCTCTTTTGGGCCTTTTTCTAAGCAGAGTGTATATATTTTTCTTGCATATAAGGATAGCTTCTGGGGTGGGTGGATTTTTTTGGAAGTTTTCACAAGCTAGCCAGTAGCCTATATTTTCTTCACAGAATTCAGTTTTTAAAAAAGCTTCCAATACAGCCAGACCATCTGTATGTAGGGAAGAGCAGGCAGAAAAATAAAAAGAAACATGAGGAATATAAGGAAGCTAATGATCAAACATTCCCTTGTGCTTTTCTAGTACTAGGATTAGCTATTCTCTTGTTTTTACTCAATCCTGTAATCCTGTGGATTTAGCTCTTTAAAGACAAAGATGCCAGTAGGCAATATACTTAAGTTGGTTCCATACTACTAAAACAGAAATACTTCAGTTTGTTTTAATGCCAAAAATGTATTTACAGGAGAGGCATAAATCCTCAGGGAACTAAGTCTCTTGCAAACACTGCATGCAATGAAAAGCATCCTCAGCCTCAACCAAGAGCACTGCCATTGCAGAGCTGAAGGGTGATTTATCTTCCCCACCTGGTGTGAATATGTTGAGAAATAAGCGGAGATAAACAGACCTTCTAGGTTAAGTCAAATTCTCCTTGGTGAGCTGCTGATTTGAGGACACAGCCTTTCTGCACTCTTGTGATACTTGCAGTGGATTCAATTCAAGCCTAATTCACAATTGCTGGCCAGCAGCTCCTGGAATGCTTCTGACCACAACAGTGCTTCCTTCGGGGAAGGTCTGCAAGAACAGTTCTCTAATGAGTTGTGCTCAGAGCAGTTCCCCTCCCAGCTCAGCAGTGAGCTCTTCAGATTGCAAACACAGGAATCTCAACTTACTTGGTGAAAGCTTGCTACCTGCTTTTCTTGCCAATTGTGGCCTTCCCAGGAATGGTGGAGTTTTGCCATAGGTAGCTCAACCCAGTCTTCAATACTCTTATTCTTACAAAAAAAAAAAAAAAAAGACAATTCAGTAAGTGGTCATCCTTGAATACACTACTGAGCCTGAATGCATTTTTACCAAATAAAGTCGCCCAATAGCTATAAACCAAAAGCCAACAACAGGCTTGCCCACCTAATATTACACTCAGCCCCGAAGTACTGAGCAGTTTCATCACTTCCTCAGAATGTAACTATGCTGTGAGGACTATAGATAGGGATGCCCAAATTTTAATTATCAATACACTGCACAGCTAATAAAGCAGATGCTGTCACTTGCCCACAAAAGGAGACAGTTTCTCTGCAAGGTTAACCGCAATCGGGAGACATTTTGCACCTAATGGAACCCGCAGCGGGACTGCTTTGAGCCAGCTCCTCTCCTTCCCTTTCCACCTTCGGTCCAGGATGGGACAGAGACCATGCACAGGAGGTGCCACCAGTCACCCGTTTCCCCCTGTCCACCTGCAATGCTCCTGGGAGGCAGATGCCACAGAACAGTGATTTGTTCCATGATTGTCACTGTGTGAGATCAGCCCATCATGAGAAAATGACCATGGATTCCAATGAGATATCAACCACAGAAGCACTTCCCCCAGCATCAGTGCAGGAGGGTGGATGATGGAAGGCACAGCATGGCCAGGATCTCTAGGGACCCCGCAGGACTCTGCTGCCCTGGATGCCTACAGCAGGCAGCAGCACAAAGGCCCAGTGCACCTCCAGCACCCTTCTACCAAACCCTTCCCCCTGTCTGCCCATGCAGACCACACAGATGCTGTGTCAGTGAGTAAATCAGCACCGCGCACTTGGTTTTCCTGCTGAGACTTGGCCTTCATTGCTTCCCCAAGTGCAGCACGTGCTGCAAGCCTCAGCCAGCAGGGCTGGCAGGAGAGGTGGGCAGTCACACTCACCAGGTCTGTCTCTTCTTCTCCTGCCCCTCCTGACTCAGGGGCCACCACCGGCATTTTAGCCCCAAGGCACGAAACGGGACAGCCAAGAACCTAACACCACCCATGTCATGCGCACACACTGCAACTACCAGCTGCCCACCAATGTCCACAGCCTCTATACCCAGCCTAGCATGGGGCGGGTCTTGCAGCACTGGTCCTGCCTCAGGGCAGCAACGATTGTCCTGAGGCCCCCTGCTGGACTGAGCCTGAACTGCCCTGCAGCAGATTCTGGAAGCAAGAGAGCTGCTGATGGCTGAGGCCCTGGCTCAGAGTACACTTAGAGAGACCCTATGCCTGGCAAGGGCACTGGGGCCCTGGACTTTCCCAGGCTGCAGTCCTAGGGTGGAGGCTGGCTCGGCCCTTCCACCCCCAGCCCTGCCGCAGGTGGAGCGGGGTTCCCACGGGGGCATCTTCCTTTGAGGGAGAGCGGGTGAACCCCAAATGCCATGACACCCGGTGCCGGGTGCTGGCCTGCAGCCTTCCGGGAGGGAGTAGGTGACAGTGACTTTGTGGGGAGGTGACACTTAAGCTGGGCCTGTATTTTGGGTTAGTTCTGGACGCACATCCCAGTGCACCTGGACCTGCGGGTCTGCTGCAGGCCTCCTGGAGGCTCTGGGAGCCGGGCATCCTGGTGGCAAGGGCAGGAGGGTGGGAGTTCGAGGTGCTGAGCTCCCGCTGGGTGCACCAGGCTCTTTGGAGCTGTTCAGAGTAAGGAGTTGAGGTCACCTCCTGAACCACTGCTGGTCCCAAACTCCTGGTTTGGGATTTGCCAGAACCCTGAAGTAGGGGTGTGGTGGGGGTGGTAGTGGTTGGCTTCAATGCACTGTATTTGTGAATTCTTCAAACACAGCTTCTCCCTACTCCTGCAGGCTTTCAAGTGATTGACGAGGACAGAGTCCCTCAGCTGCAAAGTGACTGAAGTTTGAAAACTACGTCCAGAACATCACAGTGTGTATTCAGCTGGTCATCCTTCAGGCCTGCAGGTGGACAGCAAGAGCCACAGTAAGATATTAATTACTGTAGATACTCTCCTTTCTTTCTGGTAGACCCACCAAAAGAGAATGGGAGATGAGTACTTGAACATTGGAACCAGTCAGCATGCTAGGGTGAGCTGCCAGTACTGGGAGCTCAGGAGTGGACATGGAGAGCAAAACATGCATTGTTACTAAAGAGGACAGTTAGGCATTTTACTGTGAAAAGGGAAATCATTTAGATGTGAACAAGACACCTTAAGAAAAGGTCTGTATAGTTATTTTTGTTTATTTGCAAGGCAGAGAGAGCCCTTCCATTTCCTGCTCATTCCTCAAATGTCTGCACCAACCAGAGCTGGGTCAGGCTGAAGCCAGGAACTCAGTGTGGGTCTCCCACACAGGTGGCAGGGACTCAAGTACTTGAGCCATCAGCTGCTGCCTCCCAGGGTTCTGTTAGCAGGAAGCCAGAAGCAGAAGCAGGGCTAGGGCTTGAGCCCTGAGCATTCTGACTGGGATGTGGAAGGCTTTACCACTATGCCAAACACATGCTCCAGTAAGCTGTTTCAACACGTTTGCAAAATGTAAGAATGTGGTTTTAAATATATGCTCTTCATCTTAAAAATTTGCATAATCTTATATTCAGTTTCATATGATTCAATACTTATTATTAAATACATGTAACATTTAGACACATGCTTTACTCACCAATACAAACCTCAGTAATTTTTTCACTTAGAACCTTGAATATTAGCATTCATTCAGATGAAGTTCACTCATAGGCTGGGAATTCTGACAAAGAGACAGTAGGGAAAAAAATCTAGATGTGTATCTGATACCTAATAAGATTCTGAACCTGACTGATAGAATCTGAGTAACTGTTCAGAGAGTGACTTCATACCTCTCCCCTCTGTAATGAGAAGACTGTGTCCTTTGGCCACTTTCACATGATGTTATGTAAATCTTACCTGAAAAGCCTTTTATAAATTCTGAAGTACCATACAGAAGCATATTATGCATTTCCATATGTGTGAAAAAAGGCAATGTCAAAGGCATAGCTATTCCAGAGAGAAGTTAGGAGGATTAGCTCAGTTTGTAAATGTGTAAGTACCATTAAATATCTACATATTTGAAATAGATTTATAGAGTGTGGAGTTCAAGATAGATATTTAATAAATGCACTCTGGATAATAAGCAAATATCAGAAATAATGCCACACCCATCAGTGTTTAAACTCTTCAGACAGCTCCATGCCAGGGAAGTGCAGTGATCCCCGTAAATTAACAAAAATCAATCTGTGTATACCCATGGAAGCCACTGGTTTATATGCAGTCTATACTAGAGGTTTTTGTGCTTAGTAAAATTACTTGATTTTTTAATGAATGCTTTCAGACTGATACCTGATGCTGAGTGGCAGACAATTTTTTCTGAAAAGTATGTGGTTGAGAAATATAAATATAAATCAGTTTATAATTTTTGTGTCTGAAGATTTTTCTGCATTCAAACAAAACCTGCAATAATCAGAAGACTTTTCCTCAACAAGTTGCTATATTGATGCATCTTCATTTATGTATGTAATGTATGCTTAGGTAAAAGTAATAGAGAGAGAGATCTCTATCTTCCATCTGCTGGCTCACTTCCAGATGGCCACAATAGCTGGGGCTGAGCCAGGCTGAAGCCAGGACCCTGGAACTCTGTCCCAGTCCCCCATGGGGGTGCAGGAACCCAAACTCTTGGGCAATCTTTGTTGCTTTCCCAAGCAAAGAGCTGAATGAGAAGTGAAGGTGGTGAGTCTCAAAGCAGTGCCATAAGGCATGCTGCTGTTGCAGTTGGCAACTTACCTCTTTGTACCACAATGCTGTCCCTGGATTGATGACATATTGAAGTGCTGCCACTGGCTTTTGGCTAAATAGGATGACTTAACATGTGTTCCACTCTGTGGAAGAGGAACAAATAAGGCAGTTGGTTGTAAAAGTTGCCCATGGAAACCACAGCCTGAGAAAGATGAATCAACTCACCTTGCATTTTCCACCTTGCATCTACACCACCCTTTTCTGGACAAACATCTGATGGTATGCCCTTGTGATGGAGGTTCTCAGGGTGCTGGAACATTTTGTAATTTTTTAAAAATATAGATTAAGAAGAAGGCAAATAAACAAAAAATTACAAACTGCTGCCAATACCAAGAGGAGATTATTGAGAGTAAAAGGTCACCTGTTGGAGCCAGCACTGTGGCACATCAGGTTAAAGCCCTGGCCTGAAATACAGGCATCCCATATGAGTGCTGGTAGAGTTCCGGCTGCTCCACCTCCAGTCCAGCCTTCTGCTAATGCACCTGGGAAAGCAGTAGAGGATGGCCCAAGTCCTTGAGACCTTTTGCACATGTGGGAGACCCAGAAGAAACTCCTTGCTCCTGGCTTCAGTTCAGCTCAGCTCTGTCCATTGTAGCCATTTGGGCAGTGAACCAGCAGACAGAAGATTCTCTCTCTCTCTCTCTCTCTCTCTCTCTCTCTCTCCCTATCTATATAACTTTTTCAAATAAATAAAATAATTTTTCTAAAAAAAAGGTATCCTGCCATACTTCTTTCTTCCCTGTTAATTACTAGGAATTATAAATTGTTATGGGGCCAGCACTGTGGCAAAATGGGTTATACCAACAACTGCAGCACTAGCATCCTCTATGGGCACCAATTGCATGTTCTACTTCTGATCCAGCTCCCTGCTAACATACCTGGGAAAGCAGCAGAATATGGTAAATCCTTGGGTCCTGCACCCAAGCAAGGGACCTGGATGAAATTTCCCTGACTCCTGGCTTTTTTTTTTAAAGATTTGTTTATTTATTTGAAAGAGTTACACACACAGAGAGAGAGAGAGAGAGAGAAAGAGAGAGAGAGGGAGGGAAGTCTTCCATCTGATGGTTTACTCCCCAACTGGTTGTAATGGCTGGAGCTGTACTGATCTGAAGCCAGGAACGAGGAACTTCTTCCATGTCTCCCACTTAGGCTTGGGCCCAAGGACTTGGGCCTTCTCCTACTGCTTTCCCAGGCCATAAGCTAAAAGCTTGATCAGAAGTTGAGCAGCCCGGTCTTGAACCAGTGCCCTTATGGGATGACAGTGCTTCCGGCCAGGGTGTTAATCTGCTGGGCCATAGCTCTGGCCTCCCATGCATGTGCATGGGCCCAAGCACTTGGGCCATTTTCTACTGCTTTCCCAGGCCATAGCAAGGAGCTGGATCAGAAGTGGAGCAGCAAGGAGCAAGGACTCAAACCAGTTCCCATATGGGATTCCCATAATGTTTTCTTTAATTGGAGAAATGTTCTTTTGATAGAATGAGCGTATGACCCCACAATATTCTCTACTTACTCATAATAGGGTCTGAGATGTAAAAGTCATGATTAATTTCTTAGAAGAAAATTTACATACCCAGAAGCAAAGAGAGAAAATTAACCTTTTGTTTTTCTCATGAATGAATCAGAGTTTCAAAACTAATACTTAACTTGTATTTTAGAGGAGTTAATGACTTAACCATCTCTTCTATTAGAAATACTATGTTGTGGCCAGTGCTGTGGCACAGTAGGTTAAAGCACTGGCCTGAATGCCAGCATCCCATATGGGCTCCGGTTCTAGTCCCGGCTGCTACTCTTCTGATCCAGCTCTCTGCTATGGCCTGGGAAAGCAGTAGAAGATGGCCCAAGTCTTTGGGCTGTTCTGAGGCTCTTAGCGTAGTGAAGATATCTTAGATTCTCATTAGTGAAATCTTTAGAAATGTCAGAAAGCATGTAACTTTCTTTAACGATCTGAAACAGAGATGAGATCCATAAGGGCAGAACTGCTCAGCAGCCACACTGCAGGAATATGTATCTTTCTGACGATATCTTCATCTGCTTCTTGCAGTTGCAGCCAGTCTATGAGCTCTTGGTCTGTTTTCTGCCCTTGGGAGGGCCTAGGGTGCTCTATATTATCTGTAAGGATTCAAAATTTGTTGCATATTAGTGTCTAATCATAAAATTTCCAAAGTGACAAGCTGCATGTAATAAAATATGCAGGACTACAAAAAAAAATACAAACATGGTGTACTGTCTATAAATTACAGCGGTAAATCTCTATTATAGAGATACACATCTCTACACTATTCTCTCTTTCACTTTGAAAGTCTACATTCAGCTCTCGATGTTATGATTACTTAGGAAGAGATTTCTTATACTTACTTTCATAATCAGTGAACTCGGAATTATTAGTGTAGTATTGAGGATTATACTGACTAAAACACTGTGTTTATTCCATGTTAAATAACATCATCGTATCTTTGGATTCCATTTGTTCTGCTACTGATGTATTCACAGGAGAGGGGAGGTGGGAGGAAAACCCAAGATCCATTGGGGTGGAGGAGGAATGTCAGAGGCTGTGGTTCTATTGTACTGCAGCTTTGATTCTGGAAGAACACATTAATGGACCCAGATGGTTTGAAGCTAACTGAGGGCCTATGTTCTGTACACTTGTCTGTGGTACTGCATTTTCATTTATGTAAAATTTATTTTCTTCAAGCAATATATTAATTTGGATGAAAATGAAGATGTTAAGGAATTTTCAGAATGGGTCTGTTTAACCCTCATTGGCTTTGTTTTTAGGCACTTAACTCAGAAAAGAAAAGATAGAAAAATACATTTTGGGTTCTCTTCATCTGTACCACGGCACTCTTTGGTTAAGATTTGTCATTTTGTCATATTTGATTCTCTAGACTCCCTGAAAAATCCCCTACTTCATTAGATGGAGTCCGTGTCTCACCATGGCAGTGAAAAGTTTAAAATGTTCCAGCTTTGCATTTAGCTAGGCCATGGACACATGCCATGGCACTTGCCAGCCAATTGTGTCAGGGTCATCATCTGAATCAGAATTACTTGCATGAAAACAAGGAGTTGCAGATTCTTCCAGTGAAAGTGGAGAGGAGCAGGAGCTGCAGCACATTGCCAGGGGTGAGTGTGCCATGGGATGCCATGTGGTGGCTGGTGTCTGGGGTGCTGGTTCTGCAGAAGATAGGGCTTATGGGGGCTGGTGCTGTGGTGTAGCAGGTAAGTCTGCCGCCTGCAGTGCCAGCATCCCATATGGTCACTGGTTCAAGTCCCGCTGCTCCATTTCTGATCCAGCTCTACTATGGCCTGAGACAGCATTAGAATATTGCCCACATCCTTGGACTCCTGAACCCACATGGGAGACCTGGAAGAAGCTCCTAGCTCCTGGCTTTGGATCAGCTCAGCTCTGGCCATTGCATCCAATTGGGGAGTAAACCAGCAGATGGAAGATTCTCTCTCTCTCTCTCTCTCTCTCTCTGCCTCTCTTCTCTCTGTGTAACTCTGACTTTCAAATAAATAAATCTTTCTTTTTTTTAAAAGAGCTTATGCTGATGGGTAGTGGTCATGGAAAATGTATGGGACATTTGGCAGCAAGATTTTGGATGAATTTTCCAACCCCTGAACCTCCTAGAGATTAGAATAGACTTCTAATGCGTAACTTCCTCTTATGCTTAATTAGGTTTTTGTTTTGAATTGTTTTTGATGAAACAGCAAGGAATTCTGAGTTATAGACTTCCTATTTCAGAGACAGGAAAACACTGATGCCTGCATTATAATTAAATAATGCCTATCACCCTTTCTTAAGCAACAAATGATCACAGATTCTCTCTTTGCTGCTAAGTAATGAGCATGGTGATTCTTCCCACCGTAACCACCTTCCCACCTACACCCCCTCCCCTCTTCCTCCTTCCTCTCCTATTGACATGGAATGCCTTACATTGCTAGGGTGAACATTTAACCCGCTGGCCCTAGGTGTTCATACACTTCAACTGTGTGTAATTATTCATATTCCCTTTTTATGACCAAGCTTATGTCAGAACGACAAATTATATATTCACCTAATACTGAGAGTCATCAAATTGATTTCTATTTTCTTCTCTCTTAGGCAGTTCTTGAGGGGCAGAAATATTTATTTTGTATATCATGTATTTATTCAACTAAAAGACTGACTGTCAAGATGCTGAGTTTTAGTGTCAAAGCAAATATGTTTCTAGACCCCATGAAGTTTACAGTCTGGCAAGAAAGAGCAATCTACCCAAAGAATACTTTTTAACATAGTAAATGCTGGTGTGAAGCCAGTGGATAAAGATTGAAGCATTCTTAATCTAGCACCAACTCTAATCCCATGATCTCTAATTGAGAGAAGTAATCAGAAACACAGAACTCCATGTTACCCAGTTATCTCTTTGAATTTCTGCTTAAAAATAAAACATATCAAACAACACAGAAATACCCAGGAGTGCATAATATTTATATACTATCTTGATATTAAAAATAAGAAAAAATAACCATTAAATAATAGCAACTTTGAATCTCCTTTGTTTTCTAGACAAGTTATAATCCTATGTGGTTCTTTACAGTAAATTATTACAGTAAATTACAGTACATCATTACAGTAAATTATTACAGTAAATAAGTATAGTAAATTATTTTTGTAGGTACACTTCATCTCTCTCACATTTTTCCATTTGAGAAATCAGATTATAAAAACTGAGACCCAAGACAAAAGAAACATTTTTATGCTAGTGTTATATGTTGATTGGCTCTCTAAAAAAGATTTATTTATTTATTTGAAAGTCAGAGTTACACAGAGTAGAAGGCGAGAGAGAGAGAGAGAGACATCTTCCATCTTTTGGATCACTCAGCAGTTGGTCACAATGGCTGGAGCTGTACTGCTGCAATGCCAGCAGCCAGGAGCTTCTTTTGGGTCTCCCACACAGGTGCAGCTGCCCAAGGACTTCGGCCATCTTCCACCACTTTCCCTGGCCATAGCAGAGAGTTGGATTGAAAGCAGACTAGCCGGGCTCAACCTCCACCCATATGGAATGTCCATGCTGGCAGTAGCTTTACCTGCTATTTCACAGTGCTGGCCCCTTGGTTAGCCTTTATCTTAGACTTTTTAATGATATTAAAAAACACCGTATTTTTCTAAGCTCTTTCCATTCAGTTTCTACTTTGTAAATTCCAGATAATACTGTCCCCAGAATTAATCTAAGGTATAAATGATATGATATGAGGCATTTAACCCCTTAACCTGTCTCCTTGAATACTCAGCTATGTTAGCTCTGTGTCCATTCTTCTGTCTCTGTACTAGATGAATAAAAAGAAAGTGTAAAATGATTTGAAAAGAACTATAAGGGGTCAGCGCTGTGGTGCTGCTGCCAATTGGGGAGTGAACCAGCAGATGGAAAACACCTCTCTCTCTCTCTCTCTCTCTGCCTCTCCTTCTCTGTAACTCTGACTTCCAAATAAATCAACAAATCTTAAAAGAACTATAAACATCAATAAAACACAAATGAAAATTGTATTCTCAAAACTGGATATTAAACCATGCCTTCCTCACTTCTGTTAAAAGTTACATTCTATCATAGTCATTTATGATTTCTAGGGCCAAAGTAGTAAATAAGATTTTTCTGGAAGAGACAGAGGTTATGAGGGAGCCAGGACTTGGGGTCAGTTAGCAGCAGTGAGTGTCACTCTTTCAGATTTGATTCAGGAAAGGAAGAACAGCAACTGATCCCTGAGATTTTGGGTTGGGAAGGAAAGGAAGGAGGGACTGAACAAAAGGAA
This sequence comes from Oryctolagus cuniculus, assembly GCF_964237555.1. Taxonomy (NCBI): domain Eukaryota; kingdom Metazoa; phylum Chordata; class Mammalia; order Lagomorpha; family Leporidae; genus Oryctolagus; species Oryctolagus cuniculus. Next base: position 22,738 of record NW_027208260.1, read on the forward strand.
ATGCCCTCTGGTTGTGGGCACCCACCCCCGACTGCAGCCTTTGGGGAGGGCCAGCTGGTGTCTCTATGGATGCTGCGGACTGGACTCCATTTCCCAGAGTTCCCAGGAGCTCCAACATATTCTGCTTCCCGAATGCCTGTGCACATGTGTGTAAAACTGCCAGTCCCTGGGGGTCTGAGTTGGACCAGAGGGAGTTCATTCCCTGATCAGGGTCAGCCCTGGGGGCTGTGGTGCTCCTTCTCTCTCATTTACTGCATCACCTGCTCTGCACGTGCAATCCCAGGCAGTTTCCAAGTGCTCACCTGAGCCTGCCTCCTGCTGCTTCTTCCCTCTTCATTGTCCACCTGTGGGTCCCAGTTACCAGGGACTCTGTTCCCCACACTCCCTGCTTTGCTCCCCGTGTTTCTGGAAGAAAGCTTACCTGCTCGGGGACTTTCTGCTGCAGGTTTGGTGTGCAGGATGGGGTGGGGACATGTGTGGGAGAAGGGTGGGTGCCAGGGCACCAGAGATCCTGGCAGTTTCCCCCGAGGTCAGGGCTGGGACCTGGGCTGTTCTGTCTCCCACCTCTGCTTCTCAGGCTCCCAGTGCCTGGACTCTCTCCTGCAGAACCTCACCCAAACTGTCCCTAATGTGCTTAATCTAGTGGTTACAGGAGAGAGAGGGCAGCGTTCTGGAAACCTGCACACGCAGAGAAGGAAGGCGGAAAGACTCTGGCTCTCCACAGTTAAATAAGCTGGGTTCCCACTGTGGGTGGTCTTAGAATACAGTTGGGCTGGGCCTCTTGATGTTTCCTGGGCTGGTTTCTGCAGGGTGGGGCAGGATGGCCTTCAGCAGGGAGCCTGGGGCAGCAGAGGGGTGGGAAGAAGGATCTGACTAGGATCTGCCCCACTGCTCTCATCCTGCATCTCATCTTCCTGGTGGGGAGCAGTGTGAAGCATGAATAGCTGCTTTGTGTGTTGATCCCTCTCATATTAGTTATCAGATTTTTCCAATGTGGAATTTGAAGCTGTTCCAGAAACCTGGGGTGGGAAAACTCTCTTCTTTCAAACAGGCACAGAGACAGTGGAGGATCCAAGGAGTTTCTATTAATGGCCCTAGGCTCAGTTGGAATGATTTCCTGAGAACTGAGCATCAAATTCAAGTTTCTTAGCTGTTACAGCATTGGTGGGTTTAAATGGCAGCCTACATGACTTAGGACCACATTTCCAATGGTCAGTGGGTCCAGTATGATTGTAAAAGAGATGCTGGGGACAGATTTATTAGGACAGATTTATGACTGAAGTTTACAGAAGCAGAACTTAGGACATCTTCCCTCCCTAGATAAGATTTCAGTGGGCAGCTGTTTCACTCGTTAATTGTGAGCATCCACTTTTAAAGGTTTGTGTTGGATGAGGTCCACTTCTCTTTCTTTGATGATGTATTTGGCTGCTTTTCATTTTCTGTCTTCAGCTATTTCTTCTCCTGTTAGCAAGGCTCTCAACTGTTTTGACCTGCCACTGATCCCTTTGCAAAGTGAGAAGGGAATTAAAATTAATGCAAGTCTACTGTGTTGTCAATAACTGGAGCTACTTTTTTAAAGATTTATTTATTCATTTGAAAGAGTTACACAGAGAGAGGAGAGAGAGAGAGAGAGAAAGAGAGAGACATCTTCCATCCGATGGTTCCCTCCCCAATTGGTAGCAACAGCTGGAGCTGTGCCAGTCTGAAGCCAGTAGCCAGGAACTTCTTCTGGGATGAAGCTGTTTTTTTAAATAATTATTTATTTATTTGAAAGGCAGAGTTACAGAGTGGCAGAAACAGAGATCAATGGCTGGAGCTGTTTGGATCCACAACCAGAAGCCAGGAGCTTTGTCCAGGTCTCATAGGTGGGTGCAGGAGATGAGGGATTTGGGCCATCTTCTACTGTTTTCCCAGGCCACAGCAGAGAGCTGGATTGGAAGTGCAGCAGCCAGGATCATAACCGGCACCCATATAGGATGCTGACACTGCAGGCAGTAGCTTTACCCACTATGCAACAGTGCTGCCCACTAACGGGAGCTCATTTAATCTGAGTATGCATAAAGTGGAGAATTACAGCATCATAAATACAGATAAGTTACAGTTTTTCTCTGCGCAGTACTTTACAGTTACCCAGTGATCCACTGAGAATCTTACTTTCCACACTGTGTAAATAAGAAGGTCAGTTACTTGTCTTATTTTGGGTTCTGTGTTTAAACCCATGACATTTTTGACATGGGAGGATATTAGTTCTACAATTTCATAGAGACTGGTCTGTGGAAGCATTGATAGAAGTTATAACTGTGAGAGTGGTAAGAAAGAAGAAGGGAAGAAATAAGTGCCCTTACGCCACACAGAGGTGTCCACAAATGGAGTAGAAGACATGCCCTTGAAAACTATGGCTGACTTTCTGGGACAAACTGTGTTTGAGTGCTTCACATGTTCTGATAGAAAGGTGTTGCCACCAAGTTATTAGTATATTTAGTTAGTTTTTAAAGATTTATTTATTTATTTGAAAATCAAAGTTACACAGAGAGAGAAGGAGAGGCAGAGAGAGAGAGAGAGAGAGAGAGGTCTTCCATCAGGTTCATTTCCCCAATGGCTTCATCATTGTGAACTTTGCTCAGTTCCTGACCTATACCTTTCCTTTAACCTAGTACTTTGCCATGTAGTAGCCCATGAAAACTGCAGACTGCATAAATGAATGAATACTTGGAGGGTTGTGATTTCTTAGAGGAACATCATGAGACAGAAGGAATAAAACAAAACAAAAGTATCCTCCGTATATAGAAGGTATACTGTTTTTGCAAGCCACAGCGAAGAGGAAGAAGCAGGAAAGTAGTGAGACTGGAAAGTTTGTGGCAAAAGTAATAGGCATTGGTCAAGAAGTTAACAAGCCCATTAGGAAAACATTAAGGTTTCCTTACTTCCATGTAGACTCTGCCCTCTAATGGTGAACAGGGTCCTCTAAACCCACTTGTTGCACAAATGAAAGCCCAAGCATTGTCTTCTCCCACAGATGGAGTCTGCTATTGGTTTTGATTTACATTTCCCTAATGGCTAGTGATATTGGGCATGTTCATCTATGTCTTGACCATTGAGATTTCTTCTTCTGAGAAACATCTATTCAGATCATTCTCCATTTCTGAACTGTACATTTTGCTTCTTGTTTGGAGTTTTTCCAGTTCTATATAAGTATGTTTTGGCTATCAATCTTTTGTCATAGTCAGAGTTTTCAATGTTTCCTGCCATTCTGTCCATTGTATCTTCACTCTGTTGATTACTTTGTTGTGAAGATGTATCTTAATTTGATATGCTCAAATTTGTATATTTTATTTTGTTACTTGTGCTTTTGGAATCTGACCCAAAACTGTTGTCTATGCTAATGTTTTACAGCTTCTCATATGTTTACTTAGTTTTTGGTTTTATATTTAGACTTTTAATTCACCTTGAGTTGCTTTTACATAGTGTATAAGGTGTTGGGGTATCTTTTCAGGTTTCTACATATGGATAATCACTTTCCTTTAAACCATTTGCGAAAGGGATTCTTCTTTCTCCTGTTTGTTTTCTTTCCTTTGTTAAATAGGAGTTGCCTGTAGAAAAGTCGGTAAATTTCAGCTGCCTATTCTTTTCCATTGAACTATGTGTCTGTTTTTCCAACAGTGCTAACACTGCTTCTATTTTTTTAAGATTTATTTATTTATTGGAAAAGCCAGATGCTTCTTCCAAGTCTCTCATGTGGGTGCCAGCACCCAAGAACACGGTCCATCTTCCACCAATTTCCCAGGTGCATTAGTAGGGAGCTGGATTGGAAGTGGAGCACCTGGTCTCCTAACAGCAACATATGGGATGCATGCACAGCAGGTCAAGGCTTTAACCCACTACACCACAGCATCAAACCCTTCCTTATTTACTTCTGATGTGATCTTTCATTATTCACTTTTTTCTACTGCCCTGCATCTTGACTCATTCCTTTTTTTTTTTTTCTGGGTCCTGGAGGATGGTAGTAGGTTGCTTCTGGGATATCTTTTTTGTGTTAGTAGATACTTGGTAATCTAAAATCACAGTTTTTAGTTTCTATATTTCTCTGCTACTCACAAGGACCTTCTAGATGACAGCAGAAAATGCTGGCAGAAATGAGGATATATAAATTTGTTAAGAAAATACCACAGAAAATATGATGTAAATCATGGAATTTTACTTCTCAGAGTTGTGGAGGTTGAAAATGTAGATCAGGGTGCTTAAATAGGCTCGATTTTTTCAGAAGTATTTCTCCGATGTGACAGACACATCTATCATTTAATCTACATTTCAGTTCACAACAGCAAAAGGGGCCCTGTGGTCTACTTCAATGACAGCCATCTCTGCAGAGGACAGAAAGTTTAAAATCAGCGTTAGGAATTCTCACAGTATTACTGTCTGCTATCTCCATCAAATGTGCATTCATGTACACACAAACAAAACTACCTGTACACATAAACACATTCAATAGTGGAAATGCCTGATGGTTGTGTACAGGTAACATCAATATAATAATCCATAAGATGGCCTATTAGGAGACATTAAAAAAAGAATTAGAAAGAATGACAACAAAATCTGCAATTACCTATATTTATGGCTATATGTATGATATTCAGTATTTATAGTTGCTAAAAGATGAATACTGATGTGTGGAAATAAAAGCTAAACCTTACCTTGCAATATTGCAGCCTAGTCTACATGAAAGATGTCTTCCTAAAACCTTTCCCTGGGCCCACTCTGTGGCATAGTAGATTAAGCATCCACCTGCAGCACCAGCATCCCACATGGGCACCAGTTTGAGTCCCTGCTCCTGCACTTCCAATCCAGCTCTTTGCTAATGGCCTAGGAAAGCTCTGGAATATGCCCTGAGTGCTTGGGCCCCTGCACCCATGTGAGAGACCTGGAGGAAGCTGCTGGCTCCTGGCTTCTGGCACCTGGCTTCCAAACGGCCCAGCTCCAGCCATTCTGGCCATTTAGGGGTGAACCAGTCGATAGAAGACCTCTCTTTCTCTTCCTCTCTATATCTGTAACTCTGCCTCACAATAAAGAAATACATTTTTTAAAAACCTTTCACATGTTAAATTTCTTAATTGTTTTAAAGATTCATTTATTTATTTATTTACAAGTTGAGTTACAGACAGAGAGGAGAGCCAGAGAGAAAGAGAGAGGTCTTCCATCTGATGTTCACTCCCTAATTGATTGCAACTGCCAGAGCTGTGCTGATCTGAAGCCAGGAGCCAGGAGCTAGTTCCAGGTCTCCCAGATGGGTACAGGGGCCCAAGGACTTGGGTCATCTTCTACTACTTTGCCAGGCCATAGCAGAGAGCAGGATCAGAAGTGGAGCAGCTGAGTATTGAACCGGCCCCCATATGGGATGCTGGCACTTCAGTCCAGGGTGTTAACCTGCTCCACCACAGCACCAGTCCAACATTTTAAATTTCTGATACTCTAAAGTAGTACAGGACTGCATTATATCTAGGAAAGATGCATTTAAAAATTATAAATCTAGTGCATTTTAGCAGAAGTTTTAACAAATACTTCTGATTTTCTCAGCATTATGTACTAAATGACATAATGAGTCATTGTCAGATTTTTAGCTTTTGACAGCAACTTATAACATTTTACAGCTTTTTGAAATGTATTGCTAGTGTGTTTTTCTCAACACATCCACTGGATTTTACCTATAAGGGTTGCCTCTTATAGGATTTGCATTTTAATGGGTTTCCATGGCACATGTAATCAACATCTGGAAAGCCTCTAAAACACATAAATAATAACATGAATCAGGTTTTTTTCTTAAAGATTTATTTATTTATTTGAAAGTGCTGCACAAATAGAGGAGAGGTAGAGAAAGAGACAGACAGACAGACAGACAGAGACAGAGAGGTCTTCCATCTGCTGGTTTACTCCCAGTTGGCCGCAATGGCTGGTCTGTGTCAATCCGAAGCCAGGAGCTACTTCCGGATCTCTCATGTGTGCAAGGCCCCAAGGACTTGGGCCACCTTCTAATGCTTTCCCAGGCCATAGCAGAGAGCTGGTTCAGAAGTGGAGCAGCCACGACTTGAACTGGCACCCATATGGCTTGCCAGCACTGCAGGCAGCAACTTTATCTGCTATGCCACAGCACCAGCCCCACATTACATCACTTTAAGATGATATGGATTTAAGTTCATGAGAAATTATTAGCATAGTGGGAACTGATAGATATGGATGAAGCAGGATGGACTTGTTAGGAATGGTGATGTTAATTTTCTTATAAAATAAATAAATAAGAAATTAAATATGGTCAGACATAAATGAAGACTAAAATTTATTAGTGGTGATCCAGAAAACACAGATCCCAGGTTTTTTCTTCCAGTGTTAAGTTTATATTTTTAAATGCATATTAAGTGAACAAATTTCATGTAATTTATATATACAGTTTGAAGAGCAAACTGATAACATCCTATCCTATCTTCCCTTGGTCTCATATTTCCAACTCCCTCCTTCTCGTTTTATTTTCTTTTAATTTTGACAGCTGCATGCTTTGATTTTATTTTAGAATCACAAGCTTTAACCCTCTACAAAGTAAAGAATTCAGCAAGTAGTAGCAGAAATATCAATGAGTATATGTTGTGTACTCTATGAAAGAGTACAGAAAAGTGCTATGGACAATACTCAAATCTCAAAATGTCATATTAACTCATATGCTACTTTTCGTTGTCTATATATTAATTACCACCAGTCAGAGAAAACATATGGTATTTGTCTTTTGGGGACTGGCTTCTTTCATGAAGCATACTTTTTTCCAGTTCATCCATTTAGTTACAAAAGATAGGATTTCATTCACAATTATGGCTGAATAGTATTTTACACTGTATTTATAGCTCATATTCTTTTTCCAGTCACCAGTTGATGGACTTCTGGGTTGATTCCATGTTAGCTATTGTGAATTGAATTGTAATAAACATGAGGTACAGATAACTCATGCCTATGCATATTCTATTTCATTTCATGTGGATAAATTCCTAGGAGTCAGATGGCAGGATCATATGGTATGTTTGTTTTCAGATTTCTGAGGAACTTTGATACTGCCTTCCATAATGGCTGTACTAGCTTCATTCCCACCAACAGTGGGTTAGGGTACCTTTTTCTCTCCCTCTCCACCATCCTTTATTGTTTGTTGACTTTTTCCAAAGAATTATTTATTTGAAAGGTAGAGTTACTTATAGGGAGAGGCAGAGGCAGAGGCAGAGAGACATAAGTATTTTATCTGCTTGTTTATTCTCCATATGGCACAACAGGTGGTGCTGGTCCAATCGGAAGCCAGAGTTAGGAGCATCTCCCTGGTCACCCAAGTGGGTGCAGGGACCCAGGCACTTGGGCCATCCTCCACTGCCCTCCCAGTCCAGAGCAGAAAGCTGGACTGGAAGAGGAGCAACCGGGACCAGAACTGGCACCCATAGGGGATGCTGGCTCCACGGGTGGAGGATCAACCCAGTGTGCCATGGCACTGGCCCCCATCAGGGATATTTTTCTATAGTACTCTCTCTCCACTGTATCTTTTTCTAGTTGAAGAATTAAGGTGATGCAGGATTAATAGAAGGAGTTTGAGAGGATTGTCTCTCTTTCAATTGAGTTGAATAGTTTGAGAAGTATTAGCTCTTTAAAAGTCCTGTAGAATTCAATAGTGAGGCTGTCTGATCCTGGACTTTTGCTTGTTGGGAGGGTCTTTATTACTCATCCAATCTCTGTCTTGGTTTTTGGTTTGTTTAGCTTTTCTATGTGTCTTCATGACTCAATTTTGGTATATTGTATATGTCCAGGAATCTGTTGATTTTTCCTCTAGGATTTCCAATTTGTTAGCAGTCACAACAGATGCCCACATCCTATATTGCAGTGCTAATCTGAGTTTTGGGTACTACACTTCCAAATCAGCTTCATGTTAATACCCCTAGGAAGCAACGGATAATAGCTCAAATACTTTCCTTCCTGTCATCTAATTTGGAGAACTGTAACTCAATGGGGATTTGAAACCTGGTCTTGCACAGTTGTAGCCATATAGAAAGTGAACCAGCAGGTGGGAGACCTCTCTGCTTCTCTTTCCTTCTCTCTTTTTCTCTGTGTCTCTCTGCCTTTTTTATCATGTTAAAATATTTAATTACTTATTTGAAAGAGTTACAGAGAGAGGGAGAGACAGAAATCTTCCACCACCTAATTCATTTTTGAGATGACTTTAATAGCCAGAGTGTGGCCAGGTTGAAGCCAGGACCTTTTCCTCTGATGTGTGTGGCAGCATCCCAGGCACTTGGGCCATCTTTCCCTGCTTTTTCAGTCCATTGGTAAGGAGCTGGATCAGAAATGGAATAGCTGGTACTTGAACTGGTGCACATACAGGATGCCAATGTAACAGATAGCAACTTTGTCCACTGCACCACAACCACCAGCTCCTCTTTCTGTCTTTCCAATAAATAAATCTTTTGAAAAAGAACTGAAGGTAGTAAAAGTCATCATGACTGAGCAATGGCAAATTTATTGAAGTGATCTATTTTCTTAAAGATCTATTTATGAATTTGAAAGGCAGCACTAGAAAGAGAGAGTGGGAGAGATGGATCTTCCTCCTGGTTTGTTCACTCCTCAAATGGCTGCAATGACTGTGGCTAGGCCAGACTGATATCAGGAGCTGGGGGCTTCTTCCAGGTCTCTCACATGGGTGCAGGAGCCCCAATATTTGAGTCACCCTGTGCTGCTTTTCCAGACACATTAGCAGGGAACTGGATCCATTTGGAGCATTAATGTCTATGATACTCTCCTTGCAGTTGAAGGATTTAGAATCCGTTTCAATTATGGGTGGGCCAAGTACAACAGCTTCCAATTGTCCAAGGTTTGGATTAGATGGGATCTGAGAAATTTTGTTAAAATAGTTATTAATCATAACTCTGAGCTTAAGCTTTTCTTACCCAATTTTCTTGTTTGCTGATGTTTATATCTATGGGAAAATTGGGTCTCTGGATTGCAACCAATGAAAGCATCCAGACTAACAGTAATAAGGTCAACAGTCAGCAGAATGATGTCCAGCTGAACTGAAATAGCTTTTCTTATTTGGTAGAGGGGTTACCTCCTGCATTATGCTGACATACTGACATAGACAGTAGATGTTGGAGCCTGTCCCTTCTGCCAAATGGAGAATACTACATTTTGGTCCATCATATATATATTTATATATTATAATATATATTATATTATATATTTCTATACATAATATAGAATTACATATAATTATTATAAATATATAATTATATATGAATTTATTATTTATATATAAATATATAATTATTTCTGATCCAGCTCCTTACCAATGGATTGAAAAAGCCGTGAAAGATGGTTCAAGTGCCTGGGTTGCTGCGACACAGAGCGGAGGAGAAGCTCCTGGTTTCAAACTGGACACACGCTGGTTGTTGAAGTCATCTCAATAATATATATGTATATTATATATAATATTAATAATAAATTATATAAAATCTGTTTATAATTATTATATATTATATAATATATTGTATGTTAAACTATAATATATTTTATATTGAATATATTTATATACATAAATATATAAATAAATGTATATATATAAATTATTTATTTATGTATTTGACAGGTGTACTTACAGACTGTGAGAGGAAGAGACAGAGAAAGGTCTTCCATATGCTCATTTACTCCCCTAATGACTGCTGGGAGCACAAGGACAGTGCCTAGAGTTTATTTTGATGGATTTTAGCCCCTTTCATTGGAGGGAGGCCCAATGAAGCTGGACTGATTTGTAAACCTCAGAAGTGTCTTTTCAAGGTGAAGGCAAACTGAGACTGAGGGGTTTTTGGAAAAACTTGGAGCAAAATGCATTTCCCACACTTGGTTAAGACACATCATTTATTTATTGATTTTCATCAGATCTGTTAACATTAAGTATAAGGTACAGGGGACATGGTGGATGGCATATAGCAATATGATTTTAGTAATATATCATGAGGTGCTTTTTCTTTTAATGGATTTAGCAGGTAAAATTGGGCTACCTAATGGGATATAGCTGGAATAATCACCTTTTTACTAAATAAATCTGAGGTAATAAATGTTAGTGTATGATGACATTGAGTTTTCTTTTATTGGGCCTTCTTGGTTATTTTAATCTGGGATTTGTGAATTCTCATTTTCTCTAGGCAAGTTTTAACTGAAAAATTTTATTTTATTCTTCATCATGTTGGACCAACTCTGCTGCTTCTGGGATTTTTTTAGTACATCTGACAATTGGAAATTTAGACAATAGTATAGTTAATATGAGATGTACCAAATAAAGTACTTATTTTTATTCAGATACATATTTTGGAATTCTTCTAAAATTCCTATTGAGTATCCTTGTTAAATTTACTTGCATCCCAGGTTAAGACTTATTGGAGACAGGTGCCATGGCTCAATAGGCTAATCCTCCACCTGCAGCGCAGGCACACTGAGTTCTGGTCCTGCTGGGAGAGCCAGATTCTGTCCCAGTTGCTCCTCTTCCAGTCCAGCTCTCTGCTATGGCCCAGGAGTGCAGTGGAGGATGCACAAGTGCTTGGGCCCTGCACCTGTATGGGAGATCAGGAGGAAGCACCTGGCTCCTGATTTTGGATCAGCGCAGTGTGCCAGCCACAGCACACTGGCCGCAGTGGCCACTGGGGGGGTAAACCAACAGAATAAGGAAGACCTTTCTCTCTGTCTCTCTCTCACTGTCCACTCTGCCTGTCAAACTAAAAAATAATTTTTATAAAAAAGACTTATTGGAGCCACTCTAGTGATTATACCCATGAAACTTTGTTAATTAACGCAAATAGAACCTGGGAAAATTGATGTATATCTTATGCTGTAGAGACTTAAGATTGAATATCTTTTTTTATCTTTTTTAATTATATAATTTAAAAACAAATTTTAGATTTTTTTTTACTTTACTAAGCCACAGCTCTGGCCCCATTAATATGCCTTAACAATGTTTTTTCCTCTCAGACTTATCTCTATTGTTTCAGTTAACTGGATGCCTTTTCTTTACATTCAGATTCTCTCAGCTGTCAAAGCTTATTCATCTTAATTCTGTTGTTCCTATTTCCCTCCCTTTTATTCTGTCCCTAGGCTAATTGAGGTCATGATTCTCCATTCCTTCTGTGTGGTGTCAGAGTAGCCTTGAAGTGTTCTTTTTCTCTTCTGATTTCTAAAGAAAGAAATTATGTATTCCCCCAGTTTAGATATTTTAATAATTCATTCTAAAACAAAGGTTAAATATTCTTAATTTGACAAGAATTTTCGGGGCCAGTGGTGTAGCATAGTGGGTAGAGCCACCACTTGTAGTGCTGGCAGCTCATATGGATCCAGATCTCTGCTATAGCCTGGGAAAGCAGTAGAAGATGGCCCAAGTCCTTGGCCCCTGCACCCATGTGGGAGACCTGGAAGAAGCTCCTTGCTCCTGGCTTTGGATTGGCACAACTCTGGCCATTGCAGCCAACTGGGGAGTGAACCAGTGGATGGAAGACCCCTCTCTCTTCTCTGCCTCTCTCTGTGTAATTCTGACTTTAAAATAAATAAATAAATCTTTAAAAAAAGATTTTTTTCTAATTTTAGATTTGTTCTACTTCATTGTCACTTCAGGGTGTGTGTAAAGAGTGCATATCCAGTTTTTCTATTTTGGATTTTTGGGATTTTGTATTAGCTCTGCTGTGTATTCATTTTTCTCGAGCATTGGTGATATCTTCTCCTTAGTTGTATTAAGAGAGAGAGAGCAATAGCCCTCATGTCTTTTTAGGTAAGTAAGACATATTAAAAACAGAGCATTCAGTATACATTCATAGTAGTTTGACTTGTTCAATTGATTTACGTGACCTCCCTTGGACATTCTTGGTCTCTGCTGTACAACTTTCTATACTCATTAATTCTTTGATATTCTCAAATCCAGAAAATGAATGACTCAACAGCTGTGTTCCTGTATTTGCTGGGACTCAGGGTAAGAAGCAAAGTGGAGGTGTTCAGGAATCTACAGGTACATGCTACATAGCAAAGCACATCATTTCCTATACAAAGTGAGTGGGAAATCCAGAATCTTTTGCACACATATTGGATCCTGAATTATTACTGGACTATTCAGTAAGATTTTAATGTATTTATTTTCTGTGTGTGTGTTTGTATTTCTAAATAAACTCTGCTGGGCTACTTAACATTAACATGTATTGCAGAATTCTTTCATCAGTTTTTACTTTTAAAAAGTTTCTCTTTCAGTTTTATGGGAGAGGGTAGAAGCTTTCTGCTATGTAACTGAAAATTCATTCATTCATTAAAGTTAAAAATATTTGTTGGAAATGGGTGGAATACTATTAATTCTTGTGTGATTTTCATGAAACTAAATACATTCTCTATTTTGTTTTGCTTAAAATTTCCGCATGTGTGGACTTCTTTTTTCCTTCTTGCCCCAAATCCCTTTGTGTATTGGGATGGCAAATGGGTTTTACACTGGACAAAACATGTTATTTTGGCAAAGAAGTACTTAGCTTTCCTGCTTCAAGTATTCAAATATTGCATTGGAAATCAGTATATTTGTTTACTGTACAAATGTCCTTCATACAATTTTGTAATCTTCTGGGATGGGAGAGGGAGCAGGAAATAGGAGGGTTATGGGTGGGTGGGGGAAGTTATGATTGTCAGTATAAATTATTGCCCTACACATTTTATAGACGCTCTTCAAAGCATATCCTCAAACTAATTCAATTAATTTAAAGGATTTATTAAATGATAGACTACATGAAATTTATCGATGTATTTTATCAAGCAATCATCCAATGTAAATGATTACCATATGTTTGCACTTCAGGGAATCATTCTATTGTGAATATTTTGGCATCAATATAATTTTGTTTAAAATTTCTTTATGAAAAAATATCTAGACTAGAAATCAATTGAATGCATTGCATGGTTTTGTTACCTAATGACAAATTGCCTTCACTGAGGTTTATAATTATTTATTCTTTTAACACTAATGTTATGTGTTTACCAAATACAGTAATATTAATATACATTTGGGGTTGGCACTGTGGCATAGCGGGTAAAGCTGCAGCCTGGCAGTGCTAGCATCCCAAATGGATGCCGGTTTGAGTCCCGGCTGCTCCATTTCTGAGCCAGCTCTCTGCTAAGGCCTGGGAAAGCAATGCAAGATGGTCTAAGTCCATGAGCCCCAGAACTCGCATGGGGGACCCAGAAGATGCTCCTGGCTCCTGGCTTTGGGTCAGTGCAGCTCTAGTCATTGCAGCCAATTGGGGAGTGAACCAGCAGATGGAAGACCTATCTCTCTTCTTTCTGCCTCTTCTTCTCTCTCTGTGTAACTCTGGCTTTCAAATAAATAAGTAAATAGATAAATAATTTTTAAAAAGATACATTTGTTTGCAAACAATATGTGACATCAGTACAACTACTTAAATTTTCTCATACAAGTAGTTTAATTTGGAGGCCTGAATTATGGCTGATTGGTTCTGTAGTCTAATGATATCTTTGAACCCAACTATTTTCCCCTTCTTTATGAATTTCAGTGTTGTATATTACTAGAATTCTGAAAAAAATTCACAGAAACTTTAGGCATCATCTAAACATCATAATCTCCAAAGAGCAAAAATCATTGCAAACTATGATTTTCTAGAATTATTTCTTTGGATAATGCTACAATTTTATTGTAGCTTTAAATTGAGCACGCACACACACACACACACACATACCCATGTACCATACATACATTCACAAATGTACATACACAATCAGCAAGTCTCCAATGCACTTACCAAAGTGCATCAATGTGCTAGTTTAAGATTACTGCCAAAGAATAGTCCCTTTCTTTAAATACCAATTTACTCTATTGATTTATTTTTGACCAAAAAGGATGCAGTTTAGTTACTGTTTTGACAAAGAGGCAGGTATCATCACAAAGCACAAATGAGTGAATAAGTTACATTATCCAGGGAATTAGATAAGAAATGGCTCACTCATCAAATTAAAAGGAATTGAATCTAGTTTGAGTTACCATGTCAAGCAAAATATGAAGTTTTACAAAACTTGAATGTATATAATTTCAAATAAATTTTGAGTTGTATCTAAATGTGTACACTACAACATTAAGCATAAAGGCACAGATATTTAAATACCTTTATTTAGGAAAATGTGAATAGATAATAATAATAATTGCTAACATTTATTTTATACCAGGTGATGTTTCCTGAATTTTATGTTTCCAGAAAAATGGAGGTAGCTCCTGTTATTTTAACTTTAAAGAAAATGCAACTGAGGCATGAAGAGGTAAGTAACTGGTTTGCCCAAGGATATATAATCATGAAGTGGCAAAGCCTTAGACTTGGCATGATCTGAATGGCAGCCATTTTTTTTCACAAATTCAATGTTTGATCTATTTCATATATTCACTAAAAGGATTTACTATCAAATGATACTTTCTGATAAAACCTATGAAAACTGCAGATGAGTATTGCTCCAAAGCAAATACTTGAGGCTAGCATTACGTGTAGCAGGTAAAGCCATTGTCTTTAAATTTAGCAAAGATATGCCTTGTTAGATGAGTGTACTTTGTGTAATTCTTCTTGTCAGTGTATACACTTTAGAAATTGATTACAGGGCACAGCATGTTAAAACCCCAACCTAGGGTGCCAGCATCCCATATGGGTGCTGGTTTGAGTTCCAGTTGCTCCACTTCTGATCTGGCTCCTTGCTAATGCACCTGGGAAAGCATCAGAGGATGGCTCGAGTCCTTGGGCCCCTGCACCCATGTGGGAGACCTGAGAAAAGCTCCTGGCTCCGGGCTTCAGATCAGCTCAGCTCCGGCTTTTGCAGCCAATTGGGAAGTGAACCAGCAGATTGAAGACTTTTCTCTCTGTCTCTACCTCTCTATATAACTCTGTCTTTCAAATAAATAAAAATAAATCTAGAAAAAAAGAAATTGATTACATCAGGCAACACATATGAACTTTTTTATAGAAAGATTGACCTTTAGAAAAATTTTAGACCTACAGAAAAAAAATGTGGTACAAATGTGAACTTTTGAATAAAAATCTATCTTTCATGAAAGCATGGTGTTATAAAACACAGCAATACCTCACTGAGAACCAAAAATAAATTGGACTATCTCATTCTGTGATTTGAAATCTAGGGACAAATGTCCTTTATTTTTCTTACAGAGAATGTAAATAGTGTTGTGATATCAAACTCATTCTAAGTTTAGGTACCCCATGGAAAGTTTGATCTAATGAAAACAAATCTGTTGGATCATTTACCTCATACATTCCACTACCATGAAAATAATATATCTGTCATAATACATCAAGAAGAAAACACATTTATGCCTAAAAATACAAATTCAACTATTACAAGCTGTTCAGCAAAATTTAAATTGTATGTTTTTAATATTCTAAAGTGGAACATTTTTCTTTGCTTCTCAATAAAAATGTGATACACTTTAACATCTTCAGAATAAGAACTGAGAGTGTACAAGGCAAAATTTATTTATTTATTTATTTATTTATTTATTTATTTTTTGCCAGGCAGAGTTAGACAGTGAGAGAGACAGAGAGAAAGGTCTTCCTTCCATTGGTTCACCCACCAAATGGCCACTATGGCCTCCTGATCTCCCATGTGGGTGCAGGGCCCAAGCACTTGGGCCATCCTCCATTGCTCTCCTGGGCCACAGCAGAGAGATGGACTGGAAGAGGAGCAACCGGGACTAGAACCTGGGGTGCCAGCACTGCAGGCGGAGGATTAGCCTTGTGAGCCACGTACCTGGTGAAATATAGTTTAAGGAGAGAATTTATAACGTTCATTTTTAAAGTAACAAAAACATTTTTCACTTCTTGGTTTGCATTTTAAATTTGTACATATATATATATGTATATATATATATTAGCCATCCTTACTGGTTATTCCAAATTAACACATCCCAAAATTAATTGCTTCTCAACATTTACAATTTGTTTCTTCACTTTAAAGAAAAATATTTGTGTCTCTTGAGTAAACAAGTAAATATAATGATTTGGCATCATTTTATAAAACTCAAATCTGTAAGAACTCAAAAACCACTGCAGAAATATTCTATAAGAATGTACTCATGCATGTTGTTCTTACAATAGATTCACCCATGTCATAGGAGAGCAACTCCTTGCTCAACATTCAAAATGTTCACAGTCTTCTAAATATTCCTTTTAACATAGTGACCACAGTTGGACACAAGAGAGTCTTTAAAATTAAAAGAAACAATTTGGGTATGCTGACTTTCCTAGTCTTCTTGTTTTCCTGGGACAGAGTATCTTTTTTGAATGTAGGCTGACAAGGATACAACCCCCTCCACAAAGTAAAATGCCTAAACATTAGAGCACTGCTCCTGACCCCTGCTCACTTGTTCCTCTATGTGGGATTTATGAATGACTTGCATGAATGGAGAGATGAAAGAGGCAATGAGCTACCACCCCCCTTTTTCTTTATTTAGCACTTTTCTAGGATGCCTATGAGAACATGGGTTCTTGTCTGCCCTTTTTTATACTGTAAATTTAGCAAAAAACCTGTGCTCTGTAAGTGACTAGGTAAGGATGCAATGTAATGTACTAGGGCAATGGAAAGGAATCTTTGTTGCTAAGCACCAAGACCAACAACTCTGTGGGCTAGAAAGCTTACATTTTGACTTCTTTCCATGTCCAGCTTGAACCATTCAGAATTCAGAGAAAGTAGGAATGTTAAGTTATGAGCACACTTCACTGCCACAAATGTTATGATACTCATCAGTTTGTAATCAGGAATGACTTAAAATTTAACCAAAAATACCACAGTAAACTATGGCAGATTCATCAACACCTACACTTATAACTAACATCCACATTTATAATTGTATCTTTCTATGAAGGATCTGACAGGAATTATTATCTGGGATGGATAATTAACAACTCCTTATACAATTTTTATAATGTACCAAAAAAGTGAACTTTGAATCCTTTGGGAATTGGATAAGCTAAATATATTTGTATTTGATGAATTCAGGCTGAGAACTTGTAAGTACAATACCAACCATAATACCTACTAAAAAATTAAATACCTTGGAACAAATTTAACTAAGAATTTGAAAGATCTTCACAATGAAAATTGAAAAACATTAAAGGAAGAAATAGAAGAACACACACAAAAATGGAAAAATATTTCATGTTTGTGCACTGGAAAAAATAATATCATCAAAATGTTCATACTACCCAAAGCGATTTATAGATTCAATGAGACCCCAATCAAAACTCCAAGAACATTCTTCTCAGATCTAGAAAAAAAGAATGCTTAAATTTGTGTAGAAACACAAGAGACCCCCAAATAACTAAAGCAACATTAAACAAGAAAAAGTTGGAAGTATCAGAAGACCAGATTTCAAGACATACTACAGGGCAGTTACAAACAAAACAGCCTGGGACTGGAACAGAAAAAGACATGTATACCAATGAAACAAAATATAAACCAAAAAAATTAATCCATGCAGCTACAACCAACTAGTCTTTGACAAATGAGCTAAAATCAATCCCTGGAGAAAGGACAGTCTCTTCAACAAATAGTGTTGGGAAAATTGGATCTCAACATGCAGACATATGAAACAAAACCTGTACTTACACCCATACAAAAATCAACTCACAACTGATCATGACTCTAAATCTATGGCCTGATATCAACAAATTACTAGAGGAAAATATTGGGAAAACTGCAAGATATTAGCATAGGAAAGACTTCTTGGTAAAGACCCCAGAAGCACAGGCAATGAAAGCAGAAAGAGACAAAAGGGATTACATCAAGCTTAGAAGATTTGTGCTGCAAAGGAAACACTAAGCAAAGTGAAGAGTGGTAGAAAATATTTGCAAACTATATAACTGATAAAGGGTTAATATCTTGACATAACACCTTGACAGTAGGGACTCCATTTTGGAGCACTTGAGACTCCATTCTGGGAAGGTGCCCCCCCCACACCATGAGACTCTGGTCTGAGACTATGATCTAAAACAGTTGAATAATAGCAGTCCACTACATCTCACTTGGCAGAGCACAGAAACCCCCTAGCATGATCGCTCAAGCTTGGAAGTGGATAGACTACACCTGGGTTAATGATAAAAACTGTAATTTGTCTAAGTCCTACGTATGATTAAAACCAATACCTGGATTAATGTCAAGATTATAATTGGAATTGTTAAGATTGTAACTGGTGTTGTCAATATAATTGATACTAGCTTATTGATACTAGCTTATTGATACTAGATTATAATTGATACTAGTTTCACATAGGTTTTAGGTCAGTAACCAGTAACCAGTAACCATGTATTCCCCCCTATTCCTAGCAAGCATGAATTCCCCTCCCGATTTTGTGGTTTTTGCCTTTGTAAACCCTGTTGCTTTGGGCTTCAGGGTCGAGAGTTCTTTAGGGCATGAGCCCACTCTCCACCACCCGCAATAAAGGACCACCAAATTTTATCAATCTGTGGAGCTCTTTTGTTTGCACTCACTCAGGTACAACAATCTGATGTTCATAAAGATCTTAAGAGACTCAACTTCAATAAAATAATGCAGTTAAGAAATGGGCAAAGGACATGCACAGAAAATTTTCAAAGGATGCAATCAATACAAATGGCCTACAGACACATGAAAAGATACTCAGCATCACTAACCATCAGGGAAATGCAAAAACACCATAAAGTTTCATCTCATCCCAGTTAGAATGTCTATCATCCAAAAATGAAAAAAAATAATAAATGCTGGTAAGGATGTTGGAGAAAAGGCACACTTATACGCTGTTCATAGGAATGTAAAGTAGTACAACCATTATGGAAGACAGTAAGGATATTCCTCAGAAATCTGAAAATAGATCTACTATATGACCCAGCAATCCCACCCATGGGAATTTACCCAAACTAGATGAAATCAGGCTTTGGAAGAGTTATTTATAACCCCCATGTTTACTGCACCTCAATTGGCAATAATTAAGATAAGCAATCAAATCAGATTCCCATTAACTGATGTCTGGAAAAAGAAAATGAGTAGTATGGAATACTGCTCAGTCATAAAAAAGAATGAAACCCTGTCTTTGCAATACATGAATGCAACTGCAAACCATTATGCTTATTGAAATGAGCAATTCAAGAAAGATGAATGTCATTTCTTCCCTGATAAGTTCTGATTAATATAGGATACAAGAATAAATAAGAATGAAATAGATTTATGATTTGATTATTGTTTTTAGCCCTTGTGAATACTCTAGTCAAACTGTGGTTTTGGATTTTTTTTTATTTGTTGAATAGTATGGTTAGTGGTGCACTAAACCCAAGGTTCAAAAGAAAATTGTGAAATCATGTTTTTTTGAATTTATATTTTTGCAAAACTTATAGAGAAAAAGGAAAGGTGAGTGGGGATTGATGGAGGGAGTGAGGGGACTATGGATATCTTCTTAGCATTGTATTTATAAAATACATGATATCTGTTCTCTTTATATTAATAAAAAATTTTGGAGAGCCTAAAGGTAAACATCTCCTACGAGCTGATCTTCAGCAGAAATGCTAAGAATATTCACTGCAGAAAGGACAGTCTTTTCAATGAATGGTGCTTTGAATATTGAATATTCACACATAGAAGATTTAAACTTTATCTCTCATCATATACAAAACTGAACTCAAAGGTGTTCATTTACCCTAGGCATTAAGATGTCAGTTAAGATGCTAGTGTCTCATATCAAAGTACCTAGTAGATACCCAGCTCTGACTCCTGACTCTAGTTTCCTGCTAATGCAGATACTGGGAGGGAGTAGGGATAACTCAAGTACTGGGTTCCTTCCACCATGCAGGAAAGCTGGGTTGAATTCCACACTATTGGCTTCTGTTTGGCCCAGTCCTGTCCTTTGTGGGCATTTGTGGAGTCAATCAACATGAGAGCTCTCTCTTTTTGTTTATCTGCTCTCAAATAAATAATTTTACACTCAATTCAAAATTATTTAAAGACTTAAATGTAAGATCTGAAAGTACTAGGAAAAAAATGCTTCAGGACATTGGATTGAGTAAGTATTTGAAGGATACGACAACAAAGCACTAGAAGAAAAAAGCAAAAATAGTCAAATGCACTTTTTTATTTATTTAACAGGTAGAGTTATAGACAGTGAGAGACAGAGACAAAGAGAAAGATCTTCCTTCCATTGGTTCACTCCCCAAATGGCCACTATGGCTGGCGCTGTGCCAGGAGCAAAGCCAGGAGCAAGGTGCTTCCTTGTGGTCTCCCATATGGGTGCAGGGCCCAAGCACTTGGGCCATCCTCCACTGCCATTCTGGGATGCAGCAGAGAGCTGGACTGGAAGAGGAGCAACTGGGACTAGAACCCAGTGCCCATATGGAATGCCGGCACTGCAGCAAGTGAGCCACGGCACTGGCCCTGGAATTTTACCAAATTAAAAAACTTCTGCAAAGCAAACAAAATAATCAACATAACAAAGAGACAATATGAAATTGGAGAAAATATTTAGAAAATATACACCTATTAAGGTGTATACACCCTTTAAGACATTTTAAAAACTCAATGAAAAATGAACAGATTTTAAAATTGGCATTAGATCTAAATGCTCATTTGTCAAAGAAAGGCATACAAATGGCCAAGAAGTACATGAAAAATGTTCAGCATCACTAATTAACAGGGAAATACAAATACAAATCAAAACCACAATTAGACACCAAGTTACTCCAGTTAGAATGCCTATTATCAAAGGCAAAACAGTGGCTGGTATTGTCACACAGCAGGTTAAGCCATGCTCTGTGACACTGGCATCCCATATGAGCACTAGTTCAACTCCACATCCCATCCAGCTCCCTGCTAATGTGTCTGGGGAAGCAGCAGAAGGTGACCCAAGTGCTTGGGCCCCTGTCATCCACATGGGAGACCCAGATGGAGTTCCAGGCTTCTGGCTTCAGTCTGGCACAGAACTAGCCATTGTGGTCATTTTTAGAGTGAACCAGTGATGAAAGATCTGTCTCTCTGTCTCACTATGTGTCTCCCTCTTTGTAACTGTTCCTTTCAAATAAATAAATTAATCGTATAAAAAAGAAAAATACACACTTGAAGGAATTGTATGCAAATTTAACAAAAACTTGGAGAACTCAGTAACAGGAAAATAAATGCCTTCAAATTTAAATACTGCCAGAATACATAGAGACACACGTAAAATGCATAATAAAATAAACATATATGGGGCTGGCACCATGGCTCACTTGGTTAATCCTCCACTTGTAGTGCTGGCATCCCATATGGGCACAGGGTTCTAGTCCCAGTTGCTCCTCTTCCAGTCCAGCTCTCTGTTGTGGCCTGGGAGTGCAGTGGAGGATGGCCCAAGTGCTTGGGCTCTGCACCCACATCAGAGACCAGGAGGAAGCACCTGGCTCCTGGCTTCGGATCAGCATAGTTCCAGCCATAGTGGCCATTGGGGGATGCACCAATGGAAGGAAGACCTTTCTCTCTGTCTCTTTCTTTCTCACTGTCTAACTCTATCTGTCAAATAAATAAAAAAGCATATAAACCAATCTGAATATTAGAGAATTCTGAGAAAAAGAAATGTACTGTACATAAAGGAAGAGCACATTTAGACAGCAACAAGATGGATACACTGTGTATCAGGATGGTTACACTTAAAAACACACATTACAAATGCTTTCAAGGATAGAGTAGCATGACATCTCATTCATTCCTGGTGAGAATGCATCATGGGGTAGATGCTTTATCAGACATCTTGGCATGTTATTAGGAATCCAATACCGTGTCATACACCATACATGTTCTAATATATTTACAGAGCTGGTGTGAAAACGTATGCCTTGATAAAAGCTGACATGAAAATATATATAGCAGCTTTATTCACAATGGCTAAAGCTCATAGAAAACCACATTGTTCCTCAACAGTTAACCACATAACCAAACCTTCAAAGTGCGTGGAGACCCTGGGAAGAGAACAGGAGATGAAGACACATGAGATGTTTAGGGTGCAGGCATTTAGCATGGGGACACAAGAAAAAAGCCGAGGCTGAAGTCATAGGGGATCTAGAAGCCCAAGGAAGACAATGACTTCAAGCAAAGGGCAGAGAGGTATCTGAAGGCTGCCATGAGCTGAAGGCTCAGGCTATGAAGTCACTCCAGGGTAGCAGGATAATACTCTGGAGTAGAGATGCAGATAACTGATGGGAGATCACAGCTTCATGCAGAGGGGCTGGAGGACCTGACAGCTGGCTTGGGATGCAGGCACAGATGGACACTCAAGGAAAGATGTGATGGAGGGTCTGGCATTGTGGTGCAGTGGGTTACACCACTACCTATAATGTTGGCATTCCATATGGGTGCTGGTTTGTATGCTGGCTGTTCCCGTTCAGATCCAGCTCCCTGCCAAAGACCTGGGAAAGCAGTGGAAGATGGCCTTACTGTTTTGTCCTCTGCCACCCACGTAGGAGACCCAGAAGAAGCTCCAAAGGCCTGACTCCTGGCTTCAGATGGGCCCAACCCTGGCCATTGCAACCAATTGGGGAGTGAGCCAGAGGATGGAAGCTCTTTCTGTCTCTCTATGCCTCTGTCTCTCCCTCTATGTGATAAGGAAATAACTTGAGATATTAAATTTCATGGGGTTTTTTTGGACAGAGTTAGGCAGCGAGAGAGAGATAAAGATCTTCCTTCCATTGATTCACACCCCAAATGGTTGCCACGGCCAGTGCATAGTGGCAATCCAAAGCCAGGAGCCAGGTGTTCCCTCCTGGTCTCCATGCGGGTGCAGGGTCCAAGTAAGTTGAGCCATCCTCCACTGCCTTCCCGGGCCACAGCAGAGAACTGGACTGGAAGTGGAGCAACCAAGACTAGAACCTAGAGTGCCAGTGCCACAGCCAGAGGATTAGCCTAGTGAGCCATGGCACTGGCCCTCTATGTAATTTTCAAATAAATCTTTTTTAAAAAGAGGTGCTGGAGACACAGGGGATGGAGACTTATGAAGGCACATGGAATAAGACTGTGTCTAGGGAGGCCATTCATGCATCAGAATTCTACTTCTCCACTGTCTGTTTGTCATGATAAAGCCTCCCTTTGAGCAACCACCATTTAAAGATGCCACGTGACAGACTCCTTGTCTCTGAGGCTAATATGTGTCCGTAAAGCCTACTTTAGAAGTAAGAAGTACAGATAATCATAACAAAATCTGTGACTGCCTCTGGAAGACTGAGGGACCAGGGGGTGTGGAAAAACACAAAATTGGGGCCAGTGCCGTGGCTCACTTGGTTAATCCTCCACATGTAGTGCCAGCATCTTATATGGGCACCGGGTTCTAGTCCTGGCTGCTCCTCTTGCAGTCCAGCTCTCTGCTGTGGCCTGGGAAGGCAGTGGAAGATGGCCGAACTGCCTGGGCCCTGCACCCATATGAGAGACCATGAGGAGGTATCTGGCAGCTGGATTTGGATCAGTGCTGCACACTGGCCGTAGCAGCCATTTGGGGGGTGAACCAATGGAAGGAAGATCTTTCTGTCTCTCACTGTCTAACTTTGCCAAAAAATAAAAATAAAAAACACAAAATTTAATATCTCAATTTATTTCCTATCACTTCTTTTTTTTTTTTTTTAATTTTCACAGCAATGTCTTGCAATCACTTGGAAACAGGTAACAACATAGGGACCTAACATATAGACTGAAAGGATTGCAGACTCAAAACACAAACCTGGTTATTCACATCGAATGCACCTTTGCTCTAGAATGACACTGACTGTGACTGTGAGTTTCCAGCAGTTCTTAGGATGCCAAGTCTTCTGAAAACACTTTGAAACCTGTCTTCCCAGACTGAGAACCCATGGATAACAGGACTGGAGAGAGCAGTGCTCTAAGACTAGCTCAGCATCTGCTTCCACCCTTGGCAGGGAAGTGCCAGGGTCACCCCACACTGAGGGGGAGTAGCTGCATTCTCTGTGCCCTCTAGCAGTCATGTGTACCAGGGTTCACTCCCAGCCCTGGGGCCTCCAGAAACCCTGCAGCCAGCCTTCCTCCACAGCCATGTGGTGGGGTCATGGGTTGGCTCCCACAGGGTGCACGGGGCACCTGGTGGCCCTCACCCCCCACCATTCCCTGACCTCTGGTCTGGTGCCCCCACCTCCGGGTTGGAAAAATCCCAGAATCAGTTGAGAGCCAGAGATAAGAAGGGAGGATTGGCACAGCACTGGCTGGGAGAGACCCTGAGGGGCCCTGTGGCACCCATGGGTTGGCCTCAAGGTCCCAGGGTGGCTGCAGCAGGGCCTGCGCAGGTCACCCCTGCACTCTCCCCAGACCCAGCTATCTGGAGTTCGCAAGTACAGAGATCCTGCATCCTTCAGTGCTGGGAGCACACTTCCTCAGGGTCTCCCACAGCCAGAAGTTCACAAAGGGCCACCACTTCCTCCTGTCCATCCATTTCCTCGCTCCTGAGTCAGCACCATCCATTTATGCTGAGTCATCATGAAATTTCTGCTGGGTCATCATTACCATACCTTCTGAGTCATCATGAAATTTCTGCTGACTCATCATTACCACCTCCCTGGTCCCCACATGTTCTCTTTAGAGACCTGAGCCCTGTCAAGGGGTCCTGAGAGATAGGGTGGTCCCCAGCAGCTCCATCCTAGTCTCTAGCAGGTATACATTGCCCCATCTGGGTCCCCAGGGCTCCATTCAGTCTCTAGGGCCTTCATACAGATCTCCTGGTCTCCATCCGGGTCTCCAGGCCACCAGCCAAGTCCCCAGGTCCTCCATCCAAGTGCCGGGGCCTCCGTCCAGGTCTCTAGGGCTCCATCTGGGTCTCTAGCAGGTGCACAGGGATCCATACAGTCTCTAGGAGCCTCATCTGGGTTTCCATGGCTCCATCTGGTTCTTCAGTGCTCCATCTGGGTCTCCAGAGCTCAATTTGGGTCCCCAGGGGCTCCATCCTGGTTTCCAGCAGGTGCATGGGGTGCTCAGGACCTCCATCCAGTCCCAGCAGGTGCAAGGGGCCCCTCCTTCCTTCGTTGCAACCTTGGGTTAGATTTAGGGGTAGAAGCATGACTCAGCTGGCCTGGTGCCATGACTCAGCAGGTTAGGTTTGATGTCAAGGTTAGGGTGGGGATGGGATTTGGGTTAGGGTTCATGTTTGAAGCATGACTCACCAAGTTTAGAAGCACAACTCAGGAGGTCTGGAAGCATGATTCAGCAATTTTAGAAGTGCGACTCACTGGCCTAAGAGTATGACTTGGCAGGTGTAGTTGTCTACCTTTGTGGGTAAGGATGCCTGGTAGGTAATAATGACTCAGCAGGTATAAAATGGTGACTCAGCAGAAGTTTCTCAATGACTCACCAGGTCTGGGATAATGAGGATTAAGTGGGTATGTATAATGATGGCTCACAAGGTGTGTGCTAGTGATGATTCAGCAGAATTTCCTGATGACTCAGCAGGAGTCTCAGCATGACTCATCCCTTCCTTCCTTCCCTCCCCTCTTTGCATTCATTTCTGGTCCACTTTCAATTTCCTAAACCCACTTCTGGTCATTCTAGACCCACTTCCAGTCCACTTCTGCATTCCCAGAGTCAATTCCAGTCAACTTCCCGATTCCTACAGTCACTAACTTCCAGCTAATTTATGTCACTTCAGGGTTCTCAGACTCACTTTAGTCTACTTCTGGGTTCCTAAGTCACTTCCGGTCCACTTCCGGCCATTGTATACCCATTTTCAGTCACTTTGGTTCTGTTTATACCCATTTTTGGGTACTTCTGGTGTACTTCCAGGTTCTTATAGTCACTTCCCAGAGGGTCTCTGTTGGTCCCTGGGGGTCTCTGTGGGTCCCAGTTGTCTCTGGGGTTCTCTCAGGGTCTTTCAGCATCTCTGGGGGTCTCTGAGGGTCTTTGGGGGTCCCAGGGCTCTTGGCGGGGACACCTGTCCATCACCCAGTCACCCTTGTCCATCACTCAGAAACCTGTCCATCACTCAGAATAGACCTGTCACTCAGGAAAAACATTTTAATTCTCATACAAGTTTCTCTCAGCAAATTGGTCCTGGGTCCGAAAGACACCTTTTCTTACAGGGACTCCCTTGAGTTTTTGTCAGAGAAATTTTGTCAGGATCCAATATGGCTATAGCTCCTGTCAAAACAATTGCCAGAATCCAAGATGGCCACCACTGACATCAGAAAACACACTGCCAGACTCCAACATGGCTGCCACTCCTGTCAGAAAAATTTGCCAGCCTCCAAGATGCCTGTCATTCCTGTCATAATGAGAATTTGCCAGGATCCAACATTCTGCTGCTGATGTCAGAACGAGAATTTGCCAGACTCCAATATGGCTGTCATCAGAAAATCTAAAAATACATTTCTTAAAAATTTCATTTAAAAATTCATTAAAAATTAAAAATTAAGTAAAAATTAAAAATGTAAAAAGACATTCAAATTCCATTTAAAAATTCATTAAAATTGGCCGGCGCCGCGGCACACTAGGCTGATCCTCCGCCTTTCAGCACCAGCACACCGGGTTCTAGTCCCAGTCGGGGCACCGGATTCTGTCCCAGTTGCCCCTCTTCCAGTCCATCTCTCTGCTGTGGCCCAGGAGTGCAGTGGAGGATGGCCCAAGTGCTTGGGCCCTGCACCCCATGGGAGACCAGGAGAAGTACCTGGCGCCTGCCATCGGATCAGCGTGGTGCACTGGCCGCAGCGCGCTGGCGGCAGCAGCCATTGGAGGGTGAACCAATGGCAAAGGAAGACCTTTCTCTCTGTCTCACTCTCTCGCTGCCCACTCTGCCTGTCAAAAAATAAAAAAAAAAATTCATTAAAATTCTTTTAAAATTAATTTAAAAAATAATTAAATAATTAGTGTGCATGAGTGGGATTGCCTAGCAACTTGCTTAAGCCAGAGGCCCTGAACGCACCTTTGAGGGATTGCCTAGCAACTGGGTTAAGCCCCGCAGCCCTGGGCAAGCCTGCACGGGGTTGCGTAGCAACGAGAGAAAGCCAGAGGCGTGGAGGATGCCTTCATGGAGTTGCCTAGCCATGTTCCCACAGTCTCTGCATTTTCCACGGTTCTGGCCCAGGTGCCTTGGGGGTCCCCAGCTTTGGGGGGAGGGTTCCAGCTGGACTGGAAATGGAGCTCCTGGGGGCCCTGGGCACCTGCTGGGGACCTGGATGAAGCCCTGGGGACCCAGATGGAGGCCCGGTGCACTTGCTAGAGACCTGGATGCAACCCCTGGAGACCCAATGGAGCCCTGGAGACCTGTATGGAGCCCCTAGATACCCAGATGGAGCCCCTGGAGACCTGGATGGAGCCCTAAAGACCTGGAAGGAGCTCCTGGGAGCCCCCGGCACCTGCTAGAGACCCAGATGGAGCCTCTAGAGACCCAGATGGAGCCCCTAGAGATATGGGTAGAGCCTTGGGGACCCAGATGGAGCCTTAGAGACCTGGATGAATCCCTGGAGACCCAGATGGAGCTCCTGCAGACTTGGATGGAGCCTTAAAGACCTGGATGGAGCTCCTGGGAGCCCCAGGCACTTGCTAGAGACCCAGATGGAGCCCTAGAGACCTGGATGGAGCTCCTTGGAGCCCAATGCACCTGTTAGAGATCTGGATGGAGCCCCTAGAGACCCAGATCGAGCCCCTAGAGATATGGGTAGAGCCTTGGGGACCCAGATGGAGCCTTAGAGACCTGGATGGATCCCTGGAGACCCAGATGGAGCCCCTAGAGACTCAGATGGAGCCCCTGTGCACTTGTTAGAGACCCAGATGCAGCCCCTGGAGACCCAGATGGAGCCCTAAAGACCCAGATGGGGCTCCTGGGAGCCCCAGGCACCTGCTAGAGACTCAGATGGAGCCTCTAGAGATATGGATGGAGCCATGGGGACCCGGATGGAGCCCTGTGCACCTGTTAGAGAACTGGTTGTAGCCCCCGAGACCCAGATGGAGCCCTAGAGACCTGGATGGAGCTCCTGGTGGGCCCATGCACCTGCTAGAGACCTGGATGGAGCCTTAGAGATCTGGATGGAGCCCCTGGAGATATGGATGGAGCCATGGGGACTTGGATAGAGCTCTGGAGACCCGGATGAAGCCCTAGAGACCCATATGGAGCCCCTGGGGACCCATATGGAGCCTTTGAGACCCAGATGGAGACCTGTATGGAGCTTTAGAGACACCAATGCAGCCCCTGGTGCAGGCTTGGGGCCTGGAAATGGGCAGGGCTATGGTGATTGATAGTCCTGATCCCCAACCCAATGTTCCCACAAGGTGTGGGTGGTGGGGAAGATGGCGCTGGAGTAGGGGACCTAGGGGTTTCTGGGAGCCAGAAGTGAGGGCATGGTTTCTCCCAGGGGATTCTGAGCCAGACATGGGGGCCCCAAGGGCCTCTGGGAGCCAGATGTGGGAGCATTCCAGAGAGACCACAGAATCCACAGTCGTGTGCAATCAGTTTATGACATCAATGAGAAAGAGAAACTGAGAGCAAGCTGGGGACAGAGGCTTATGGGACATTCCAGAACATTCTGGAACATTCTGAAAACATCCCAGAACATTCCAGAAGCTTCCAGCAGAGATTGCAAGTGAGGGGCAGGGAGACGTTGGCTTTTTACCTGTTGGGGAGGAGAAAAAAAATGTGGAGCATTCTGGAAATGTCGCAGAATGCTCTGGAATGTTCCAGAATATTCCTGTTGCCTGAACATCTAGAACATTCTGGGATATTTCGGAAACACTCTAGAATGTTCCCCTGGGAAGGTGTGAGGACTGGCTGGCACCACACTGCTCACCTGGGCGTCAGCATCATCACTGGGGACAGGTGTCTGTCAGGGAGGAGAAATTGGCTGAGTCAGCATGGGATGGCCTGGTGGCTCCATGGAACGTTCTAGAGTTTTCTAGATTTTTCTGGAACCCCCTGGAATGTTCCACCCAGGCCACACCCACCAGTTCATTCCCCTCCACCCAGACCACACCTGATTCTCATCCATGTCAGCCATGCCCCCAGCTCACAGCCATGCCTCCACCCTGGCCACACCCCTGGCTCACTCGTGACAGCCATGCCCATCCTGGCCATGAACCCTCCACACTGGCCACACCCCCAGCTCACCCATGCTGGCCACACACTCCATGTTCCCCCGGGGATCCCGTTCTCCTTCATTAACACCAAGAACTGTGCCAGGTGCTTATCGCTCAGCTCCTGGTCCTGGGCTGTGGGTGGCGCCAGCTGTATACACTTGCCCTGTCTAGTGGGCGCTGACTGTATACAGCCAGCCAGACGCACCTCAGGCAGCATGGGCTCCGTGCTGTGTACACCGAGGGTGCCTCTGTCTAGAGGGTGCCCACTAACTACCACTGGGTCTGCACCAACTGTATACAGTCACAGTCAGGATGGCTCCTTCTAGTGTGTGCTGACTGTATACAGTCAACCAAAATCATCCAGGATAGGATGGGGCTGGGATGGTTCTGTTCAGTAAGCACTGACTGTATACATTCAGCAAAACCTGCCCCAGATATCTAGTAGGTGCTGACTGTATGTGCTTGCCCCATCTAGTGGGTGCTGACTGTATACAGTCAGCCAAGCCCACCCCGGACAGGATGGGATCTACTTAGTATGCACTGACTGTATACAGCTGGCCGAGCCCCCCTCTAGGGTGTGCTGGGGTTGAGGATCTTGTATTTAGTAGGTGCTGCCTGAACACAGCCAGGGTCAGGCTCTCTCTCTAGTGTGTGCCACCAGTATACAGCTGGCCAAGCCCCTCTAGGATGCACCAGGGTCAAAGTTATTCTGCATAGTAGGCACTGATTGTATACGGTCACGGTCAGAATGTATCTCTCTCTAGTGGGTGCTAACTGTATACAGCAGGGTCAGGCTTTCAGGTTGCAATGTGTGTCCCTAGTAGGAGCCGACTGTATACACTCAGGATCCATGTATACAGTCAGGGTCAAGCTCTGGACTGGTTGCATACACTCAGGGTCTGTGTATACAGTCAGGGTCAGACTCTCTTTCTAGCAGGTGCTGGCTGTATCCACATGTGTGTGCAGGGGGCTCACCAGCAGTAAGGGTGACGCAGGTGGCAGTGCCATCGGTGCCCACATTCTGATTGAGAAAGAAGATGTGGCCATTCTCCTGCACCAGGAACTTGAAGTAGTTCTGGCCTTCAACTTCAGGGGGAGAGGTGGGCATTCAGGGTGTGCCAGGGCATGCTGGAACATGGTGGAATGTTTCAGGGCATTCTGGAGCATGCTGGGACATCCTGGGGCATGCTGGGACGTTCCAGAGGCATTTTCTAGAACATTCTGGAACATTCTAGAACATTATGGAATTTTTCTGGAACACTCTGGATGCTTCCCTAGGTCCTGCTAGAGTCTACTGGGACTGTCTGTAACATTCCAGAATGTTCTGTAATATTCTGGGGGAGAGATTCTAGAACATTCCAGAACATCCTAGAATTGTTAGAAACAAAATTGGAAAGATTCTGGAACATTCTAGAACATTGTAGAATTGTCTGGATGTGTTCTAGAACATCCTGGAATATTCTGGAACATTCCAGTTGCTCCCGTAGGGCCTGCTAGAGAGTCTATTGCAATCATCTGGAACATTCTGGAACATTCTAGGACATTATGGAACATTGCACAAATGATGCGAGTAATTGATACCTGGGCACAGGCCACGCCCACCACAAGGGCAAGAATGAGAGCCTTCATCATCATCGTCTTTTCGTCGTCTGGAACCGGCTGCTACCAGGCATCTCTTTATAGCCAGGGCTTGGGAGAAGTGGGCAGGGCTGAGGTTGTGCAAACATCCAGGTGGCACTGGGATGGGATGAGGTCCCGGGGCATTCCAGAATGTCCCAGGAGCTTCCATGAGCTTCCATTATGGATTCTCTGGGGCTAGGGATTTTCCAGAATTTTCTAGAATGTTTCAAGGACACTAGGCGAGTGTTTCTCAGGTCTTAGAATATTCTAGAATTTTATGGAGTTTTTTTTTAGAACTTTCTAGAATGTTCTTAGAACTTTTTCTAGAATACCTGCTGAGTGTCTTCGGGGGTCATAGAATTTACTAAAACGTTCTAGAATACACTCAGAATTTTCAAGAATGCTCTCAGAAATTTTTCCAGAATGTTTCCAGAATGTTCTTGGAATTTTTCCTGAACACCAGGTAGGCATCATTGGGGTTTTAGAAATGTTCTAGAAACAATGGTGAATATTCTCAGAATTTTCTAGAATGTTCCCAGAACATGCAGTGAAAGTCTTTGGGGGTCCTGGAATTTTTTAGAATGTTCTCAGTATTTCTAGATTTTTGTAGAATGTCCTAGAACATTCCAGATTGCCCAGTGACCATCTTGGGGGGCCGAGAACCTCTTCTGATGGGCTGGAAATTACTACGGCCCCCAGAGATCAGCACAGGATGTCCTGGAGTGGCCACACCCCCTTGACTCCCCTCCCATGTGTGCAGGTGCTTAGGCTATGTGCGCTGTGTAAATGTCAGCCGGGCTGGGCACAGCACCAGGACACCCGCTGCACCTGGCTGGGGAATTTCCACTCAGACCTGCATCCCAGAATCCCCCTAGGATAACTAGGTGGCATTTTGGAACATTCTGGAACATCCTACAAAATCTCTAGGACATTCTGGGAAAATTCTAGAATATTCTAGAATGTTCCAGAAGATTCCAGAATCTGGATTTTTTTTTCCAACTTTTTCCCTGGCAGGTGTCCAGGCATGGTCTTGTGAGCTCCGGGGAGGTCATTCTGGGTCTCTGTCTCTCAGTGAAAAAACTGGCTTGGAGCAGTTTTGCAGCATGAAATCCTTTAATCCCATTTCCTACTCCAATGACCCCAGGGTTCTGGCTGGCTTCAGCCAAAACAAACTGCCCAGGGGAAGCACAGGAGTTTGTGGGGGGCCCCCTGAGAACAGGCAGTGCCGAATCTGGAAGATGCTATGGTGTTCTGGCTTGTACTCTCTTGTACAAAAGTGGTTAAAAGACATCCTCATACTTAAGAATGAGGTATGCCTCCTAAGTAGTGGTTTACCCTGCTGCACCACAATGCTCATCCTTGGCATTTTATCTGATGTTTCCCTGGCATTTGGACTTGTTTACCTAAGTTCATTTGTTGGAGCCAGTGTTGTGATGCATTAGGATAATCTGTTGCCACTGATGCTGGCATCCCATATGGCCACTGTTTGTGTCTCAGCTGCTGTACTTCCCATCCAGCTCTCTGGCAATGCATCTGAGAAAGCAGCAGACAACCCAAGTTCTTGAGTCCCTGCCACCCATGAGGGAGACTTGGGTGGAGTTCCAGATCCTGGCTTTGATCTGACCCAGTCCCAGACATTGTGTCCATTTGGTGGGTTGACCTGCAGATGGAAGATCTCTCTCTCCCCCTCCCTGTCTCTCCTTCTTTATAACTCCATCTTCCAGATAAATAAATCCTTTTCACATATTTATTTTTCAACATTTTTTCTCCTTACTTGCTAGTATAGCATTCTCCCTTGGTGCTGCTGCTCTCTGTGGACTTGTCCTCCTCAGCCTCTGACTAGAGCACAGCCACCTCTCCAATGCTGACATCCTCTGACACATGTTTCACTCTTCTGTTCTCTCTAAACTGCAGACTCTTGATCTACCCAACTAACTCTCATGCATAGACACACACACCTGAGGACTCCAGAGTCTTGGATTTCAGGTTGTAATTAACTTTCCTTTTCAGAGGACTGGTGAAAAAACAAGTCTGGAAGCCAGGGTGCAGCCTTATGGTTCAGATGTCTGTGTCCCACATTGGAGTTTTTGGGTTTGATTCCCGGTTCCAGCCCCTGACTCCAACTTTCAGATAATGTAGACCCTGGTAGCTAGCAAGTGATGGTTCAGATGATTAGGTTCCCTGCTCCTGGGCCAGCCCTGACCGCTGTGGACATTTCAGCAGTTAACTAGAGGGTGAATACCACTTCTCTGTCTACTTGTTCATTTCTTTGCATCTCAAAGTAAAAAACAAAACAAGTATGTTTGCATCATCCATTAAAATAACTTCCTCAATGGAAAAAGTAGTGTCATTGTTATTTTTGGGGAAAAATAATGCTTCTTGGTTGTAAATGATATTTGAATAATGCATAAGTGTACATCAAACTTCCATTGTGGACAAGGAAGAGAAAGATGGAAGCAATAATTTTTGCTTCTGGCTTTGGTACTTGTCATGTAACCTTGAAAAATTCATTTAAACTCATGGGACCTGAGCATCCTTAAAATTACAGGCTCGTCTAGTTGAGGCAGGTGGTGTAAGGGGAGGTGGCAGGAAGCTGAGAGCTTTCCTTGTTTCTGTGCCAACAGAGCTAAGTGACATTAGCAAGTCATTTGACCCCTCTGGATCTTCCTCCCTTGTGAGATAAGATTGTCTTTGTAGTTAAAGGATTTATTCTACACAGTCCTATCTTATGGTAAGGTTCACATGACTGTGAAGTGTTTTATAAACTGGCAGTGTAATAATCAAGTTGGCACTGAAGATGAAATGCTAAACAGCATAGAACTTCTAAGGCTTGTAGTTCTATTAGGAGCTACACAGAAACATTCAAGTTCATGGGCATTTTTAAATTTAAAAACAGAAACATTGAATCACTGTTCAGAATCAGTATAGTTGCTAAAATTCTTATTTATAATCACTGAGATTGGTAGTGTAATTACTGATAGCATACTCCTAGTGTTGTATATTTTAGTTTATACAATACTTAGACTATATAAAATATAGGTAGCATGGGAAGTGCGATACACAGCAGTCTCGTAGAATAGTAGATGTCCTAAACAGCACTCTGGCCTCAGAATCAGCCCTTAAGGCACTCAGATCTGGCTGAAGAGCCCATGAGAGTATTTTAGGTATGGAAAGCTGTGGGGAGCAACTCGGACTATACTGTTACTGGAATTAAGACTTATTCTATGCATCTGCTCTCCCACAATGTGGCGCTGGGAGAGGAGCGTACAGCTTCTACCCAGCTGCCCCTTACCAACTTGATAAGCTGCAAGAGCCGCTCCTGATTGGAGGAGAGCGGCGGGCTCAGCATGTGAGTAGCAGAGCACGGATTGGTGGAGAGGACTATATAGGAGGAGAGAGATGGCATGGTGGTGTGGGTTGGTTGGAGAGTGCGTTGGAGAGTTCGCGGGGAAGTTCGTTACTTCATTCTTTCTCACTTCTCTCTACTCATTCTTGCTTTGGGAGTTCGCTGTTTACTTATTCTTACTTTACTATAGAAAGGACTTGTTAAAAAAGGGAACAACAAGCGTCCGGTCTGGTGTGGCTCCTCCGCGTGCGGAGGAGCAGCAAATGGTGCCGTGACTCAGATAGGAAACCTAGGAGGGAAAAAACGGGAAGAAGTGGGAAATTACCGGAGAGAGAGACTAGCAAAGAGCCTAGGGGAAGGCCAGATGGAAAGAGTGCCGGTGAAAAGCTAGTTAGAACCCAGGAAAAAAGCCGTGGGGGAAGAAAATTAGAAGCTAGGAAAGAGGTATTAACTGGGAACGTCTGGGAGACTCAGTCTTCCATTACGCCCACCGCTCCAACATGTCACAGACGGTACAGACAATGGAGTTCTTTGGCTACTCTTTGCCCACTGGCTACCTCTTCCTCCTGCTAGGCACCATTCTCTATTTCTCCCTAAAGATCATCCATTGTGGGCTGAATGTGGTTTCTCTCTCTTCCTACTCCCCACCTCCTCGCAGCTTTTCTTCTAAGCGAGGGAAACGAGGGGGGAGGAAAATTCATGCATTCGTAAGAGCAGTCGTGGAGATGTCCCCCTGGTTTCTACAGCAGTGGAGGCAGGTGGGATGGAAATTACGCGAGGCTGGGGAATCGATAGAAGTGCTGAAGCTGTGGCAACTCGTTGATCAGGTGCTTCAGGACCCCACGGAAGGGATCGAGTTGTTGCTTAATGAGGGGAGTGAATTGCAGGAAGAATTATGGCAGGGCAGCCAGGAGAGCAGCTATTGTAATGAACAGGTGAGAAGAAAATCAAAGAAGGATTTAGAGAGCCAGGAAGCTTACGTGGGGGAGAAGGAAGCTGAAGAGGGAACCTCGCCCCCGAGAGAGATGCCAAGAATATATCCTGGCCCTACAAGGCTGGCAAATTCAACCATAAAGGATGAATCACCACCCCGGTATCGCCCATTAGTACTACCAAAGTTTCCTCCTGTAAAGAAAAGCCCCTTTTTTCCACATGAGATTGAAGAAGAGTGGGAGGAGGAAAAAGGAGTGATGGAGGGAGTAGGTATGCAGGAGGAGATAGAAAGGCCGAGAACCGAAAGCAAGCAAAGGGGAGCTGTTTATAGAAAACCTGCTTGGGAGCAGTACCAGGAACCAGGCCAGGTGTTTCCTGTAATTCAGGATCAACAGGAAAACAGGGGTTGGACACCTCTTGACCATAAATTACTTAAAGAGTTGCAACAATCAGTACAATTGTATGGGCCCCATGCAAGTTACACTCAGGCAATCCTTGATAACATTGGGCAGCAAGGCCTAATACCCGAGGATTGGAGAAACTTAGTAAAGGCGGTGTTGGGTGGGGGTGACTTCCTCTTATGGTTAGCTGCTTATAAAGAATTCGCGCGAGAATATTCAAAGCAGAACTATCAAGCAGGGAATCAAGCATGGGATGAGGAAATGTTAAATGGAGAAGGGCGATTTGCCAATCCTGATGAGCAGGCCCGATTACCAACAGCTGTCCTCTTACAAGTGAGAGAGATAGCAAGAAGAGCCTGGAAGGTGATACCCAGAAAAGGAGAAATAAGACACAGCCTAACTAAGATAGTACAGGGCCCTACTGAACCTTATGCTGACTTCGTGAACAGATTAATGGAAGCAGCAGGAAACATTTTTGAAACTGTGGAAGAAGCAATGCCCTTAGTCAGAAGATTGGCGTATGAACAGGCCAATAAAACATGTCGTGAAGCTCTTAGACCATGGCAGCATAAAGACATCCCTACCTTTTTGAAAATCTGTAGGGATGTCATGGATGATGTAGCTTCTGGATCACATGCTGCAGTAGCTGTAACCCGACAATTTAGACAGAACATGAGGGGACGAATATGCTTTAGATGTGGTTGAGAAGGGCATCTAATGAGGGAATGTAGGGTGAAATTTCCAGCCTGAGATCGGCAGGGCATAGAGAACTCGAGAAGACCAGGCCTTTGCCCACGCTGTAGAAGAGGGAATCATTGGGTCAGTGAATGTTACTTTAAAATGAATAGCGCAGGCAATCCCCTGAGGATGCCAAATGAGCCGGGCCCCATAAGAAGATCAGGTGTATATGGACAACAGCAAAAAAACGGAATGTGGGCCCCTGCACCCTGGGGCCAAAACAATTGGTGGGTGCCACGGTCCCAACAATACAAAAACCAAATATTTACTGCGCAGAGTTACGAGCCACCGAATATTCGGTACTAACACCTCAAATGGGGCCACAAGCCATAGAGGTGAGGGCAGAAACAATTTCAGCGGAGCATAAGGGACTTGGAATAATCATAGGAAAAGAAACAAATGCTTTAAGAGGCCTAATGGTCATTACCGGAGTCATTCAATTACCTTTTGATAAGTTAAAAGTGCTAATACAATCTACAAAGGGTATTATTCAAATCAAGCCAGAAGAACCTGTGGCTCAAATGCTGATCATGATTGGAGCGCAGGATGTTCATGGACCCCAAGGGGAGAAATTTACAGCCTTGTCCCTATCTTTAGCAGATCGACCTCTGTGGACCTTAACCATTAGAGGAAAGTCGATTCAGGGCCTGCTAGATACAGGTGCAGATGTAAGTATAATTTCAGAAAATGATTGGCCGAAGTCATGGCCCCTTCAGCCAGGAGATAATACTTTAGTAGGCCTAGGTGCGGCCATGACACCATCAAGAAGTGCTCAGGTGCTTCATTGGCAGGATCAAGAAGGGAACAAGGGAAATGTGCAACCTTATGTTAGTGCACTCCCCATCACATTATGGGGAAGAGACATTTTAGAACAATTGGGACTGACATTAACAAATGAGGACCAATTGGAGAGTTCTACAGGACGGCGTATTATGTATAAAAAGGGATATCAGGAGAGAGGATTAGGCTCCAGAGAAGGCAGAAGGGACCTAGCCCAGCCCAAAGGCGATTTTAAAAGACAGGACACGGGTTTTTCGTGGGGGCCACTGAGATGCAGCCGCTACCATTGTCATGGCTGGACAACAAGCCAAAGTGGATACCACAGTGGCCCCTTACCCAGGAAAAGTTGGCTGCGGTAAATGATATAGTGTTACAACAATTAGAGGCAGGCCATTTGCAACCATCAACCTCCCCATGGAATACGCCAGTATTCGTGATAAAGAAAAAATCGGGGAAATACCAGTTGTTGCATGATTTACGGGCTGTTAATCAGCAGATGCAACCCATGGGGGCATTACAACCTGGACTCCCGGTTCCTACTATGATCCCAAAGCATTGGCCATTAATAGTACTCGATCTGAAGGACTGCTTTTTTAGCATACCTCTACATGAACAAGACATTCAGAGGTTTGCTTTCACCGTACCTTCCATTAATCATCAAGGTCCCGACAAAAGATATGAATGGAAGGTGCTTCCCCAAGGAATGACTAACAGTCCTGCCATATGCCAGCTATATGTTGACCAGGCAGTAGAGCCGGTTCGACAACAGTGCCCAAAAGTACAAATTTTACACTACATGGATGACTTGTTAATAACGGCTGAAAGTGAAAGTCACCTTATGGAAGCATATAAGCTGCTGCTATTATATTTGGAAAAAGTTGGGTTACAAGTAGCGCCAGAGAAGATACAAAAAGGGGAAGTAGTACAGTACTTAGGGCTTAAAGTAACTTCTGAAAAGGTGACCCCATTAGAATTTGAAATTGCAATAGATGGGTTGCAGACCCTTAATGACTTCCAAAAATTATGTGGCAATTTAAATTGGTTGAGGCCCTATTGTAAATTAACCACCGAAGATATGATGCCATTATTCAATATTTTAGAAGGAGATGCCCAGCTTGATTCCCCTCGTAGATTGACAAAAGAAGCCCGCTTGGCGTTACAGAAAATCGAAAAACAAATTAAAGCAATGCAGATGGAAAGATGTGATCCACAACAAGCCCTAGAAATATTAATTTTTATGGAACAGCTGTATCCCTTCGCAGTCATTTGGCAAGGAGAACCCTTGTTGTTTGTATACCCACATTCACATGCACCGCGTGTACTATACACCCAAGGCATAGCAGTGGCTGATTTGATATTAACAGCAATAAAAAAGGTGACAGAAATGGCGGGGAAGACTCCAAAGCGATGTGTAGTTCCCTTTGCTCAAGAGGCAGTAGAAGCCTTTACAAGGGAATGCTGGCAATGGGCATACATAGTTCTCATTCTACAAATAGAGATTGACAATCACTACCCTCGCCATCCATTTGTTAACTTCTGCACACAGGTTTCAATAAAACGGGTGCAGAAGGTGCGAAGGGATCCAATTCAAGGGGCAGTTACCATATTTACGGATGGAGCTAAAGGCGGAACAGGAACAGCTATATTTAACAATCAACGATATTTTGTCTTAACAGCATCCCCTTCTCCACAACATGCAGAATTAGCTATTATCGCAACAGTATTACGCAGAGAGAGCGCACCCATGAATATTTTGTCTGATAGTGCATATGTGGTGAATGCAGTTCAGATGCTTGCTACACAGTGCCTTATTCTTAAATCCTCCTCAGTCTATTCTTATTTAAGTGAAATTCAGGGGTTATTAAATCAAAGAGAGCATGCTATTTACATAGGCCACATAAGAGCTCATTCTAATTTACCTGGCCCACTTACTCGAGGAAACATGATGGCAGATCATTATTCAAGATTCTTGCTTGCATGCACCGCTTTGGAACAAGCTAAAGAATATCACTCTAAATGGCATGTTAACACCCACACTTTAAGTTTTAAATTTAATATTCCCTGCAAGCAAGCAGAAGATATTATTAGATCCTGTGAAAAGTGCGTTGTTACCATAGTTCCAAAGATTCCTGCGGGAGCCAATCCCCGTGGCCTTAAACCAGGACATATCTGGCAGATGGACGTTACACATATCCCCTCTTTTGGGCGACAAAGCTGTGTTCACGTCACTGTAGATACATATTCAGGTGTAGTTATGGCCACAGCCATGAATAAAGAAGGAGTACAACAAGTAATCCAACACTGCTTGCAGGCTTTTGCAGCCTGGGGAGTTCCTCATGTGATCAAAATGGATAACGGCCCAGCGTATACATCAACTCGTTTTGCTGCATTTTTGAAAGAATTCGGAATCTCCCATATTACCAGTATTCCATACAATCCACAAGGGCAAGCTGTGGTAGAACGCACTCACTTATATTTAAAAAATTTAATAATTAAACAAAAAGGGGGAATAGGGGAAATGGCCACATCCAACAAGGATGCCTTGGCCCTAGCTCTTTATACAATTAATTTTTTGAACAAGAAAAAGAACGGTAAAACACCTGCAGAAATGCATGCTCAATCAGCTGATAAGGAATCAATACAGTGGATAATGTGGAAGGATTTACAGGACAACCAATGGAAAGGCGCCGTTTGTTTTTTTCCACAGGGTGCGGCACAACCAATATGGACCCCTGAGAGAAGAATTCGGTTGGTAAACCTACCAGCAGAAGAGCTAGAAGAAAAAAACTCTATTTGAGGAAGAAAAACAATGAATAACCAATCCCTGGGATCTTGAATATGGGACATTTTTCAAGGAACTCTGAAGTAGCATGACAAACAAGACAGTCAATAGCATGAAGATCACGCTGAACTTTACACAGGCGCGTATCAACGCCAAAAAATTAAAAAGAAAGGGGGATCTGTGGGGAGCAACTCGGACTATACTGTTACTGGAATTAAGACTTATTCTATGCATCTGCTCTCCCACAATGTGGTGCTGGGAGAGGAGCGTACAGCTTCTACCCAGCTGCCCCTTACCAACTTGATAAGCTGCAAGAGCCGCTCCTGATTGGAGGAGAGTGGCGCGCTCGGCGTGTGGGTAGCAGAGCACGGATTGGTGGAGAGGACTATATAGGAGGAGAGAGATGGCATGGTGGTGTGGGTTGGTTGGAGAGTGCATTGGAGAGTTCGCGGGGAAGTTCGTTACTTCATTCTTTCTCACTTCTCTCTACTCATTCTTGCTTTGGGAGTTTGCTGTTTACTTATTCTTACTTTACTATAGAAAGGACTTGTAAAAAAAGGGAACAACAAGCGTCCGGTCCGGTGTGGCTCCTCCGCGTGCGGAGGAGCAGCAGAAAGCCACTCTGGCAAAAAAGAAAAAAAAAAGGACCTAAATAAAAGATCTCTGTGAGTGAGATCCCAGTAGAAAGAACAGGCCATCAAAGAAGGAGGTACCTTTCTCTGAAGGGAGGAGAGAACTTCCACTTTGACTATGACCTTGTCTAAGTAAGATCGAACTCAGTGAACTCAAGAGGCTTCCATAGCCTTGGCAACTCATGACTAGAGCCCAGGGAGATTTCGGATGCCATAAACAAGAGTGTCAGATTGTTAAGTCAACAACAGGAATAACTGTGTGCTTACTCCTTATGTGGGATCTCTGTCCTTAATGTGTTGTCCAATGTGAAGTAATGCTATAACTAGTACTCAAACAGTATTTTACACTTTATGTTCTGTGTTCTGCAAACTGATGAAATCTTAACTGAATATAAACTAAATCGATCTTCTGTGTATAAAGATAATTGAAAATTAATCTTGATATGAATGGAATGGGAGAGGGAGTGGGAGATGGGAGGGGTGCTGTTGGGAGGGAAGTTATGGGGGGGAAGCCTTTGTAATCCATAAACTGTACTTTGGAAAATTATATTTACTAAATAAAAGTTTAAAAAATTTAAAAATAAAAAAATAAATAAAAATATAGGTAGCAATATTTAATGCTTCTCTTACTGTTCCTGGATTGGATTATAGTATATGTTAATAAACCCTTTTTAAAGATTTATTTATTAATTTGAAAGACAGAAGTATAGAGAGAGACACAGAAATAGACAGAGATGTTCTGTCTGCTGTTTTACTCCCCACGTGGCTGCAAGCAGCTGGAGCTGGGCTAATCCAAAGCCAGGTGCTTCTTCCAGTTCTCCCACATGGATTCAGGGGCCCAAGTATTTGGGCCATCTCCTGCTGCTTTCCCAGGCACATTAGCAGGGAGCTAGATTAGAAGCAGAGCAGCTGGGATATGAACCAGTGCCCATAGGGGATGCCAGCACTGCAGGTGGTGGCTTCACCTTATATGCCACAGCACCAGCTACAGCCTATTCATTTTAAATTAATAACTAAAGATTATCTGCTGTTCAGCCTCCAGGCTTTGGCTTGGCCCAGCCTCTGCTGTTGTGGACATTTGGGGAGTGAACCAGAGGTTGAAAGATCTCTTTTCTTATGTCTCTCCCTCTCTAACCTTGCCTTTCAAATAAATAAATGAGTCTTTGAAAAAAAATACATACACACACACAAACACACACAGTACCAACACAGTGGGTAAAGCCATGGCCTGCTGTGCCAGCATCCCATATGGGTGCTGATTCAAGTCCCAGCTGCTCCACCTACAATCTAGCTCTCTGCTAATGTGCCTGGGAAAGCATCAGAAGGTGGCCCAAGTGCTTGAACCACTGCATTCATGTGGGAGGCCTGCAAGAAGCACCTGGCTTTAGATTGGCTCAGCTGAGGTCAATTTGGGAAGTGAACCAGCAGATGGAAGATCTGTCTCTACCACTTCTTTGTAACTCCGCCTTTCAAATAAATAATAGATTTTTAAAATGGGGGAAAAGGGCAGTTTTGTTGCCTTCCCTTTCCTTAGAGTAACATAATCAAAATCTGTTAGGCAAATGAATAAGGGAAATTCTGAGATCATGTATTGACCACAGAAGAGAATGGATTCCTTGTGCATTTTCTGGAAGCCCATGCTAGTTAGAACCAAGGGAAGCATAACAAAAAAGGGGAGGCCTATATCCCTCTTATTTGTCTTCTTTGTTCATTGGAGCAGTGGAGAGTTGAGTAATGTAATATTGGTGTTTGTCTCCATACAGTTCACTTCTATTTAGCTGGTTCTTTTTTATTTTTGCATTTCTTTTTTATTTATTTTAAGAGATTTATTTGAAAGGCATAGAGACAGGGGTCTTCCATCTGCTGGTTTGATCCCCCAATGTTTGGGTGAGGCTGAAGGCCGATGAGCCCCCTTCCAGTTCTCCCATGTGGTGTGGGGTCCAAGCACCTGTCCATCACCACTGCACCTGTTGGCTGGAGTGGGACAGGAATTTGGGCGGCAGGGATTTGAATCAGCAACTGTGATGCAGGCCTTGCAGTTCTGGTTGCACCCCCAAACCATGGTGCCAGCCTTGATAAACTTTTCTTTAAAGTGGAATTAGGGGTAAAAACGATCTGAGGTGCATGTGCGGTTCCATTGTGAGAGGGTCTGAGGCCCCACGGGTGACCAGGGGCCAATAGGAACACCTGCAGCCTTGGCCCGCAGGTCCCAGGCATCTCCCCTCTCCTTCTGCCCCACCCACAGCAGCCCGGCCCAGGCTCCAGTGGTGCCTCAGGTATTTCCACCCCAAACTGGTCAATTCAGGTCACTTTGTGATCCCTGAACAGATTCAGTAATGCATGCTTCTTCTCTACTACAAAGATCTTATGTTGGTCATATTTCCAGTTACCAAAATCAAATCAACTCACACCTGGACTCTGAGTATTCAATGACATTAGTTATCAAAATAAATGTATTCAAATATTCAAAGACCACTTCAAAGCTTAACTGCCTTCAAGAGTTTTTGGCACTGGAACAGCCACTGTGGTTTTCTACACATGAGCACTCACTATTTTATATACCATTTAACAATTCAAACATCACTTCAGCTTCAGCAATACACAACAATAGAATGGATGATTCTACATAATAAACATGTTACATTAGTTTGGACTTAAAACCTAGAACTAAAACCATGTGGTAATATGGATGGATTTAAGGAAAGATGTAGAGCTAGGTAGCTAAGGCCACAGAATCCCAGACCTATTGATTTTAAGTGAGTCTGGAACAACAGCATTCCATTGCATTATCTTCCATCTCAGAGTCCTGCTTTTCCAGTGAGACCCACCCCACTCAGACCATGTATTTCCTGCCTGTGTCTTCACGGTGGTGGAAGCTGTTCTGATACAGGCATCTCCTGGATAGTCACCAGCTTCCTGATTTACTACCTGAACTGGAATCAACAGTTGTGAGGGATGTTTCCCAAACACCCAGGCTGAACTGAATGTTCGTCTCTGGCAGTCAAAAACTTCTGCCTTAGGAAACAGAACATGTCCTCTACTCTGGGGCTCCTTTTTCTTCTCATGGGGTTCTGTGGTGATCTGTGGTTTTCAACACAAATCCTGGTAGCATTCTGACTCAAAAGAAAGACCAGGGATAAGAGTTCTTTCTGGGGGCTGGTGTTGTGGCATAGCAAGTTACACTGCTGCCTGCAGCACTAACATCCCACATGGATGCCAGTTTGACTCCCAGCTGCTCTACTTCTTCCCTAGCTCCTTGCTGGGTAAAGCAGCAGAGAATGTCCCAAGCACTTGGTCCTCTGCCCCCACATGGGAGACCTGGAGGAAGCTGCTGGCTTCAGCCTGGCCCAGCCCTGGCCATTGTGGCCATTTAGGGAGTGAGTCAGCAGATGGACCTCTGTGTTTCCTCTCTTTTTCTCTCTGTAACTATGCCTTGCAAATAAATACAACTTCAAAAAGTTATTCTCCATCAAGTAATACACCCTTTTCCAGGCAGTTGTAAAGCTGGGAGTCATAGCTTCTTTTATATTTTGGATAATAAGAGTTCTGGTTTGAAAGCATGTTCATCTGAGACAAAGATCACTCATTATCCTTTGTTAGAGAAGGGGGCTCTGCTCTTTGAAAGTGAAAATTAGAAGCGGTAATGTGTGATGAGCTCCACCTGCCAGGTCTGGGGAGACTTATTTGAAAGACAGGATACCAGGAGAGGAAGCTTTTCAGATTCCCTGGCCCTTGCTTTAGTCTTATGTCTTTACTTCTTTTGTTGCATCTTGATGTCAAGAGTGTACTCTTTATGCTGAAATGAGGAATTGTGTCTTACCTCTTTTGGGCCTTTTTCTAAGAAGAGTGTATATATTTTTCTTGCATATAAGGATGGCTTCTGGGGTGGGTGGATCTTTCTTGGAAGTTTTCACAAGCCAGCCAGTAGCCTATATTTTCTTCACAGAATTCAGTTTTTAGAAAAGCCTCCAATACAGCCAGACCATCTGTATGTAGGGAAGAGCAGGCAGAAAAATAAAAAGAAACATGAGGAATATGAGGAAGCTAATGATGAAATAATCCCTTGTACTTTTCTAGTACTAGGATTAGCTATTCTCGTTTTTACTCAATCCTGTAATCCTGCGGATTTAGCTCTTTAAAGACAAAGATGCCTGTAGGCAAAATACTTCATTGGTTCCATACTACTAAAACAGAAATACTTCAGTTTGTTTTAGTGCCAAAAATGTATTTACAGGAGAGGCATAAATCCTCAGGGAACTAAGTCTCTTGCAAATACTGCATGCAATGAAAAGCATCCTCAGCCTCAACCAAGAGCACTGCCATTGCAGAGCTGAAGGGTGATTTATCTTCCCCACCTGGTGTGAATATGCTGCAAAATAAGCGGAGATAAACAGACCTTCTAGGTTAAGTCAAATTCTCCCTGTTGAGCTGCTGATTTGAGGACACAGCCTTTCTGCACTCTTGTGATACTTGCAATGGATTCAATTCAAGCCTAATTCACAATTGCTGGCCAGCAGCTCCTGGAATGCTTCTGACCACAACAGTGCTTCCTTCGGGGAAGGTCTGCAAGAGCAGTTCTCTAATGAGTTGTGCTCAGAGCAGTTCCCCTCCCAGCTCAGCAGTGAGCTCTTCA
The DNA here is from genome assembly GCF_964237555.1 of Oryctolagus cuniculus. NCBI lineage: Eukaryota > Metazoa > Chordata > Mammalia > Lagomorpha > Leporidae > Oryctolagus > Oryctolagus cuniculus. Next base: position 67,730 of record NW_027208260.1, read on the forward strand.
GATTGCAAACACAGGAATCTCAACTTACTTGATGAAAGCTTGCTACCTGCTTTTCTTGCCAATTGTGGCCTTCCCAGGAATGGTGGAGTTTTGCCATAGGTAGCTCAACCCGGTCTTCAGTACTCTTATTCTTACAAAAAAAAAAAAAAAAAAAAAAAAAAAGACAATTCAGTAAGTGGTCATCCTTGAATACACTACTGAGCCTGAAAGCATTTTTACCAAATAAAGTCGCCCAATAGCTATAAACCAAAAGCCAACAACAGGCTTACCCACCTAATATTACACTCAGCCCCGAAGTACTAAGCAGTTTCATCAGTTCCTCAGAATGTAACTATGCTGTGAGCACTAAAGATAGGACTGCCCAAATTTTAATTATCAATACACTGCACAGCTAATAAGGCAGATGCTGTCTCTGGCCCACAAAAGGAGACAGTTTCCCTGCAAGGTTAATCACAATTGGGAGACATTTTGCACCTGATGGAACCTGCAGCAGTACTGCCTTGAGCCTACTCCTCTCCTTCCCTTTCCACCTTTAGTCCTGGATGGGCCAGAGACCATGCACAGGAGGTGCCATTGGTCACCCGTGGCCCCCTGTCTACCTGCAATGCTCCTGGTAGGAAGATGCTGCAGAACAGTGATTTGTCCCATGATTGTCACTGTGTGAGATCAGCCCATCATGAGAAAATGACCATGGATTCAAATGAGATATCAACCGCAGAAGCACTTCCCCCAGCATCAGTGCAGGAGGGTGGATGATGGAAGGCACAGCATGGCCAGGACTCTAGGGACCCTGCAGGACTCTGCTGCCCTGGATGCCTATAGCAGGCAGCTGCATGAGGCCCAGTGTGCCAACAGCGCCCTCCTACGAAACCCTTCCCCCTGTCTGCCCATACAGACCACACAGATGCTGTGTCAGTGAGTAAATCAGCACCGCGCACTTGGTTTTCCTGATGAGACTTGGCCTTCATTACTTCCCCAAGCGCAGCACGTGCTGCAAGCCTCAGCCAGCAGGGCCAGCGGGAGAGGTGGCAACTACCAGCTGCCCAACAATGACCACCGCCTTTATAGCCAGCCTACATGGGGCGGGTCTGGCAGCACTGGTCCTGCCCCAGGGCAGGAAGGATTGGCCCGAGGTTCCCCACTGGGTGGAGCCTGAGCTGTCCTGCAGCAGATTCTGGAAGCAAGAGAGCTGCTGATGGCTGAGGCCCTGGCTCAGAGCACACTTAGTGAGACCCCATGCCCGGCAAGGGTGCTGGGGCCCTGGACTTTCCCAGGCTGCAGTCCTAGGGTGGAGGCTTACTCAGCCCTCCTTCCCCAGCCCTGCCCACAGGTGGAGCGGGGTTCCCATGGGGGCATCTTCCTTCATGGGAGCATGGGTGAACCCCAAATGCCGCGACTCCCAGTTCTGAGTGCTGGCCCGCAGCCTTCCGGGAGGGAGTAGGATACAGAGACTTTGTGGGGAGGTGACACTTGAGCTGGGCCTGTATTTTGGGTTTGCTCTGGATGCACAACCCAGTGCGCCTGGACCTGCTGGTCTGCTGCAGGCCTCCTGGAGGCTCTGGGAGCTGGGCATCCTGGTGGCAAGGGCAGGAGGGTGGGAGGTCGAGGCGCTGAGCTCCCGCTGGGTGCACCAGGCACTTTGGAGCTGTTCAGAGTAAGGAGTTGAGGTCACCTCCTGAACCACTGCTGGTCCCAAACTCCTGGTTTGGGATTTTCCAGAACCTGAAGTAGGGGTGTGGTGGGGGTGGTAGTGGTTGGCTTCAATGCACTGTATTTGTGAATTCTTCAAACACAGCTTCTCCCTACTCCTGCAGGCTTTCAGGTGATTGACGAGGACAGAGTCCCTCCACTGCAAAGTGACTGAAGTTTGGAAACTACGTCCAGAACATCACAGTGTGTATTCAGCTGATCATCCTTCAGGCCTGCAGGTGGACAGCAAGAGCAACAGTAAGATATTAACTACTGTAGATACTCTCCTTTCTTTCCAGTAGACCCACCAAAAGAGAATGGGAGATGAGTACTTGAACATTGGAACCAGTCAGCATGCTAGGGTGAGCTGCCAGTACTTGGAGCTCAGGAGTGGACATGGAGAGCAAAACATGCATTGTAACTAAAGAGGACAGTAAGGCATTTTACTGTGAAAAGGGAAATCATTTAAAAGTGAGCAAGACACCTTAAGGAAATGTCTGTATAGTTATTTTTGTTTATTTGCAAGGCAGAGAGAGCCCTTCCATTTATTGCTCATTCCTCAAATGTCTGCACCAACCAGAGCTGGGTCAGGCTGAAGCGAGGAACTCAGTGTGGGTCTCCCACACAGGTGGCAGGGACTCAAGTACTTGAGCCATCAGCTGCTGCCTCCCAGGGTTCTGTTAGCAGGAAGCCAGAAGCAGAAGCAGGGCTAGGGCTTGAGCCCTGAGAATTCTGACTGGGATGTGGAAGGCTTTACCACTATGCCAAACACATGCTCCAGTAAGCTGTTTCAACACGTTTGCAAAATGTAAGAATGTGGTTTTAAATATATGCTCTTCATCTTAAAAATTTGCATAATCTTATATTCAGTTTCATGATTCAATACTTATTATTAAATACAAGTAACATTTAGATACATGCTTTCCTCACCAATACAAACCTCAGTAATTTTTTCACTTAGAACCTTGAATATTAGCATTCATTCAGACTGAAGTTCACTCATAAGCTGGGAATTCTGACAAAGAGACAGTAGGGAAAAAATCTAGATGTGTATCTGATACCTAATAAGGTTCTGAACCTGATTGACAGAATCTGAGTAACTGTTCAGAGAGTGACTTCATACCTCTCCCCTCTGTAATGAGAAGACTGTGTCCTTTGGCCACTTTCACATGATGTTATGTAAATTTTACCTGAAAAGCCTTTTATAAATTCTGAAGTACCATACAGAAGCATATATGCATTTCCATATGTGTGAAAAAAGGCAATGTCAAAGGCATAGCTATTCCAGAGAGAAGTTAGGAGGATTAGCTCAGTTTTTAAGTGTGTAAGTACCATTAAATATCAACATATTTGAAATAGATTTATATATAGAGTGTGGAGTTCATGATAGATATTGAATAAATGCACTCTGGATAATAAGCAAATATCAGAAATAATGCCACACCCATCAGTGTTTAAACTCTTCAGACAGCTCCGTGCCAGGGAAGTGCAGTGATCCCTGTAAATTAACAAAAATCAATCTGTGTATACCCATGGAAGCCACTGGTTTATATGCAGCCTATACTAGAGGTTTTTGTGTTTAGTTAAATTACTTGATTTTTTAATGAATGCTTTCAGACTGATACCTGATGCTGAGTGGCAGACAATTTTTTCTGAAAAGTATGTGGTTGAGAAATATAAATATAAATCAGTTTATAATTTTTGTGTCTGAATATTTTTATGCATTGAGACAGTACCTGCAATAATCAGAAGACTTTTCCTCAAAAAGTTGCTACATTGATGCATCTTCATTTATGTATGTAATGTATGTTTAGGTAAAAGGAAGAGAGAGAGAGAGAGAGAGATCTATCTTTCATCTGCTGGCTCACTTCCAGATGGCCACAAAAGCTGGGGCTGAGCCAGGCCGAAGCCAGGACCCTGGAAGTCTGCCCCAGTCCCCCATGGGGGTGCAGGAACCCAAACACTTGGGCAATCTTTGCTGCTTTCCCAAGCAAAGAGCTGGACGAGAAGTGAAGGAGGTGAGTCTCAAAGCAGTGCCATAAGGCATGCTGCTGTTGCAGTTGGCAACTTACTCCTTTGTGCCACAACGCTGGCCCTGGATTGATGACATATTGAAGTGCTGCCACTGGCTTTTGGCTAAATAGGATGACTTAACGTGTTTTCCACTCTGTGGAAGAGGAACAAATAAGGCTGTTGGTTGTAAAAGTTGCCCATGGAAACCACAGCCTGAGAAAGATGAATCAACTCACCTTGCATTTTCCACGTTGCATCTACACCACCCTTTTCTGGACAAACATCTGATTGTATGCCCTTGTGATGGAGGTTCTCAGGGTGCTGGAACTTTTTGTAATTTTTTTAAAAATATAGATTAAGAAGAAGGCAAATAAACAAAAAATTACAAACTGCTGCCAATACCAAGAAGAGATTATTGAGCGTAAAAGGTCACCTGTTGGAGCTAGCACTATGGCACATCAGGTTAAAGCCCTGGCCTGAAATACAGGCATCCCATATGAGTGCTGGTAGAGTCCCAGCTGCTCCACTTCCAGTCCAGCCTCCTGCTAATGCACCTGGGAAAACATTATAGGATGGCCCAAGTCCTTGGGCCCTTTTGCTCATGTGGAGACCCAGAAAAAGCTCCTTGCTCCTGGCTTCTGATCAGCTCACTCTCTACCTCTCCATATAACTTTTTCAAATGAATAAAATATTTTTTTTAAAAAAGGTATCCTGCCATACTTCTTTCTTCCCTGTTAATTCCTAGGAATTAAAAATTGTTACAGGGCCAGCACTGTGGCAAAATGGGTTATAGCAACACCTGCAGCACTAGCATCCTCTATGGGCACCATTGCATGTTCTACTTCTGATGCAGGTCTCTGAAAACATACTGGGAAAACAGTAGAATATGGTAGAAATCCTTGAGTCTTGCACCCAAGCGAGAGACCTCGATGAAATTTCCCTGACCCCTGGCTTTTTTTTTTTAAAGATTTGTTTATTTATTTGAAAGAGTTACAAACACCCACCCACACACACACACACACACACACAGAGAGAGAGAGAGAGAGGTCTTCCATCTGATGGTTTACTCCCCAGCTGGTTGCAATGGCTGGAGCTGCGCTGATCTGAAGCCAGGAGCTAAAAGCTTCAAGTTCTCCCATGCATGTGCATGGGCCCAAGCACTTGGGACATTTTCTACTGCTTTCTCAGGACATAGCCAGGAGCTAGATCAGAAGTGGAGCAGCAAGGACTCAAACCAGTGCCCATATGGGATGCCCATAATGTTTTCTTTAATTGGAGAAATGTTCCTTTGATAGAATGAGCGTATGACCCCACAATATTCTCTACTTACTCATAATAGGGTCTGAAATGTAAAAGTCATGATTAATTTCTTAGAAGAAAATTTACATACCCAGAAGCAAAGAGTGAAAATTAACCTTTTGTTTTTCTCATGAATGAATCAGAGTTTCAAAACTAATACTTAACTTGTATTTTAGAGGAGTTAATGACTTAACCATCTCTTCTATTAGAAATACTACGTTGTGGCCAGTGCTGTGGCACAGCAGGTTAAAGCACTGGTCTCAAGTGCCAGCATCCCATATGGGCTCCGGTTCTAGTCCCAGCTGCTCCTCTTCTGATCCAGCTCTCTGCTATGGCCTGGGAAAGCAATAGATGGCCCACATCTTTGGGCTGTTCTGAAGCTCTTAGCATAGTGAACATATATTAGATTCTCTTTTTTGAAATCTTTAGAAATGTCAGAAAGCATGTAACTTTCTTTAATGATCTGAAACAGAGATGAGATCCATAAGGGCAGAACTGCTCAGCAGCCACACTGCAGGAATATGTATCTTTCTGACGATATCTTCATCTGCTTCTTGCAGTTGCAGCTAGTCTATGAGCTCTTGGTCTGTTTTCTGCCCTTGGGAGGGCCTAGGGTGCTCTATATTGTCTGTAAGGATTCAAAATTTGTTGTATATTAGTGTCTAATCATAAAATTTCCAAAGTGACAAGCTGGATGTAATAAACTATTCCAGACTGCAAAAAAAAAAAAAACCACAAAAAACAAGAAAATACAAACATGGTGTACTGTCTATAAAGTACAGCGGTAGATCTGTATTATAGAGATACACATCTCTACACAATTCTCTGTTTCTTTCCCTCTGAAAGTCTACATTCAGCTCTCGATGGTGTGATTACTTAGGAATAGATTTCATATACTTACTTTCATAATCAGTGAACTCGGAATTATTATTGTAGTATTGAGGATTGTACTGACTAAAACACTATGTTTATTCCATGTTAAATAACATCATCGTATCTTTGGATTCCATTTGTCCTGCTACTGATGTATTCACAGGAGGGGGAGGTGGGAGGAAAACCCAAGATCCATTGGGGTGGAGGAGGAATGTCAGAGGCTGTGGTTCTATTGTACTGCAGCTTGGGTTCTGGAAGAACACATTAATGCACCCAGATGGTTTGAAGCTAACTGAAGGGCTATGTTCTGTACAATTGTCTGTGGTGCTGCATTTTCATTTATGTAAAATTTATTTCCTTCAAGTAATATATTAATTTGGATGAAAATGAAGATGTTAAGGAATTTTCAGAATGGGTCTGTTTAACCCTCATTGGCTTTGTTTTTAGGCACTTAACTCAGAAAAGAAAAGATAGAAAAATACGTTTTGGGTTCTCTTCATCTGTACCACGGCACTCTTTGGTTAAGATTTGTCATTTTGTCATATTTGATTCTCTAGACTCCCTGAAAAATCCCCTACTTCATTAGATGGAGTCCGTGTCTCACCATGGCAGTGAAATGTTCCAGCTTTGCATTTAGCTAGGCCGTGGACACATGCCATGGCACTTGCCAGCCAATTGTGTCAGGGGCATCATCTGAATCAGAATTACTTGCATGAAAACAAGGAGTTGCAGATTCTTCCAGTGAAAGTGGAGAGGAGCAAGAGCTGCAGAACATTGCCAGGGTTGAATGTGCCATGGGATGCCATGTGGTGGCTGGTGTCTGGGGTGCTGGTTCTGCAGAAGATAGGGCTTATGGGGGCTGGTGCTGTGGTATAGCAGGTGAGGCTGCCTCCTGCAGTGCCAGCATCCCATATGGTCACCGGTTGGAGTCCAGCCTGCTCCACTTCCAATCCAGGTGTGCTGTGGCATGAGAAAGCAGTAGAAAATGGCCCATGTCCTTGGACCCCTGAACCCACATGGGAGACCTGGAAGAAGCTCCTAGCTCCTGGCTTTGGATCAGCTCTGCTCTGGCCATTGCATCCAATTGGGGAGTAAACCAGCAGATGGACGATTCTCTCTCTCTCTCTCTCTCTCTGCCTCTCCTCTCTCTGTAATTCTGACTTTCAAATAAATAAATCTTTTTTTTTTAAAAAAAGCTTATGCTTAAGGGTAGTGTTCATGGAAAATGTGTGGGACATTTTTCAGCAAGATTTTAGATGAATTTTCCAACCCCTGAACCTCCTAGAGATTGGAATAGACTTCTAATGCGTAACTTCCACTTATGCTTAATTAGGTTTTTGTTTTGAATTGTTTTTGATGAAACAGCAAGGAATTCTGAGTTATAGACTTCCTATTTCAGAGACAGAAGAACACTGATGCCTGCATTATAATTAAATAATGCCTATCACCCTTTCTTAAGCAACAAATGATCACAGATTCTCTCTTTGCTGCTAAGTAATGAGCATGGTGATTCTTCCCACCGTAACCACCTTCCCACCTACACTCCCTCCCCTCTTCCTCCTTCCTCTCCTATTGACATGGAATGCCTTACATAGCTAGGCTGAACTTTTAATCCACTTGGCCCTAGGTGTTCATACACTTCAACTCTGTGTGATTATTCATATGCCCTTTTTATGACAAGGCTTATGTCAGAATGACAAATTATATATTCACCTAATACTGAGAGTCATCAAATTGATTTCTATTTTCTTCTCTCTTAGGCAGTTCTTGAGGGGCAGAAATATTTATTTTGTATATCATGTATTTATTCAACTAAAAGACTGACTGTCAAGATGCTGAGTTTTAGTGTCAAAGCAAATATGTTTCTAGACCCCATGAAGTTTACAGTCTGGCAAGAAAGAGCCATCTACCCAAAGAATATTGTTTAACATAGTAAATGCTGGGGTGAAGTCAGTGGATAAAGATTGAAGCATTCTTAATCTAGCACCAACTCTAATCCCATGATCTCTAATTGAGAGAAGTAATCAGAAACACAGAACTCCATGTTACCCAGTTATCTCTTTGAATTTCTGATTAAAAAATAAAACATATCAAACAACACACAAATACCTAGGAGTGCATAATATTTATATACTATCTTGATATTAAAAATAAGAACAAATAACCATTAAATAATAGCAACTTTGAATCTCCTTTGTTTTCTAGACAAGTTATAATCCTATGTGGTTCTTTACAGTACATTATTACTATAAATTACAGTACATCATTACAGTAAATTATTACAGTAAATAATTACAGTAAATTATTTTTGTAGGTACTCTTCATCTCTCTCACATTTTTCCATTTGATAAATCAGATTTTAAAAACTGAGACACAAGACAAAAGAAATATCTTTAAGCTAGTATTATATATTGATTGACATTCTAAAAAACAGTTATTTATTTATTTGAAAGTCACAGTTACACAGAGAGGAAGGGGAGAGAGAGAGAGAGAGAGAGAAGCATCTTCCATCTTTTGGTTCACTCACCAATTGGTCACAATGGCTGGAGCTGTACAGCTCCAATGCCAGCAGTCAGGAGCTTCTTCTGGGTCTCCCACACAGATGCAGCTGCCCAAGGACTTCGGCCATCTTCCACCGCTTTCCCTGGCCATAGCAGAGAGTTGGATCGAAAGCAGAGTAGCCGGGTTCAACCTCCACCCATATGGAATGTCAATGCTTTACATGCTATGCCACAGTGCTGGCCCCTTGATTGGCCTTTAACTTAGACTTTTTTATGATATTAAAAAACACCATGCTTTTCTAAGCTCTTTCCATTCAGTTTCTATTTTGTAAACTCCAGATAATACTGTCCCCAGAATTAATCTAAGGTATAAATGCTATGATATAAGGCATTTAAACCCTTAACCTGTCTCTTTGAATACGCAGCTATGTTAGCTCTGTGTCCATTCTTCTGTCTCTGTACTAGATGAATAAAAAGACAGTGTAAAATGATTTGAAAAGAACTATAAGGGGTCGGTGCTGTGCTGCTGCTGCCAATTGGGGAGTGAACCAGCAGATGGTAAACCTCTCTCTCTCTCTCTGTCTCTGCCTCTCCTTCTCTGTAACTCTGACTTCCAAATAAATCAATAAATCTTAAAAGAACTATAAACATCAATAAAACACAAATGAAAATTGTATTCTCAAAACTGGATATTAAACCATGCCTTCTACACCTCTGTTAAAAGCTACATTCTATCATAGTCATTTATGATTTCTAGGGCCAAAGTAGTAAATAAGATTTTTCTGGAAGAGACAGAGGTTATGAGGGAGCCAGGATTTGGGGTCAGTTAGCAGCAGTGAGTGTCACTCTTTCAGATTTGATTCAGGAAAGGAAGAAAGCAACTGATCCCTGAGATTTTGGTGGGGGGAAGGAAAGGAAGGAGGGACTGAATAAAAGCAAAGGCCCTCTGGTTGTGGGCACCCACCCCTGACTACAGCCTTTGGGAGGGCCAGCTGGTGTCTCTATGGATGATGTGGCCTGTACTCCATTTCCCAGAGTTCCCAGGAGCTCAGATGTATTATGCCTTCTGAATGCCTGTGCACATGTGCATGCTGCTGCCATTCCCTGGGGCCTGAGTTGGAACAGAGGGAGTTCATTCCCTGATCAGGGTCAGCCCTGGGGGCTGTGCTTCTCCTTCTCTGGCATTTACTGCATCTCCTGCTCTGCACGTGCGATCCCAGGGAGTTTCCAAGTGCTCACCCCGAGCCTGCCTCCTGCTGCATCTTCCCTCTTCATCATTCACCTGTGGGTCCCACTTACCAGGGAGTCTCTTCCCGCCACTCCCCGAATCGCTCCCCGTGTGTCCAGAAGAAAGGGTACCTCCTCCAGGGACTTTCTGCTGCAGGTTTGGCATGCAGGAAGGGGCAGGACATGTGTGGGAGAAGGGTGGGTGCCAGGGAGCCATAGATCATGGCAGCTTCCCCCGAGGTCAGGACTGGGACCCGGGCTGTTCTGTCTCCCACCTCCACTTCCCAGGCTCCCAGTGCCTGGAATCTCTCCTGCAGGACCTCACCCAAACTGTCCCTAATGCGCTTTATTTAGTGGTTACAGGAGAGAGGGGGCAGCATTCTGGGAACATGCACACGCAGGGAAGGAAGGCAGAAAGACTCCAGCTCTCCACAGTTAAATAAGCTGGGTTCCCACTGTGGGTGGTCTCAGAATGCAGTCTGGCCAGGCCTCTTGATGTTTACTGGACTGGTTCCTGCAGGGTGGGTCTGGGTGGCCTTCAGCAGGGAGCCTGGGGCAGCAGAGGGGTGGGCAGGAGGATCTGACTAGGTTCTGCCCCACTGCTCTCATCCTGCACCTCATCTTCCTGGTGGGGAGCAGTGTGAAGTGTGCATTGATCCCTCTCAAGTATTAATTATCAGACTTTTCCAATGTGGAATTTGAAGCTGTTCCAGAAACCTGGGGTGGGAAAACTCCCTTCTTTCAAACAGGCACAGAGACAGGGGAGGATCCAAGGAGTTTCTATTAATGGCCCTAGGCACAGCTGGAATGATTTCCTGAGAATTGTGCATCAAATTCAAGTTTCTTAGCTGTTACAGCATTGGTGGGTTTAAATGGCAGCCTTCATGACTTAGGTCCACATTTCCAATGGTCAGTGGGTCCAGTATGTTTGTAAAAGAGATGCCGGGGACAGATTTATTAGGATAGATTTATGACTGGAGTTTACAGAAGCAGAACTTAGGACATCTTCCCTCCCTAGATAAGATTTCAGTGGGCAGCTGTTTCACTCGTTAATTGTGAGCATCCACTTTTAAAGGTTTGTGTTGGATGTGGTCCACTTCTCTTTCTTTGATGATTTATTTGGCTGCTTTTCATTTTCTGTCTTCAGCTATTTCTTCTCCTGTTAGCAAGGCTGTCAACTGTTTTGACCTGACGCTGATCCCTTTGCAAAGTGAGAAGGGAACTAAAATTAATGCAAGTCTACTGTGTTGTCAATAACTGGAGCTACTTTTTTAAAGATTTATTTATTCATTTGAAAGAGTTACACAGAGAGAGGAGAGAGAGAGAAAGAGAGAGAGACGTCTTCTGTCCGATGGTTCACTCCCCAATTGGCAGCAACAGCTGGAGCTGTGCCAGTCTGAAGCCAGGAGCTTCTTCTGGGATGAAGCTGTTTTTTAAAATAATTATTTATTTATTTGAAAGGCAGAGTTACAGAGTGGTAGAAACAGAAATCAATGGTTGGAGCTGTTTGGATCCAAAACCAGAAGCCAGGAGCTTTGTCCAGGTCTCATAGGTGGGTGCAGGAGATGAGGGATTTGGGCCATCTTCTACTGTTTTCCCAGGCCACAGCAGAGAGCTGGATGGGAAGTGCAGCAGCCAGGATCCCAACCGGCACCCATATAGGATGCTGACACTGCAGGCAGTAGCTTTACCCACTATGCAACAGTGTTGCCCACTAACTGGAGCCCTTTTAATCTGAGTTTGCATAAAGTGGAGAATTACAACATCATAAATACAGATAAGTAACATCTTTTTCTCTGCCCAGTACTTTACAGTTACCCAGTGATCCACTGAGAATCTTACATTCCACACTGTGTAATTAAGAAGGTCAGTTAATTGTCTTATTTTGGGTTCTGTGGTTAAACCCATGACATTTTTGACATGGGAGGATATTAGTTCTACAATTTCATAAAGACTGCTCTGTGGAAGCATCAATAGAAGTTATAACTGTGAGAGTGGTAAGAAAGAAGAGGGGAAGAAATAAGTGCCCCTTACTCCACTCAGAGATGTCCACAAATGGAGTAGAAGATGTGCCCTTGAAAACTATGGCTGACTTTCTGGGACAAACTGTGTTTGAGTGCTTCACATGTTCTTATAGAAAGGTGTTGCCACCAGGTTATTAGTATATTTATTTAGTTAGTTTTTAAAGATTTATTTATTTATTTGAAAATCAGAGCTACACAGAGAGAGAAGGAGAGACAGAGAGAAAGAGAGAGAGAGAGAGAGAGAGAGAGAGAGATATGTCTTCCATCAGGTTCATTTCCCCAGATAATACTACATCATTGTGAACTTTGCTCAGTTCCTGACCTATACCTTTCCTTTAACCTAGTACTTTGCCATGTAGTAGCCCATGAAAACTGCAGACTGCATAAATGAATGAATATTTGGAGGGTTGTGATTTCTTAGAGGAACATCATGAGACAGAAGGAATAAAACAAAACAAAAGTATCCTCCGTATATAGAAGATATACTGTTTTTGCAAGCTATAGAGAAGAGGAAGAAGAAGGAAAGTAGTGAGACTGGAAAGGTTGTGGCAAAGGTAATAGGCACTAGTCAAGAATTCAACAAGCCCATTAGGAAAGTATTTTTTTTTATTTTTTTTATTTTCTTTTTTTATCTTTTATTTAATGAATATAAATTTCCAAAGTACGACTCATGGGTTACAATGGCTTTCCCCCCCATACCGTCCCTCCCACCCACAACCCTCCCCTTTCCCACTCCCTCTCCCCTTCCATTCACATCAAGATTCATTTTTGATTATCTTAATATACAGAAGATCAGCTTAGTATACCTTAAGTAAGGATTTCAACAGTTTGTTCCCACACAGAAACATAAAGTGAAAAATAATAGATGATTTTTTTTTTAAATGATGATGAAATCAGATCAGACCTATTGTCATGTTTAATCCCAGTGAGAGTCAAGTTGGGAATTGATAATTTCTTTTTTTTTTTTTTTTACAGAAGATCAGTTTAGTGTACATTAAGTAAAGATTTCAATCGTTTGCACCCCCATAGAAACACAAAGTGAAATATACTGTTTGAGTAGTCGTTATAGCATTAAGCCTCAGTGTACAGCACATTAAGGACAGAGATCCTACATGAGGAGTAAGTGCACAGTGACTCCTGTTGTTGACTTTACAAATTGACACTCCTGTTTATGGCATCAGTAATCTCCCTTTGCACCAGTCATGAGTTTCCAAGGTTATGGAAGCCCCTTGAGTTCTCCGACTCTTATCTTGTTTAGACAAGGTCATAGTCAAAGTGGAGGTTCTCTCCTCCCTTCAGAGAAAGGCACCTCCCTCTTTGAAGACCTGTTCTTTCCACTGGGATCTCACTCACAGAGATCTTTTTGCCAGAGTGTCTTGGCTTTCCATGCCTGAAATACTCTCATGGGCTTTTCAGCCAGATGCGAGTGCCTTTAGGGCTGATTCTGAGGCCAGAGTGCTATTTAGGACATCGCCATTCTATGAGTCTGCTGAGTATCTCACTTCCCATGTTAGATCACTCTCCCCTTTATTTATTCTATCGGTTAGTGTTAGCAGATACTAGACTTGTTTATGTGCTCCCTTTGACTCTTAGTCCTTTCATTATGATCAATTGTGAACTGAAATTGATCACTTGGAATAGTGAGATGGCATTGGCACATGCCACCTTGATGGGATTGAATTGGAATCCCCTGGTATGTTTCCAACTCTACCAATTGGGGCAAGTCAGCCCGAGCATGCCCCAAATTATACATCTCTTCCCTCTCTTATTCCCACTTTTATGTTTAACAGGGATCACATTTCAGTTAATTTTCAACACTTAAGAATAACTGTGTGATAATTACAGAATTAAACCAGTCATATTAAGTAGAACAGACAAAAAAAAATACTATGAGGGATAATGTATTAAGTTGTCCATTAGCAGTCAGGGCTATGCTGATCAAGTCACCATTTCTCATAGTGTCCATTTCACTTCAGGAGGTTTCCTTTTTGGTGTTCAGTCAGTTGTCACTGATCAGGGAGAACATATGGTATTTGTCCCTTTGGGACTGGCTTACTTCACTCAGCATGATGTGTTCCAGATTCCTCCATTTTGTTGCAAATGACTGGATTTCGTTGTTTCTTACTGCGGTATAGTATTCTAAAGAATACATATCCCATAATTTCTTTATCCAGTCTACCAATGATGGGCATTTAGGTTGGTTCCAGGTCTTGGCTATTGTGAATTGTGCTGCAATAAACATTAGGGTGCAGACCGCTTTTTTGTTTATCAATTTAAACTCCTTTGGGTAAATTCCAAGGAGTGGGATGGCTGGGTCGAACGGTTTCTGAGGAATCTCCAGACTGATTTCCATAGTGGCTTGACCAGTTTGCATTCCCACCAACAGTGGGTTAGTGTCCCTTTTTCCCCACATCCTCGCCAGCATCTGTTGTTGGTAGATTTCTGTATGTGAGCCATTCTAACCGGGGTGAGGTGAAACCTCATTGTGCTTTTGATTTGCATTTCCCTGATTGCTAGTGACCTTGAACCTTTTTTCATGTGCCTGTTGGCCATTTGGATTTCCTCTTTTGAAAAATGTCTATTGAGGTTCTTGGCCCATCTCTTAAGTGGGTTGTTGGTTTTGTTTTTGTGGAGTTTCTTGATCTCTTTGTAGATTCTGGTTATTAACCCTTTATCTGTTGCATAGTTTGCAAATATTTTTTCCCATTCTGTCGGTTGTCTCTTCACTCTCCTGACTGTTTCTTTTGCAGTACAGAAACTTCTCAATTTGATGCAATCCCAATAGTTGATTTTGGCTTTGACTGTCTGTGCCTCCCGGGTCTTTTCCAGAAATTCTTTGCCTGTGCCAATATCTTGAAGGGTTTCTCCAATGTTCTCTAATAACTTAATGGTGTCAGGACGTAGATTTAGGTCTTTAATCCACGTTGAGTGGATTTTTGTGTAAGGTGTAAGGTAGGGGTCTTGCTTCATGCTTCTGCACGTGGAAATCCAGTTTTCCCAGCACCATTTATTGAATAGACTGTCCTTGCTCCAGGAATTAGTTTTAGATCCTTGATCAAATATAAGTTGGCTGTAGGTGTTTGGATTGATTTCTGGTGTTTCAATTCTGTTCCATTGGTCTATCCATCTGTTTCTGTACCAGTACCATGCTGTTTTGATTACAACTGCCCTGTAGTATGTCCTGAAGTCTGGTATTGTGATGCCTCCGGCTTTGTTTTTGTTGTACAAGATTGCTTTAGCTATTCGAGGTCTCTTGTGCCTCCATATGAATTTCAGCATCATTTTTTCTAGATCTGCGAAGAATGTCTTTGGTATCTTGATTGGGATTGCATTGAATGTATAAATTGCTTTTGGGAGAATGGACATTTTGATGATGTTGATTCTTCCAATCCATGAGCATGGAAGATTTTTCCATTTTTTGGTATCCTCTTCTATTTCTTTCTTTAAGGTTTTGTAATTTTCATCGTAGAGATCTTTAACGTCCTTGGTTAAGTTTATTCCAAGGTATTTGATTGTTTTTGTAGCTATTGTGAATGGGATTGATCTTAGCAGTCCTTTCTCAGTCATGGCATTACTTGTGTATACAAAGGCTGTTGATTTTTGTGCATTGATTTTATATCCTGCCACTTTGCCAAACTCCTCTATGAGTTCCAATAGTCTCTTAGTAGAGTTCTTTGGATCCTTTAAGTACAGAATCATGTCGTCTGCAAAGAGGGATAGTTTGACTTCTTCCTTCTTGATTTGTATTCCTTTGATTTCTTTTTCTTGTCTGATGGCTCTGGCTAAAACTTCCAGAACTATGTTAAATAGCAGTGGTGAGAGTGGGCATCCCTGCCTGGTGCCAGATTTCAGTGGAAATGCTTCCAACTTTTCCCCATTCAATAGGATGCTGGCTGTGGGTTTTTTATAAATTGCTTTGATTATATTGAGGAATGTTCCTTCTATACCCAATTTGCTTAGAGTTTTCATCATGAAAGGGTGTTGAATTTTATCAAATGCTTTCTCTGCATCAATTGAGATAACCATATGGTTTTTCTTCTGCAGTCTGTTAATGTGGTGAATCACATTGATTGATTTGCGAATGTTGAACCATCCCTGCATACCAGGGATGAATCCCACTTGGTCTGGGTGGATGATTTTCCTGATGTGTTGTTGTATTCTATTGGCCAGAATTTTATTGAGGATTTTTGCATCTATGTTCATCAGGGATATTGGTCTGTAATTCTCTTTCAGTGCTGCATCTTTCTCTGGCTTAGGGATTAAGGTGATGCTGGCTTCATAGAAAGAATTTGGGAGGATTCCCTCTTCTTCGATTGTTCTGAATAGTTTGAGAAGAAATGGGATTAGTTCTTCTTTAAATGTCTGGTAGAATTCAGCAGTGAATCCATCTGGTCCTGGGCTTTTCTTTGTTGGGAGGGCCTTTATTACTGTTTCAATTTCTGTTTCAGTTATGGGTCTATTTAGGTTTTCGATGTCTTCATGGTTCAATTTTGGTAGATTGCATGTGTCCAGGAATCTATCCATTTCTGATAGGTTTTCCTGTTTGCTGGCATACAGGTCCTTGTAGTAATTTCTGATGATTCTTTTTTATTTCTGTGGTGTCTGTTGTTACGTTTCCTTTTTCATCTCTGATTTTATTGATTTGGGTCTTTTCTCTTCTTTTTTTTAGTTAGTTGGGCCAATGGGGTGTCAATTTTGTTTATTTTTTCAAAAAACCAGCTTCTCGCTTGGCTGATTTTTTGTAATGTTTTTTTGGATTCAATCCTGTTAATTTCTTCTCTGGTTTTAATTATTTCTCTTCTCCTTCTAGATTTGGGTTTGGTTTGCTGCAGTTTTTCTAGGTCCTTGAGGTGCGCTGAAAGCTCATTTATTTGGTACCTTTCCAATTTCTTGATGTAGGCACCTATTGCTATAAATTTGCCTCTCAATACTGCTTTTGCTGTATCCCATAAGTTTTGATATGTTGTGTTGTTGTCTTCATTTACTTCCAGAAAGTTTTTGATTTCTCTTTTGATTTCTTGAATGACCCAGTGTTCATTCAGGAGCATGTTGTTCAGTCTCCATGTGTTTGCATACTTTCTGGGGTTTCCTGAGTTGCTAATTTCCAGCTTCATCCCACTGTGGTCTGAGAAGCTGCATGGTATGATTCTAATTCTTTTAAATTTGCTGAGACTTGCTTTATGGCCTAGTATGTGATCAATCTTAGAGAAGGTTCCATGCGCTGCTGAGAAGAATGTGAAGTCTGTAGATGTAGGGTTGAAAGTTCTGTAGATATCTGTTAGATCCATTTGGACAATAGTGTCAATTAAATCTGCTGTTTCCTTGTTGATCTTCTGTCCAGATGATCTGTCTATTTCTGAGAGTGGAGTATTGAAGTCCCCCAGTACTATTGTATTGGAATCTAAATCTCCCTTTAAGTCCCTTAACATATCTTTTAAATAGACCGGTGCCCTGTAATTAGGTGCATATACATTTATAATAGTTACATCTTCCTGTTGAATTGAACCCTTAATCATTATATAGTGTCCCTCTTTGTCTCTCTTAACAGTTTTTGTATTAAAGTTTATTTTGTCTGATATTAATATGGCTACACCTGCTTTTTTTTTGGTTTCTGTTGGCATGGAATATCTTTTTCCAACCTTTCACTTTCAGTCTGCATGCCTCTTTGTTAGAGAGATGTGTTTCTTGTAGGCAACAAATAGTTGGGTTGTGTTCTGTGAGCCAGTCAGCCAAACGGTGTCTTTTAACTGAAGAATTCAGACCGTTAATGTTCAATGTGACAATTGATACGTAGTGACTTTGCCCTGCCATTTTCCCGGAAATATTTTCTAGTATATGCTTTGAGCTTCCCATGCTCTTTTACTGGTAGGTGTTCTTCCTTTCCCTTCTTTCATATTGATGGCCGTGTTTCTGTGTTTCTGAGTGTAGCACATCTTTAAGTATCTTTTGCAGGGCCGGACGAGTGGCCACAAAGTCTTTCAATTTCTGTTTGCTATGAAAGGTCTTTATTTCACCTTCATTCACAAATGAGAGCTTGGTAGGATATAATATTCTGGGCTGGCAATTTTTCTCTCTTAGCACCTATGCTATGTCTCGCCATTCCCTCCTAGCTTGTAGGGTTTCTGATGAGAAGTCAGCTGTGAGTCTGATTGGAGATCCTCTGAGAGTAATCTGACGTTTCTCTCTTGCACATTTTAGGATCTTTTCTTTATGTTTCACTGTGGTAAGTTTAATTACCACGTGTCGTGGTGAGGATCTCTTTTGGTCATGTTTATTGGGGGTTCTATGAGCTTCCTGTACTAGGATATCTCTGTCCTTCTCCAAACCTGGAAAGTTCTCTGCTAGTATCTCACTAAAAAGGCCTTCCAATCCTTTCTCTCTCTCCATGCCTTCAGGAACTCCTAGAACTCGAATGTTGGTTTTTTTAATAGTATCCTGTAGATTCCCAACAATATTTTTTAGGTTTCTAATTTCCTCTTCTTTTCTTTGGTTTGACTGTATGTTTTCCTGTGCTCTATCTTCTAAGTCCGATATTCTCTCTTCTGCTTCACCCATTCTGTTTTTAAGGCTTTCTAATGTGTTTGTCATTTGATCTATTGAGCTCTTCATTTCATTTTGATTTCTCTTGACTATTACACTTTCCTGTTCTACTGGTTTCTGAGTTTCATTTTGACTCTTCCTTAAAATTTCATTTTCACGAGAGAGATTTTCAATCTTGTCCATTAAGGATTTCTGTAGTTCAAGGATTTGCTTTTGAAAACTTCTAAATGTTCTTATCATAAATTTTTTGAAATCCGTATCTTGCATTTCTTCTATCTCATCATCTTCATACTCTTGGCTTGGGGTGTTTTGCTTATTTGGAGGCATCATAGTGTCATCGTTGATCTTGCTCCCTCTATTTCTGTGTTTGTTACTCGGCATAGTTAATTCTTCTTGCGTCACTGTGCGTTTTTTTTCTTTTTTTTTTTTTTTTATACTGTGTCCGTGTTAAGTGGACTGCCTGCTGTTGGAGGAGCCTTGGAGGCTTGAGATGGGTGCGGCCTGAGAGCTCTGCCTGGTTCTTCCTGGTTAAGGGTGTGCAAAGGTGACACCCTCAGGTTATGCGTGGTAAATCTCTCTCTTTTTATTTATTTATTTATTTTATTTATTCAGGGGGTAAGTAACACCGCAGGGCAGGGCTGTGCAGAATTGATGGTATTTAGCTTCCAGTCTTTGGCTCCTCTGGACTCCCACTGGGTTGGCTAGGCTACTGAATTGTAGTGACTCAGTTCCTTAACTCTCCCCCATTGATATGTAAATCCAAAGAGGAGGCCTGCTCTTTTTCTTGGGAATTCTTCAAGCCTTGCAGCCTTGTAACCTTTGCAAGGTTAGGGGGAAGAGAAACCCCAAAGCTTTTTTTTTTCCTTCTTTCTGGTAGTGAGTTTGCTGCACTTTCCGGCCCCCCTCTAGATTCTGACCCCCGTTTCCCCACCAATGTCTCGGGTTATTGAGCTCACCTCCCCTTCCAGCGCCGATGTGTGGACTCGGAGCCCTGAGTGTCCCAAGTCTCCCCGCTGTTGTCTGTGTGGCATGCACTCCCCTTGGAGCACTGTCGCGCAGACCCTGGGGCTTCTGCGTCTGGGTCCCGCGACTTGGCTTCCGCGCGGTGGGCGACCTTGTTCTCCCAGTAGGTCCTCCGATTCACGCCTGCTCCATCCAGAAGGGTTTCCCCTGTATCTTTGTGGGGAATCAAGGCAGGACTGCCTGTTGCTCAGCCACCTACACCCACACCTGAGCAGTTTCTGGACCACTTCCCGCTTGCGAGGTCTCAGGCTTCCTCTTCTCCCATTAGGAAAGTATTAAGGATTCTTTACTTCCATGTAGACTCTGCCCTCTAATGGTGAACAGGGTCCTCTAAACCCACTTGTTGCACAAATGAAAACCCAAGCATTGTCTTCTCCCACAGATGGAGTCTGCTATTGGTTTTGATTTACATTTCCCTAATGGCTAGTGATATTGGGCATGTTCATCTATGTCTTGACAATTGAGATTTCTTCTTCTGAGAAACATCTATTCTGATCATTGCCCATTTCTTACGTGTACATTTTGCTTCTTGTTTGGAGTTTTTCCAGTTCTATATATGTATGTTCTGGCTATCAATCTTTTGTCATAGTCAGAGTTTTCAATGTTTCCTGCCATTCCGTCCATTGTATCTTCACTCTGTTGATTACTTTGTTGTGAAGATGTATCTTAATTTGATATGCTCAAATTTGTATATTTTATTTTTGTTACTTGTGCTTTTGGAATCTTATGCAAACTGTTGTCTCTGCTAATGTTTTACAGTTTCTCATATGTTTACTTAGGTTTTGGGTTTTTTTTTTAACATACATAATTTTATTACAAAATTTTTTTTAAAAAAACAACACAGAATGCAACATCCTAACAAAAAATCCAAATTTACAA
This sequence comes from Oryctolagus cuniculus, assembly GCF_964237555.1. Classification (NCBI taxonomy): domain Eukaryota; kingdom Metazoa; phylum Chordata; class Mammalia; order Lagomorpha; family Leporidae; genus Oryctolagus; species Oryctolagus cuniculus. The sequence goes on from NW_027208260.1 coordinate 87,798, forward strand.
ATGATATTAATTCCTACAACTTTGCTGCGCTACCATACACAAGTCAAGAAATTAAAGAAACCATTAAATATTTAGGAACATTCAACATCAGAAGCTTTAAAATCTAACTGTATGTAGTAGCCCCTCAAAAAGCTACAACCTGCATTTTTTAAAAAAAGTATTTTCTCTACAAAGAATCTTATCAGCTATACAAAAATCTGTACAGTTTTTTTATACTGAAGCTAATATTGAGCTGCACTTGAATTCACATTCTTAGCAAAACAACTGCCTGAGCACACACGCACACTCCACACTCATCATTACAGGATAGCCATTTATTCTTCATCTTCATCCTCTTCCTCATCATCTTCATCTTCTTCTTCTTCCTCTTCTTCCTCCACATCTTCAGGTTCATTCTTCTTGTTTGAGCCTGTGGGCCTACCAGGGCCCTTCTTTCCCGCTTCACTTTTGCCCTTGGCACGGTATGCAGCAATATCCTTTTCATATTTCTCCTTTAGCTTAGCTGCTTTCTGTTCATATGGTTGTTTATCTTTGGCTGAGTGTTCAGACCGCATCTCACCCAATTTTTTTGCAGTGTCCCCAATGGACAGGCCAGGGTGTTCACTTTTGATCTTTGGGCGATGTTCAGAGCAAAAGAGAAAGAAGGCAGATGGTGGTCTTTTAGGAGCATTGGGATCCTTTTTCTTTCCCTTCTTATCACCCTTGGGAGGAACGTAATTTTTCATCTCCCTGTCATAACGAGCTTTTTCACTTTTTGCCATATCTTCAAACTTGGACTTTTCCTTTGCAGACATGGTCTTCCATCTCTCCGAGCATTTCTTAGAGAATTCTGCGAAATTGACCGAAGAGTCAGGGTGTTTCTTCTTGTGCTCTTCCCGGCACGTCTGCACGAAGAAGGCATAGGAGGACATTTTGCCCCTTGGCTTGTTGGGGTCTCCTTTACCCATGACGACGGAACGGCGGCCACCTGGTGTGAGTTGTTCCTCAGACTCCCGCAGAGCGGCCAGATCCGACGGCATTGCTTCCTTCCCTCAGCTCCGGCATGAACTCAGGATGTGAGGGCGATCTGGCTGCGACATCTGTCACCCCATTGATCGCCAGGGTTGATTCGGCTGATCTGGCTGGCTAGGCGGGTGTCCCCTTCCTCCCTCACCACTCCATGTGCGTCCCTCCTGAAGCTGCGTGCTGGGTCGAAGAGGACGACCTTCCCCGCTAGAGGAGGACCGGTCTTCGGTCAAGGGTATACGAGTAGCTGTGCTCCCCTGCTAGAACCTCAAAACAAGCTCTCAAGGTTTTGGTTTTATATTTAGACTTTTAATTAACCTTGAGTTGCTTTTGCATAGTGTATGAGGTGTTGGGGTATCTTTTCAGGCTTCTACATATGGATAATCACTTTCCTTTAAACCATTTGCTAAGGGGATTCTTCTTTCTCCTGTTTGTTTTCTTTCTTTTATTAAATAGGGGTTGGCTGTAGAAAAGTCAGTTTATTTCAGCTGCCTATTTTTTCCATTGAACTATGTGTCTGTTTTTCCAACAGTGCTAACACTGCTTCTATTTTTTTTTAAGATTTCTTTATTTGAAAGGCCAGATGCTTCTTCCAAGTCTCTCATGTGGGTGCCAGCACCCAAGAACATGGTCCATCTTCCACCAATTTCCCAGGTGCATTAGTAGGGAGCTGGATTGGAAGTGGAGAACCTGGTCTTCGAGCAACAACATATGGGATACATGCACAGCAGGACAAGGCATTAACCTACTACACCACAGCATCAAACCCTTCCTTATTTACTTCTGCTGTGATCTTTCATTATTCACTTTTCTACTGCCCCACAACTTGACTCATTCCTGTTTTTTTTTTTTTTTCTGGGTCCTGGAGGATGGTAGTAGGTTGCTTCTGGGATATCTTTTTTTTTATGTTAGTAGGTACTTGGTAATCTAAAATCATAGTTTTTACTTTCTATATTTCTCTGCTAATCACGAGGACCTTCTAGATGACAGCAGAAAATGCTAGCAGAAATGAGGATATATTAATTTGCTAAGAAAATACCACAGAGAATATGATTTAAATCATGGAATTTTACTTCTCAGAGTTGTAGAGCTTGAAAATATCAGATCAAGGTGCTAATAGGCTCGATTTTTCCAGAAGCCCTTCTCTGATGTGACAGACACATCTATCATTTGATCTGCTTAAAAGCACTTTCTTCAGGTAGAGTTATGTTGGTGGTTAGCACTTCAGTGTTTGAGTTTTAGGGAGGCACATTTCAGTCCACAACAGCAAAGGGGCCCTGTGGTCTACTTCAATGACAGCCATCTCGGCGGAGGATAGAAAGTTTGAAATCAGCATTAGGATTTCTCACATTATTACTGTCAGTGCTATCTCCATCAAATGTGCATTCATGTACACACAAACAAAACTACCTGTACACATAAACACATTCAACAGTGGAAATGCCTGATGGTTGTGTACAGATAACATCAATATAATAATCCATAAGATGGCCTATTAGCAGACATTAAAAGAGAATTAGAAAGAATGACAACAAAATCTGCAGTTACCTATATTTATGTCTATATGTATGATATTCAGTATTTATAGTTGCTAAAAGATGAATACTGATGTGTGGAAATAAAAGCTAAACCTTACCTTGCAATATTGCAGCCTAGTCTACATGAAAGATGTCTTCCTAAAACCTTTCCCTGGGCCCACTCTGTGGCATAGTAGATTAAGCATCCACCTGCAGCACCAACATCCCACATGGGCACCAGTTTGAGTCCCTGCTCCTGCACTTCCAATCCAGCTCTTTGCTAATGGCCTAGGAAAGCTCTGGAATATGCCCTGAGTTCTTGGGCCCCTGCACCCATGTGAGAGACCTGGAGGAAGCTGCTGACTCCTGGCTTCTGGCACCTGGCTTCAGATCGGCCCAGCTCCAGCCATTCTGGCCATTTAGGGGTGAACCAGTGGATAGCAGACCTCTCTTTCTCTTCCTCTCTATATCTGTCACTCTGCCTCACAATAAAGAAATACATTTTTTAAAAACTTTTCCCTTTTTAAATTTCTTAATTGTTTTAAAGATTTATTTATTTATTTATTTACAAGTCGAGTTACAGACAGAGAGGAGAACCAGAGAGAAAGAGGGAGGTCTTCCATCTGATGTTCACTCCCTAATTGATTGCAACTGCCATAGCTGTGCTGATCCGATGCCAGGAGCCAGGAGCTAGTTCCAGGTCTCCCAGATCGGTACAGGGGCCCAAGGACTTGGGCCATCTTCTACTACTTTGCCAGGCCATAGCAGAGAGCAGGATCAGAAGTGGAGCAGCTGAGTATTGAACCGGCCCCCATATGGGATGCTGGAGCTTCAGGCGAGGGTGTTAACCTGCTCCACCACAGCACCAGTCCAACATTTTAAATTTCTGATACTCTAAAGTAGCAAAGGACTGCATTACATCTAGGAAAGATGTATTTAAAAATTATAAATCTAGTGCATTTTAGCAGAAGTCCTAACAAATACTTCTGATTTTCTCAACATTATGTATAAATAAATGATAGAATGAGTCATTGTCAGATTAATAGAAGGAGTTTGAGAGGATTGTCTCTCTTTCAATTGTGTTGAATAGTTTGAGAAGCATTAGCTCTTTAAAAGACTTGTAGAATTCAATAGTGAGGCTGTCTGATCCTGGACTTTTCCTTGTTGGGAGGGTCTTTATTACTCATCCAATCTCTGTCTTGGTTTTTGATTTGTTTAGCTTTTCTATGTGTCTTCATGACTCAATTTTGGTATATTGTGTATGTCCAGGAATCTGTTGATTTTTCCTCTAGGTTTTCCAATTTGTTAACCATCACAACAGATGCCCGCATCATATATTGCAGTGCTAATCTGCGTTTTGGGTACTCCACTTCCAAATCAGTTTCATGTTAATATCCCTGGGAAGCAATGGATAATAGCTCAAATTCTTTCCTTCTTGTCATCTAATTTGGAGAACTGTAACCTCAATGGGGACTTGAAACCTGGTCTTGCACAGTGGTAGCCATATAGAAAGTGAACCAGCAGATGGGAGATCTCTCTGCTTCTCTTTCCTTCTCTCTTTGTCTCTGTGTCTCTCTGCCATTTTTTATCATATTAAAATATTTAATTACTTATTTGAAAGAGTTACAGAGAGAGGGAGAGACAGAAATCTTCCACCACCTAATTCATTTTTGAGATGACTTTAATAGCCAGAGTGTGGCCAGGTTGAAGCCAGGAGCTTTTCCTCCGATGTGCGTGGCAGCATCCCAGCCACTTGGGCCAACTTTCCCTGCTTTTTCAGTCCATTGGTAAGGAGCTGGATCAGAAATGGAATAGCTGGTACTTGAACTGGTGCACGTAGAGGATGCCAATGTAACAGATAGCAACTTTGTCCACTGCACCACAACCACCAGCTCCTCTTTCTGCCTTTCCAATAAATAAATCTTTTGAAAAAGAATTTAAGGTAGTAAAAGTAATCATGACTGAGCAATGACAAATTTATTGAAGTGATCGACTTTCTTAAAGGTCTATTTATGAATTTGAAAGGCAGCACTAGAAAGAGAGAGTGGGAGAGATGGATCTTCCTCCTGGTTTGTTCGCTCCTCAAATGGCTGCAGTGACTGTGGCTAGGCCAGACTGATATCAGGAGCCAGGGGCTTCTTCCAGGTCTCTCACATGGGTGCAGGAGCCCCAATATTTGAGTCACCCTGTGCTGCTTTTCCAGACACATTAGCAGGGAACTGGATCCGTTTGGAGCATTAATGTCTATGATACTCTCCTTGCAGTTGAAGGATTTAGAATCCATTTCAATTATGGGTGGGCCAAGTACAACAGCTCCCAATTGTCCAAGGTTTGGATTAGATGGGTTCTGAGAAATTTTGTTAAAATAGTTATTAATCATAACTCTCAGTTTAAGCTTTTCTTACCAAATTTTCATGTTTGCTGATGTTTATATCTATGGGAAAATTGGGTCTCTGGATTGCAACCAATGAAAGCATCCAGACTAACAGTAATAAGGTCAACAGTCAGCAGAATGATGTCCAGCTGAACTGAAATAGCTTTTCTTATTTGGTAGAGGGGTTACCTCCTGCATTATACTGACATACTGACATAGACAGTAGATATTGGAGCCTGTCTCTTCTGCCAAATGGAGAATGCCGCATTTTGATCCATCATATATATATTTATATATTATAATCTATATTATATATTTCTATACATAATATAGAATTACATATAATTATCATAAATATATAATATATAATTATATATAAATATTATATATGAATTTATTTATATATAAATATATAATTATTTCTGATCCAGCTCCATACCAATGGATTGAAAAACCAGTGAAAGATGGTCCAAGTGCCTGGGTTGCTGCCACACACATTGGAGGAGGAGCTCCTGACTTCAACCTGGCCACACTCTGGCTATTGAAGTCATCTCAATAATATATATATATGATATATACAATAGTTATAATAAATTATATAATATTATCTGTTTATAATTATTATATATTATATAATATATGATAAAGCATAATATATTTTATATATGCATATATTTATATACATAAATATATATAAATAAATGTAAATATATATATATATAGAATTTATTTACGTATTTGACAGGTGTACTTACAGACAGTGAGAGGAAGAGACAGAGAGAAAGGTCTTCCATATGCTCATTTACTCCCCTAATGACTGCAATGTCTGCAGCTGGGCCAATCTGAGCTAGGAGCTTCCAGGTCTCCCACATTTTGGCAGGGACCAAAGCACTTGGAACAGCTTCTACTGCTTTCCCAGGCTATTGCAGAGAGCTGGATGGGAAAAGGAGAAATGGGGACTAGAACTGGTGCTCATATGGGGTGCCAGCACTGCAGGTAAAGGATTACACCACTGCACCACAGTGCTGGCCCCAGTCTATCCTTTATTAAGGAGATCTCAGTAATCATGTTCAGGTATTGCTGTCCTATATTCATGGCCAAAGTCCTAGCAGGCAACATGGTTTGGAGAATCGTAAGCACAAGGTGTGTAGGAGACTTCATTTCTCATACAGCACAGTTAATAACAAGGTTCCAAGAGGGGAAATTACTTGCATCATAGTCTTTGAGAACTAATGGACATCACAGGTGATCTAAAGAATTTAGAAGGTTTGTGAGCCCCTAGAGTGAAAAAGTCACTGGGAGCACAAGGACAGTGCCTAGAGTTTATTTTGATGGATTTTAGCCCCTTTCATTGGAGGGAGGCCCGAAGAAGCTGGACTGATTAGTAAACCTCAGAAGTGTCTTTTCAATGTGAAGGCAAACTGAGACTGAGGGGTTTTTGGAAAAACGTTGAACAAAAGACATTTCCCACACGTGGTTAAGACACATCATTTATCTACTGATTTTCATCAGATCTGTTAACATTAGGTATAAGGTACGGTGGACATGGTGGATGGCATATAGCAATATGATTTTAGTAATATATCATGAGGTGCTTTTTTTAAATGGATTTAGCAGGTAAAATTGGGCTACCTAATGGGATGTAGCTGGAATAATCACCTTTTTGTTAAATAAATCTGAGGTAATAAATGTTAGTGTATGAAGACATTGAGTTTTCTTTTATTGGGCCTTCTTGGTTATTTTAATCTGGGATCTGCGAATTCTCATTTTCTTTATTTTATTCCTCATCATGTCGGACCAACTCTGCTGCTTTGGGGATTTTTTTAGTACATCTGACATTTGGAAATTTAGACAATAGTATAGTTAAAATGAGATGTACCAAGTAAAGTATTTATTTTTATTCTGATACATATTTTGGAATTCTTCTAAAATTCCTATTGAGTATCCTTGTTAAATTTAGTTGCATCCCAGGTTAAGACTTATTGGAGGCAGGCTCCATGGCTCAATAAGCTAATCCTCCACCTGCGGTGCAGGCACACCAAGTTCTAGTCCTGCTGGGAGAGCCAGATTCTGTCCCAGTTGCTCCACTTCCAGTCCAGCTCTCTGCTATGGCCCAGGAGTGCAATGGAGGATGGCCAAAGTGCTTGGGCCCCGTACCTGCATGGGAGACCAGGAGGAAGCACTTGGCTCCTGGCTTTGGATCAGCGCCATGTGCCAGCCGCAGCACACTGGCGGCAGCGGTCACTAGGGGGTAAACCAACAGAAAAAGGAAGACCTTTCTCTCTGTCTCTCTCACTGTCCACTCTGCCTGTCAAAATAAAAAATAATTTTTATAAAAAGACTTATTGGAGCCACTTTAGTGATTACACCCATGAAACTTTGTTAATAAATGCAACTAGAACCTGGGAAAATTGATGTATATCTTATGCTGTAGAGACTTAAGATTGAACATCTTTTTTATCTTTTTTAATTATATAATTTAAAAACAAATTTTAGATTTTTTTTTTTTACTTTACTAAGTCACAGCTCTGGCCCCATTAATATGACTTAACAATGTTTTTTCCTCTCAGACTTATCTCTATTGTTTCAGTTAACTGCATGCCTTTTCTTTACATTCAGATTCCCTCAGCTGTCAAAGCTTATTCATCTTAATTCTGTTGTTCCTATTTCCCTCCCTTTTATTCTGTCCCTAGGCTAATTGAGATCATGATTCTCCATTCCTTCTGTGTGGTGTCACAGTAGGCTTGAAGTGTTCTTTTTCTCTTCTGATTTCTAAAGAAAGAAATTATGTATTCCCCCAGTTTAGATATTTTAATAAAGCACTCTAAAACAAAGGTTAAATGTTCTTAATTTGACAAGAATTTTCAGGGCCAGTGGTGTGGCATAGTGGGTAGAGCCACCACTTGCAGTGCTGGCAGCTCATATGGATCCAGATCTCTGCTATAGCCTGGGAAAGCAGTAGAAGATGGCCCAAGTCCTGGGCCCCTGCACCCATGTGGGAGACCTGGAAGAAGCTCCTTGCTCCTGGCTTTGGATTGGCACAACTCTGGCCATTGCAGCCAACTGGGGAGAGAACCAGTGGATGGAAGACCCCTCTCTCTTCTCTGCCTCTCTCTGTGCAACTCTGACTTTCAAATAAATAAATAAATCTTTTAAAAAAAGATTTTTTTCTAATTTTAGATTTGTTCTACTTCATTGCCACTTCAGGGTGTGTGTAAGGAGTGCATATCCAGTTTTTCTATTTTGGAATTTGGGGATTTTGTATTAGCTCTGCTGTGTATTCATTTTTCTTGAGCATTGGTGATATCTTCTCCTTAGTTGTATTAAGAGAGAGAGCAATAGCCCTCATGTCTTTTTAGGTAAGTAAGACATATTAAAAACAGAGCATTCAGTATACATTCATAGTATTTTGACTTGTTCAATTGATTTACGTGACCTCCCTTGGACATTCTTGGTCTCTGCTGTACAACTTTCTATACTCATTAATTCTTTGATATTCTCAAATCCAGAAAATGAATGACTCAACAGCTGTGTTCCTGTATTTGCTGGGATTCAGGGTAAGAAGCAAAGTGGAGGTGTTCAGGAATCTACAGGTACATGCTACATAGCAAAGCACATCATTTCCTATACAAAGTGACTGGGAAATCCAGAATCTTTTGCACACATATTGGATCCTGAACTATTACTGGACTATTCAGTAAGATTTTAATGTATTTATTTTCTGTGTGTGTGTTTGTATTTCTAAATAAACTCTGCTGGGCTACTTAACATTAACATGTATTGCAGAATTCTTTCATCAGTTTTTACTTTTAAAAAGTTTCTCTTTCAGTTTTATGGGAGAGGGTAGAAGTTTCCTGCTATGTAACTGAAAATTCATTCATTCATTAAAGTTAAAAATATTTGTTGCAAATTGGTAGAATACTATTAATTCTCATGTGATTTACATGAAACTAAATACATTCTCTATTTTGTTTTGCTTAAAATTTCCGCATGTGTGGACTTCTTTTTTCCTTCTTGCCCCAAATCCCTTTTTGTATTGGGATGGCAAATGGGTTTTACACTGGAGAAAACATGTTATTTTGGCAAAGAAGTACTTAGCGTTCCTGCTTCAAGTATTCAAATATTGCATTGGAAATCAGTATATTTGTTTACTGTACAAATGTCCTTCATACAATTTTGTAATCTTCTGGGATGGGAGAGGAAGCAGGAAATAGGAGGATTATGGGTGGGAGGGATGTTTTGGGGGAGGGGAAGCCACTGTAATCCAAAAGCTGTACTTTGGAAATTTATATTTATTAAAAAAATTAAACAATTTTGTAATCTTCATCTTCCTTTTTATTTCATCCTTTTTTTAAAAAAATTCATTTATTTTACTTGAAAATCAGAGTTACACAGAGAAGGAGAGAGAGAGAGCAGTCTTCCAACCGCTGGTTCACTCCCCATTTGGCCACAATGGCTGGAGCTCTGCCAATCCAAAGCCAGGAGCCAGCAGCTTCTTTTGGGTCTCCTATGCAGGTGCAGGAGCCCAAGGGCCTGGGCCATCCTCTACTGCTGGATAGTAAGTCTTACTTGCCTAAAAAGATGGATAGTAATTTGAGTAGCCAGGACTTGAACTGGCACCCAATTGGAATGTCAGCACTGCAAGCCACAGCTCTACTTGCTACTCCACAGCATCGGCCCCCTAAATTCTTATGAGTATTGCTACACGATTGGAATTTATAATTGATAATGCTGAACAATTGAAACTGTCTTATTTACAATTGTAGGACTGGATATGGCAGTTCTACTTGAAGTAAAGTATGTAGACTGCTTATTGTATGATTTTCGGAAAAGCATGTATTTATATATAACAGCAGATCTGTTAATCATTTAAAAGTGAATTGTCATGATTACCCAGATGTAAAGAATGCAATATGTGCTAATGAGTTAGCAGTCACAGACATTTAGAATTAGAGGGATTTTAGAACTTTTTCAATACTGCAGTTTTTATGAAAAACTAATAATTTTTTTTATTTGACAGGTAGAGTTATATACAGTGAGAAATCAGAAAGGCCTTCCTTCCATTGGTTCAGTCCCCAGATGGCTGCCACAGTTGGAGCTGTGCCCATCCAAAGCCAGGAGTCAGGTGCTTTCTCCTGGTCTCCCATCTGGGTGCAGGGCCCAAGCACTTGGGCCATCCTCTACTGCCTTCCCGGGCCATAGCAGAAAGCTGGACTGAAAGAGGAGCAACCAGGACTAGAACACTTTGCCCATAAGGGATACCAGCACCACAGGTGGAGAATTAACCAAGTGAGCCACGGCGCTGGCCCCCGATAAATTTACTCTTAACAAAATATCAAAATATCTTATTTAGTATAAAGTTAGTAGTGAAAAGAGACTACCTTGTTGAACACAGAAATTTGAGATTATATTTCTTGGTATTAATTTGCATCTTAAGGCTTATTGCCTAGTTTATTTCAATATTTCAATCTAATATTACTAATAATATCTTGTACTTAGTGGTTCACTGTGTGCCAGACAATATTCTTTTGATTTTTTAAAAGATTTATTTATTTATTTATTTGGAAGTCCGAGTTACACAGATAGTGAACAAGAGGAAGAGAGAGAGTTCCTCCATCTGCTTTTTCACTCCCCAGATGACCTAAAAGGTCAGAGATATGCCAATCTGAAACCAGGAGCCAGGACCTCTTCAGGGTCTCCCATGCAGATTCAGGGGCCCAAGGACTTGGGCCAACTTCCTACTGCTCTCCCAGGCTATAGCAGACAGCTGAATGGAAAATGGAGCAGCCTGGACTTGAACCGGCCTCCATATGGGATGCCCCCACTGCATGCAGTGGCTTTACTAGCTACACCACAGCACTGGCCTCAAGACAATGCTCTAAAATGATGCATTAATTATTCCCAAATATTGAAAAGTGGCATGGTACACATTTGAATGTGTTGTTTTGTACTAGTTGTAGAAACAGTTTAAAATATATTTATATTTAAAAATGTAAGCTTTGATCTAAAGGTTTACTTTCCCTTAAGGTGCCTGTTTGGAAACTGAGAGATCATTGAAGTCTCAAGATAGAGTACAACTGATCTTATCCAAGCCTCCTTTATCACATGAGGATGCTAAATGCCAAGCCCAGAGAAGTAAAGTGAATTGTTCAAGGTCACATAGGTAAGTTGTGGCAGGGATAATTCTGTATTAGCATTAGGTATCCTGATACATAGGCCACTGTTCTGTCAATTTTGTACTCCTTCTGGAGTTAAAGATTCTAAGTTGTGGAAAATTGAATTTGGAAATTTAGTGGTTGCTATGTTGTTATGGTGAGAAATTTCTGTGTATAGCTATGAGTTGCTTAAATTTTATTCAATATATTTTTCTAGTATGTTTGCTATTTATTTGAAATGTATAACAAATAGCTTCATCTATTTGCCAAAAGAATTTTTTAAAGATTTATTTATATTATTTGAAAGTCAGAATTACACAGAGAGAGAAGGAGAGGCAGAGAGAGTGGTCTTCCATTCACTGGTTCACTCCACAGTTGGCCTCCATGGCTGCAGCTGTGCTGACTGGAAGGCAGGAACCAGGAGCCTCTTCCTGGTCTCCTATGCAGTTGCAGGGGCCCAAGGACTTGTACCATTTTATAGTGTTTCCCAGGCCATAGCAGAGAGCTGGATAGGAAGTGGAGCAGCCAGGTCTTGAACTGATGCCCCTATGGAATACCAGCACTGCAGGTGGCAGCCTCACCCACTATGGCACAGTGCCAGCCCTTGCCAAAAGAATTTATAGAAGCTATTCCATATATACACTTAACAATTATTTAGTTACTTGACATGAACTATCCCTGCATATTTGAAAATTTTGAATGGTATCACTTGGGTTTTAAGAATGTTATATTTTAGGTCTCTTAATATTTTTAGTGATGATGTTTTAAAAGCCCTTCCTGTTTTATGAAAAATGATAAGGATTTTGTTTTACAATGGCCATAGTATTACTACTTAAAGCAATAGATTAAATAACACTTTTAAACAAAGTCATTTAATACTAAATTCTAACACACTGGTATATTTTAAAGTGAGAAACTGGATTTCTTTCAGATATTCTAAAGAAGAATGATAATCAAAATTGAAGACATCTACAGTTTTTAATCACTTGTTTTAAATATTGGTCATAATGGTCCAATTTTGAGTTTAATTTTAATTAGCTTTTAAATGATTCAATATGTTTTATAGAAAAAATTCGGAGAACATAATTATATACTCAACCTCCCTCCCTTCTTTTTCCTTCTTTGTCATTTTTTTTAGCTTATGAAATGACATTTTCAGTTTACATTACATTAAAAACGGTTGTTGAATCAAGGGACAAGTTTAACAGGCAAAAAGCAAAAAGATCGTAATTTAGAGGGAATACAGACAATGGCTCTAAACAATATTTGAATATCACATCTAAACAATATTTGAATAAATTGATAAATATTTTAATTTCTCCTACTAAAATGCTCAAAGTCTTTAATTATTTATCAAATATTAGTGCAAAATTATGGATTTAAATGATCCCAAAAAGTGATGAATTTTTGTGTAATAAAGTCCAATTTTTGTCAAGGCTTTTTGACAGTCTCACAGAAAACTTATGTTTGTGAATGGGAAGAATAATACCAAAATATCCATACTACCAAAAGCAATTTGCAAATTCAATGCAATCCCAATCAACATACCAACGATGTTCTCAGAGCTAGAAAAAATGATGCTAAAATTCACATAGAAACATGAGAGATGCTTAACATCTAAAGCAATATTATAAAGCAAAAAAAAGCTGGAGACATCACACCATATTTTAAGACATATTACAGGGGTCAGCACTATGACAAAGCAGGTAAAGTCACCGTCTGCAGTGCTGGCATCTCATATGGGTGCCAGTATGTTTCCCAGCTGCTCCACTTCTTATACCCCTCTCTGGTATAGCCTGAGAAAAAAGTAGAAAATGGCCAAAGTCTTTGGGCCCCTGCACCTGCATAGAGACCTGGAAGAAGCTCCTGACACTTGGATTCAGATCAACAGAGCTCCGGCCATTGTGGCCATTTGGGGAGTAAACCAGTGGATGGAAGACCTCTCTCTCTCTCTGCCTCTACCTCTCTGTAACTCTGCCTTTCAAATAAATATACTGCAAAAAAAAAAAAAAAAAAGAAGAAGAAGTGTTAGCACTGATATAATAACAGACACATAGTTCAATGGAAAAGACTTGGTAGCATAGAAATAAACCCAAATTTCTACCAGCAACTCATATTTAACAAAGGAACTAAAATGAACTGGAGAAAGAAGAATCTCTTTCACAAGTGGTGCAGAGGAACTTGATTATCCATATGTAGAAGCCTGAAAAGAGACTCCAACATCTCTTACACTATGTGAAAGTGAACTCACAGTGAATTAAAATGTAATCATAAGACCCAAACCCAAGTAAACATAGGGAAACTCTAAATATTGTCAACACACAATAGCTTTTGGGTAAGATTCCAATAGCAATAGTCACAAAAATAAAAACAGAGACATTTGAGTATATCCAACTAAGATACTTCTTCACAACAAAGTAAACATCAGAGTGTAGATACAATGAACAGATGGCAGGAAAAATTAAAACTCTGAATGTTTACAGATTTCCAGAGCATTTACATGAATTGGAAAAACTCCAAAAAATACAGTGAAGAAACAGGCAAGGATCTGAATAGACATTTCTCAGAAGAAATGTACATGGTCAAAACATGTGAATATGCCCGATGTCACTAGCCATTATGTAAATATAAATCAGAACACCATATCAGTCTCCAACACCTGTGGGAGAATACAACACTCAGGTGTTTGTGTGTGCAGCAAGTGGGTTTAGAGGACCCTGTTCACCTCTGGAGAGCAGAGTCTACAGGGAGGTAAAGAAACCTTACTGCGCAGGGGCATGCTAATCTTCTCTGTATCGTTCCAATTTTAGTATATGTGCTGCCGAAGCGAGCACATGTGCTGCCGAAGCGAGAAAGAGATGAAAAGAATTTATCTCAACTAGCCACTAATATTCAAGAAAAAAGGTCTTCAGGAAAGCCAACTCAACTGACATTTTCATGTCATTGTTAAATAAAGGAAAAATTATCTAGGTTCAGCAATACGTAGTTTATAAGAGAAAGACTACAGAGTAATTTCCTTGGCATAGAAATAACTTTGTCTTTTTTTTTTTATCTATGAGGGCTTGCTATCACCACCACACACCCACATCCCATATACAAATGTCTGGCTTGAGTGGTAGCTTCTCTGCTTTGAGGCAAGTTTCTGCTAGTGTGCACCCTGGGAGGAGACGGAGGATGGCAGAAGTGCTTGGGTCCCTGCACCCAAATGGGACATCCAGAATGAATTCCCAGTTCCTGGTTTTGGCTTGGTCAAGCTTTGGCTATTGCAAGTGTCTGGGGAGTGAAGCAGTGGTTCCCTCTTCCTGTCACTCTGCCTTTCAAATCAATAACTGTTGTTGGTAATGACTAATAATGATATTCACTGATTGTCAAATTTTGAATCTATTAATTATAGACAATTTCTCTTTGTATTTTTAAACTTTCATAATGTTCTGTAGCCAATTTCATCACTAGAAATAAAAACTTTTCCTCAAAAAAAAAAAAAGAAACCTTACTGCTTTCCTAATGTGCTTATTAAGTTCTTGACCAGCGCCTGTTAGTCTTGCCACAAACTTTCTAGTCTTACTACTTTCCTTCTTCTTCTTCTTCTCTGTGACTTGTAAAATAGTATACATTCTATATACTGTGGATACTTTTGATTTATTTTATTCCTTCGGTCTCCTATGAAGTTCCTCCACAAAAGCACAGCCCTCAAAATATTCATTCATTTATGCAGTCTGCAGATTTCATGAGCTACTAAATTCCAAGTAGTATGTTAAAGGCAAGATCTGGGCCTAAGAGAAAAGTGGTCTAAATTCTGTGCCTAGAAGAGGATTTGGGACATAGTAGAACTTCAGTGAAGTGCTATGTGAATGACATGCACTCATTAAATGAGTAATCTAAAGCATACACTTCATTTAAGCAACACAGCAGCCCTACTCACCTCAGGTAGAGCAATTGAGAGGAATAATGTGAACAAAAATAAGACATCAATAAGTTGAATAATAACAGAGAAAAAACAAAATGAGATAGATGCCAACATTACTGAGCTATTTTTGAGGAATTAAATTGATAGAGGGGCTGGCATTGTGGCCAAGTGGGGAAAGCTGCAATCTGTGAGGCCAGCATAACATCTGAGTTCCACTTTGAGTTTAGGAATCTCCACTTCCAATTTAGCTCACTGCTAAACACCTGGGAAACCAGCAGAAGATGGACGAAGGACTCAGGTCCTTGCCACTCATGTGGGAGACTTGGATGAAGCTCCTGACTCCAGCATGCCCCAGGCTCAACTGTTGAAACTCTCTGGGGTGTGAGCCAGCAGATGAAAGCTATCTATGTCTTTCCCTCTCTCTCTAAATCCACCTTTCAAATAATAAAGATTTAATAAACAAATTAACTGATTTCAAAATACACAAAAACATCATTTTTATGCCAAACTGATAAAAAATAACAAATGCTAGAGAGCACATGGGAAAAGAAAACCACCATATATGGTAGGTGAAAACACAAGTTAGTACAGATGTTATGCAGAACAGTATGGTCATTCCTTATAAAGGATAAAAATTGGGGCTGGCGCTGTTGTGCAGTGAGTTAAAGCCCTGGCCTGAAGGGCCAGCATCCCATTTGGGTGCCAGTTCTAGTTCCAGCTGCTCTTCTTCCAATCCAGCTCTCTGCTATCTCCTGGGATAGCAGTAGAAGATGGCCCAAGTCCTTGGGCCCATGCACCCATGAGGGAGACCCAGAGGAAGCTCCTGTCTCCAGGTTTCAGAATGGCATAACTCTGGCCTTTGTAGTCATCTGTAGAGCGAACCAGCTAATGGAGGACCTCTCTGTGTCTCTACCTCTATTGTAACTCTTTCAAATAAATAACAAAAATTAAACTAAGATAAAAATTGACCTACCATGTGAGAGTTATCTTGCTCTTGGCTATATAGAATAAGGAAATTTTATTAGAAGGAAAGGAGGAGAGCATATCAAAGATACAGCAATTTTCCCATAACACAGCCACTATAACACAGTTCACTGCAGCCAGGATGTGAAACCAATCTAGCTGTCCATCAGTGAAAAACAATGGACAGGGCAACCTCTTTTAGATACAAAAAAAGAACAAAATATTATTAAATTAATTGAAATAAGCCAGAAGCAGGAACACAAATGTCACCTGGTCCTTGTCGCATGTGGAAGTGAAAGAAAATAATGGATCTGAACACAGAACTGTGATTACTAGAGGCTGAGAAGGGAAGCAGCTAGGGATAGAGGGGGATTGGATAATAGGTATCAAAAATCAAAGAGGCAGAAAGAACTTCTGGTGTTCCATAATATAATGAGATGACTACATTCAACCATATTAGGTTCTGTGTAAAGAACTGAAGGAGAGGAGCTGGTAGTCTCAAATCATGGAGAAGAATTAGAAACTGTAGTTGCTTGGGGGCCAGCATTGTGGCACAGTGGGCTAACACCCTGGCCTGAAGCACCAGCATCCCATGTGGGTACCAGTTCTAGTCCTGGCTGCTCCTCTTCTGATCCAACTCTCTGCTATGGCCTGGGAAAGCAGTAGAAGATGGCCCAAGTCCTTGGGTCCCTGCACCCAAGTGGGAGATCTGGAAGAAGCTCCTGGTTCCTGGAATCAGATTGGCAGAGCTCCGGCCATTGTGGCCATCTGGGGAGTGAACCGGCAGAGGAAGACCTCTCTCTCTCTCTGCTGCTACTTCTCTCTGTAACTCTGTCTTTCAAATAAATAACTCTTTAAAAACTTAATAAAACTGTAGTTGCTTAGCTTGATCACTTTTTACTGCATAAATGTGTGCAAATATTGCACTACACCCTGTAATAATGCATGACTAGGACACATTAATCACAAATTATTTCAATGAAATTTTAAAAATTAGAAGCATTTCTTTATATTAACAATGAACTATTTGAAAATGAAATTAGAGAAACATTTCCATGCATAGCAGCATAAGAACCAGGAACCAATGTCTTCAATGTTATCAGTGATGAATCAGATTCACAGCCCCCAGCACTCAGTTTTTGCCATATACTTTACCATGGCAATTGTGGGCATATAGTAGTAAATCAATGGACAGGAATCCTTTGTCTCTAAATCTGCTAAATAAATAAACAAGGAATTCATCAAAGAAAAAGAGATATCAATTTGGATGCCAGGCACAAAAACACATGCACTTGAGCTATCCTCCAGTTTGTGATGCCAACAAATCTTTCAGACATGTTACATTTTCAGAGACTTTTCTGTAATCTTGCTAAGCTTTCTGGAAATCTGCCTTATAGCAAAGGGTTTCCCAATTCCATTACACTCATGATTTTTCTTTTGTGTGATATATTAGTTTACCATCTAGAGATAATTTATGGTACAAAACTTTTCTATGCATGCATGTTTTCTCATTTGTGAGTCTATTCATGGGAATTGAAGACTGATTTATAACAGAAATACATTTTCCAAATTCATTGCATAGACTTTTGTTCCTTATGAATTCTCTGAAGTCTGTTGATGTCTAATTTCTGGCTAAAGGTTTTATTGTATTTACAGCATGCAAAGACTATCACCTTTTGTGAATTCTGTGTCTATACAAGCCTGAAATAAAGAAAATGTTTTTGCACAATCAGTATACGCCTAAGAAACCACCTGTGTCAATTCTCTGATGTACCATTGACTTCTGACTCTAATAATATTTATAAGCTTTCTCCTTTACATGAGTCTCTGTTGGATAGGATGTGATTTCCAGCAAAAGGTTTTGTCACAATACTTACATGAATTTTGGAGAAAAGCTCTTCCACATTCATTATATTGTTAAGGTCTCTCCCTTGTTCAAATTCCATGATGGATTATGAGGCATTACCTATGTGAAATGACTTTCTCACATTTATTTCATTCATTAGATATATATGTTGTGCATTCTGATATAAGGAGAGATTTGGGCAGAGCTTTCCAACACTCATTACACCCATAAGGTTTCTCTCCCACGTGAATTCCCTGTTGTCTTATGAGGTATGGCTTCTAATTAAAGGGATTTTACTTTCAAAGGAGTTTTTCCCTATATGAATTTGATGATGTACAATGAGGGCTGAATTATGGTAAAAGGCTCTGAGTCATTACATTCATAAAATTGCTCCCCATGAGAATTCTTTTATGTTTGATGAGGTCTGATTTGCACCACAAAGGCTATTCACATGTATTATATTCATGCATTTCTCCCCTTGGTGAATTCTCTAATATTTCATGAGATATAACTTGCACAAAAAGGTCAAGTAGAAAATTCCCTGTGTGGATACTCTGATATCTTATGAGTTATGAGGTACAGCAAAGAGGCTTTCCACCATCCTTCCATCCATAAAACCTACCTAAATTGAGCAACAAAGATATAGAAAACCTAAACACACACATAACCAGATGGAAATGATACCAGTAATAAAGACCATCACTACCAAGAAAACCCCAAAACTGGAAGGCTTCACTGCTGAATTCTAACAGACATTTAAAGCACTAACTGCAATTCTTCTCAAGTTATTCAAAACAATTGAGAGAGAGGCGATTCTCCCAAATTCTTTCTATGAAGCCAACATCACCTTCATTCCTAAACTTGAAAAAAGTGCAACAAAGAAAGTAATTATAGACCAATTTCCCTGATGAACATACATGCAAAGATCTGCAACAGAATTCTGGCCAATTGAATCCAACAATGCATCAGAAAGATCATCCACCCAGACCAAGTGGGATTTATCCTTGGTATGCAAGGATGGGACCAAAGGCTTTTCCACAGTCATTTCATTTATAAGCTTTCTCCATGGTGTGAAGGCTCTGATACTTTCTGAGGTTTGACTTCTCAGCAAAGGTTTTTCCACAGTCATTGCAATCATAAGGTTTCCCCCAGTACAAATTGTCTGATGCTTTGTGAGCTTTGATTTCTCAGCAAAGGCTTTTCCACAATGATTGCATTCATAAGGTTTCTCCCCTCTGTGAATTCTCTGATGATTTATGAGGTTTGCCTTCTGGCCAAAGGATTTTCCATAGTAATTGCATTCATAAGGTTTCTCACCTGTGTGAATTCTCTGATGATTTATGAGGTTTGCCTTCTGGCCAAAGGATTTTCCACAGTCATTACATTCAAAAGGTTTCTCACCTGTGTGAATTCTCTGATGATTTATGAGGTGTTTCTTCTGGCCAAAGAACTTCCCACAGTCATTAGATTTGTAAGATTTCAACCCTGTGTGAATTCTCTGATGTCTAATGAGATCTGACTTCTGGTGAGTGGTTTCCACACAATCATTACACACATGAGGGTTTTCCACAATATGAGTGCTGTGATGGAGGGTATTTAATACTGAATGAATTCCCACAAGGTTTACATGCATAGGATTTCTTCTCTATATTTGGTCTATGATTCAGTCTAACATGTGATTGGTAAATGACAGGTTCCACAGTCCCAATATACTTATAAATGTTCTCTCTTTTCAGGTGAATACAATCAGAATTCCACAGTCAGTCAGCTGGGAGGGGTGGATGAATCCGGAAACAGCTGGTTTCCTTGTACTAAAACAAGCGCCATATCACGAAGGACTCTTGCATTTCTTTTTCTTTTTTGCATTTTTCACATTTTCTTATTTATCATGGTTTGTAATAAATTTTCTGATGTGGGTTGTGGTTTTGAGGCTGGCTTAAGGAGTTCAGGGAACCAGAGGAATGGTCTTTTTCAATTAGGGCACAGCTGTTGTTTCTCTCCAATTCTGGCTTTCTGTAATTGCTTTGGGTGCCTCAGGCAATTTTTCATTTTGAGCGACTTTTTCCTAAATGCTTTGTTGGTCTGAGTTTGTTTTGCCTTTTTCCTTTTCAAATTGTGTATTCTGATGCAATACAAACAAGGGTTTAGAACGAGGATCCATCAGGAAATTGAAAAACAGAACATATTGGGTTTTCATGATTAGAAATCATAGGCAACATGACCAAGATGAGTTTTTGGGTTTTGGAAAATGACATAGAACCCTTCCACTGAGGGGCAGATATTAATTTCCTCCAAATCGAGAGTGAGTGCGATTTTCAGGTGAATTCAATCAGAATTCCACAGCCAGTCAGCTAGGAGGGGTGGATGAATCCGGGAACAGCTGGTTTCCTTGCAACTAAATCAAGCCCAATATCACAAAGGACTCTTGCATTTCTTTGGCTTCTTTCTCTTTTTTCTTTTTTTCATGGTTTGTAATGAATTTTCTGATGTGAGCTTTGGTTTTGAGGCTGCAATATAGAGTTCAGTGCACAGGAGGAATGGTCTTTTTCAAACAGGGCATAGCTGTTGGCCTGCTTCAATTCTGGCTTGCTGTCATTGTTTTGGGTGCCTCAGCCGATTTGTGGTTTCTTGTGTGGCAATTTCCTAAATGTTTTGTGGGTCTGAGTTGGCTTTGCCTTCTTCATTCCCAAATTCTGTATTCTGACGCAACACAAACAAGAGTTTGGACAGAGTAGCCATTATGAAATAAAAAACATTACAAATGGGCATTTGAAGAATATATATCTACAGGTAACACGACCAAGGTGAGTTTTTGTGTTTTGGAAAATCAAATGGAACACTTTGGCTGAGGTGACAGATATTAATTGCCTCCAAAATGAGTTTCACTGTGATTTTCAGGTTAATTCAGACAGAATTCCACAGGCATCAGCTGGAGGTGTGGAAGAATCCGGGAACATTCGGTTTTCTTGAGACTAAATCAAGTCCAATATCATCATGGATTCTTGCATTTTTTTGGCTTTTTTCTCTTTTTTCTTATTTATCATGGTTTGTAATGAATTTTCTGATGTGAGCTTTGGTTTTGAGGCTGGCGTATTGAGTTCAGGGCACAAGAGGAAGGTTCTTTTTCAATCAGGGCACAGCTGTTGGCTTGCTCCACTTCTGGCTTGCTGTCATTGTTTTGGGTGCCTCAGCTGATTTGTGGTTTCTTGTGTGGCAATTTCCTAAATGTTTTCGGGGTCTGAGTTGGTTTTGCCTTCTTCCTTCCCAAATTTTGTATTCTGATGCAATACAAGCAAGATTTTGGACAGAGTAGCCATTATGAAAGAAAAAAAAAAAAAACACAGCAAATTGACCTTTCAGGATTAGAAATCCATAGGCAACACAACCAAGGTGAGATTCTGTGTTTTGGAAAATGACATGGAACGCTTCTGCTGAGGTGACAGATTCTAATTCCCTCCAAATGGAGTGTGAGAGCGATTTTGAGGTGAATTCAATCAGAATTCCAAAGTCAGTCTGTGGAAGGGGGAGATGAATCTGGAAACCGCCAGTTTCTTTGTGTCTAAATCCTGCCAAATATCACAAAGGACTCTTGCATTTCTTTGGCTTTTTCACATTTCACTTATTTATCATGGTTTGCAATGAATTTTCTGATGTGAGCTTTGGTTTTGAGGCTGGCATATTGAGTTCAGGGCACAAGAGGAAGGTTCTTTTTCAATCAGGGCACAGCTGTTGGCTTGCTCCAATTCTGGCTTGCTGTCATTGTTTTGGGTGCCTCAGCCGATTTGTGGTTTCTTGAGTGCCAATTTCCTAAATGTTTTCTGGGTCTGAGTCGGTTTTGCCTTCTTATTCCCAAATTTTGTATTCTGATGCAATACAAGCAAGATTTTGGAGAGTAGCCATTATGAAAGAAAGAAAAAAAAAAAAACACAGCGCATTGCCCTTTCAGGATTAGAAATCTATAGGCAACACGACCAAGATGAGTTTCTGTGTTTTGGAAAATGACATAGAACGCTTCTGCTGAGGGGACAGATTCTAATTCCCTCCCAAATGAGTGTGAGTGCGATTTTGAGGTGAATTCAATCAGAATTCCAGAGTCAGTCTGTGGAAGGGGGGGATGAATCTGGAAACAGCCAGTTTCTTTGTGTCTAAATCCAGCCAAATATCACAAAGGACTCTTGCATTTCTTTGGCTTTTTCACATTTCCCTTATTTATCATGGTTTGTAATGAATTTTCTGATGTGACCTTTGGTTTTGAGGCTGCAATATAGAGTTCAGGGCACCAGAGGAATGGTCTTTTTCAAACAGGGCACAGCTGTTGGTGTGCTCCAATTCTGGCTATTGTCTTTGTTTTGGGTGCCTCAGCTGAAATTTGGTTTCTTGAGTTTCACTGCAATTGTCAGGTTAATTCAGTCAGAATTCCACAGGCAGTCAGCTTTAGTGGTGGATGAATCTGGGAACAGCCGGTTTCCTTGCAACTAAATCAAACCCAATATCATTATGGATTCTTGCATTTCTTTGGCTTTTTTCTCTTTTTTCTTATTTATCATGGTTTGTAATGAATTTTCTGATGTGAGCTTTGGTTTTGAGGCTGCAATATGGAGTTCAGGGCACAAGAGGAAGGTTCTTTTTCAATCAGGGCACAGCTGTTGGCTTGCTCCACTTCTGGCTTGCTGTCATTGTTTTGAGTGCCTCAGCCGATTTGTGGTTTCTTGTGTGGCAATTTCCCAAATGTTTTCAGGGTCTGAGTTGGCTTTGCCTTCTTCCTTCCCAAATTTTGTATTCTGATGCAATGCAAAGAAGAGTTTGTATAGAGTAGCCATTATGAAATAAAAAACACAACAAATAGGCATTTGAAGCTTAGAAATCTACAGGTAACATGACCAAGGTGAGTTTTTGTGTTTTGGAAAAAAAAATGGAACACTTTGGCTGAGGTGACAGATATTAACTGCCTCCAAACTGAGTTTCACTGTGATTTTCAGGTTAATTCAGTCAGAATTCCACAGGCAGTCAGCTGGAGGGGTGGATGAATCCGGGAACAGCCGGTTGCCTAGCGACTAAATCAAGCCCTATATCATTATGGATTCTTGCATTTTTTTGGCTTTTTTCTCTTTTTTCTTATTTATCATGGTTTGTAATGAATTTTCTGATGTGAGCTTTGGTTTTGAGGCTGGCGTATTGAGTTCAGGGCACAAGAGGAAGGTTCTTTTTCAATCAGGGCACAGCTGTTGGCTTGCTCCACTTCTGGCTTGCTGTCATTGTTTTGGGTGCCTCAGCTGATTTGTGGTTTCTTGTGTGGCAATTTCCTAAATGTTTTCGGGGTCTGAGTTGGTTTTGCCTTCTTCCTTCCCAAATTTTGTATTCTGATGCAATACAAGCAAGATTTTGGACAGAGTAGCCATTATGAAAGAAAAAAAAAAAAAACACAGCAAATTGACCTTTCAGGATTAGAAATCCATAGGCAACACAACCAAGGTGAGATTCTGTGTTTTGGAAAATGACATGGAACGCTTCTGCTGAGGTGACAGATTCTAATTCCCTCCAAATGGAGTGTGAGAGCGATTTTGAGGTGAATTCAATCAGAATTCCAAAGTCAGTCTGTGGAAGGGTAGATGAATCTGGAAACCGCCAGTTTCTTTGTGTCTAAATCCTGCCAAATATCACAAAGGACTCTTGCATTTCTTTGGCTTTTTCACATTTCACTTATTTATCATGGTTTGCAATGAATTTTCTGATGTGAGCTTTGGTTTTGAGGCTGGCATATTGAGTTCAGGGCACAAGAGGAAGGTTCTTTTTCAATCAGGGCACAGCTGTTGGCTTGCTCCAATTCTGGCTTGCTGTCATTGTTTTGGGTGCCTCAGCCGATTTGTGGTTTCTTGAGTGCCAATTTCCTAAATGTTTTCTGGGTCTGAGTCGGTTTTGCCTTCTTATTCCCAAATTTTGTATTCTGATGCAATACAAGCAAGATTTTGGAGAGTAGCCATTATGAAAGAAAGAAAAAAAAAAACACAGCGCATTGCCCTTTCAGGATTAGAAATCTACAGGCAACACGACCAAGATGAGTTTCTGTGTTTTGGAAAATGACATAGAACGCTTCTGCTGAGGGGACAGATTCTAATTCCCTCCCAAATGAGTGTGAGTGCGATTTTGAGGTGAATTCAATCAGAATTCCAGAGTCAGTCTGTGGAAGGGGGGGATGAATCTGGAAACAGCCAGTTTCTTTGTGTCTAAATCCAGCCAAATATCACAAAGGACTCTTGCATTTCTTTGGCTTTTTCACATTTCCCTTATTTATCATGGTTTGTAATGAATTTTCTGATGTGACCTTTGGTTTTGAGGCTGCAATATAGAGTTCAGGGCACCAGAGGAATGGTCTTTTTCAAACAGGGCACAGCTGTTGGTGTGCTCCAATTCTGGCTATTGTCTTTGTTTTGGGTGCCTCAGCTGAAATTTGGTTTCTTGAGTTTCACTGCAATTGTCAGGTTAATTCAGTCAGAATTCCACAGGCAGTCAGCTTTAGTGGTGGATGAATCTGGGAACAGCCGGTTTCCTTGCAACTAAATCAAGCCCTATATCATTATGGATTCTTGCATTTCTTTGGCTTTTTTCTCTTTTTTCTTATTTATCATGGTTTGTAATGAATTTTCTGATGTGAGCTTTGGTTTTGAGGCTGCAATATGGAGTTCAGGGCACAAGAGGATGGTTCTTTTTCAATCAGGGCACAGCTGTTGGCTTGCTCCACTTCTGGCTTGCTGTCATTGTTTTGAGTGCCTCAGCCGATTTGTGGTTTCTTGTGTGGCAATTTCCCAAATGTTTTCAGGGTCTGAGTTGGCTTTGCCTTCTTCCTTCCCAAATTTTGTATTCTGATGCAATGCAAAGAAGAGTTTGTATAGAGTAGCCATTATGAAATAAAAAACACAACAAATAGGCATTTGAAGCTTAGAAATCTACAGGTAACATGACCAAGGTGAGTTTTTGTGTTTTGGAAAAAAAAATGGAACACTTTGGCTGAGGTGACAGATATTAACTGCCTCCAAACTGAGTTTCACTGTGATTTTCAGGTTAATTCAGTCAGAATTCCACAGGCAGTCAGCTGGAGGGGTGGATGAATCCGGGAACAGCCGGTTGCCTAGCGACTAAATCAAGCCCTATATCATTATGGATTCTTGCATTTTTTTGGCTTTTTTCTCTTTTTTCTTATTTATCATGGTTTGTAATGAATTTTCTGATGTGAGCTTTGGTTTTGAGGCTGGCGTATTGAGTTCAGGGCACAAGAGGAAGGTTCTTTTTCAATCAGGGCACAGCTGTTGGCTTGCTCCACTTCTGGCTTGCTGTCATTGTTTTGGGTGCCTCAGCTGATTTGTGGTTTCTTGTGTGGCAATTTCCTAAATGTTTTCGGGGTCTGAGTTGGTTTTGCCTTCTTCCTTCCCAAATTTTGTATTCTGATGCAATACAAGCAAGATTTTGGACAGAGTAGCCATTATGAAAGAAAAAAAAAAACACAGCAAATTGACCTTTCAGGATTAGAAATCCATAGGCAACACAACCAAGGTGAGATTCTGTGTTTTGGAAAATGACATGGAACGCTTCTGCTGAGGTGACAGATTCTAATTCCCTCCAAATGGAGTGTGAGAGCGATTTTGAGGTGAATTCAATCAGAATTCCAAAGTCAGTCTGTGGAAGGGGGAGATGAATCTGGAAACCGCCAGTTTCTTTGTGTCTAAATCCTGCCAAATATCACAAAGGACTCTTGCATTTCTTTGGCTTTTTCACATTTCACTTATTTATCATGGTTTGCAATGAATTTTCTGATGTGAGCTTTGGTTTTGAGGCTGGCATATTGAGTTCAGGGCACAAGAGGAAGGTTCTTTTTCAATCAGGGCACAGCTGTTGGCTTGCTCCAATTCTGGCTTGCTGTCATTGTTTTGGGTGCCTCAGCCGATTTGTGGTTTCTTGAGTGCCAATTTCCTAAATGTTTTCTGGGTCTGAGTCGGTTTTGCCTTCTTATTCCCAAATTTTGTATTCTGATGCAATACAAGCAAGATTTTGGAGAGTAGCCATTATGAAAGAAAGAAAAAAAAAAAAAAACACAGCGCATTGCCCTTTCAGGATTAGAAATCTACAGGCAACACGACCAAGATGAGTTTCTGTGTTTTGGAAAATGACATAGAACGCTTCTGCTGAGGGGACAGATTCTAATTCCCTCCCAAATGAGTGTGAGTGCGATTTTGAGGTGAATTCAATCAGAATTCCAGAGTCAGTCTGTGGAAGGGGGGGATGAATCTGGAAACAGCCAGTTTCTTTGTGTCTAAATCCAGCCAAATATCACAAAGGACTCTTGCATTTCTTTGGCTTTTTCACATTTCCCTTATTTATCATGGTTTGTAATGAATTTTCTGATGTGACCTTTGGTTTTGAGGCTGCAATATAGAGTTCAGGGCACCAGAGGAATGGTCTTTTTCAAACAGGGCACAGCTGTTGGTGTGCTCCAATTCTGGCTATTGTCTTTGTTTTGGGTGCCTCAGCTGAAATTTGGTTTCTTGAGTTTCACTGCAATTGTCAGGTTAATTCAGTCAGAATTCCACAGGCAGTCAGCTTTAGTGGTGGATGAATCTGGGAACAGCCGGTTTCCTTGCAACTAAATCAAGCCCTATATCATTATGGATTCTTGCATTTCTTTGGCTTTTTTCTCTTTTTTCTTATTTATCATGGTTTGTAATGAATTTTCTGATGTGAGCTTTGGTTTTGAGGCTGCAATATGGAGTTCAGGGCACAAGAGGATGGTTCTTTTTCAATCAGGGCACAGCTGTTGGCTTGCTCCACTTCTGGCTTGCTGTCATTGTTTTGAGTGCCTCAGCCGATTTGTGGTTTCTTGTGTGGCAATTTCCCAAATGTTTTCAGGGTCTGAGTTGGCTTTGCCTTCTTCCTTCCCAAATTTTGTATTCTGATGCAATGCAAAGAAGAGTTTGTATAGAGTAGCCATTATGAAATAAAAAACACAACAAATAGGCATTTGAAGCTTAGAAATCTACAGGTAACATGACCAAGGTGAGTTTTTGTGTTTTGGAAAAAAAAATGGAACACTTTGGCTGAGGTGACAGATATTAACTGCCTCCAAACTGAGTTTCACTGTGATTTTCAGGTTAATTCAGTCAGAATTCCACAGGCAGTCAGCTGGAGGGGTGGATGAATCCGGGAACAGCCGGTTGCCTAGCGACTAAATCAAGCCCTATATCATTATGGATTCTTGCATTTTTTTGGCTTTTTTCTCTTTTTTCTTATTTATCATGGTTTGTAATGAATTTTCTGATGTGAGCTTTGGTTTTGAGGCTGGCGTATTGAGTTCAGGGCACAAGAGGAAGGTTCTTTTTCAATCAGGGCACAGCTGTTGGCTTGCTCCACTTCTGGCTTGCTGTCATTGTTTTGGGTGCCTCAGCTGATTTGTGGTTTCTTGTGTGGCAATTTCCTAAATGTTTTCGGGGTCTGAGTTGGTTTTGCCTTCTTCCTTCCCAAATTTTGTATTCTGATGCAATACAAGCAAGATTTTGGACAGAGTAGCCATTATGAAAGAAAAAAAAAAACACAGCAAATTGACCTTTCAGGATTAGAAATCCATAGGCAACACAACCAAGGTGAGATTCTGTGTTTTGGAAAATGACATGGAACGCTTCTGCTGAGGTGACAGATTCTAATTCCCTCCAAATGGAGTGTGAGAGCGATTTTGAGGTGAATTCAATCAGAATTCCAAAGTCAGTCTGTGGAAGGGGGAGATGAATCTGGAAACCGCCAGTTTCTTTGTGTCTAAATCCTGCCAAATATCACAAAGGACTCTTGCATTTCTTTGGCTTTTTCACATTTCACTTATTTATCATGGTTTGCAATGAATTTTCTGATGTGAGCTTTGGTTTTGAGGCTGGCATATTGAGTTCAGGGCACAAGAGGAAGGTTCTTTTTCAATCAGGGCACAGCTGTTGGCTTGCTCCAATTCTGGCTTGCTGTCATTGTTTTGGGTGCCTCAGCCGATTTGTGGTTTCTTGAGTGCCAATTTCCTAAATGTTTTCTGGGTCTGAGTCGGTTTTGCCTTCTTATTCCCAAATTTTGTATTCTGATGCAATACAAGCAAGATTTTGGAGAGTAGCCATTATGAAAGAAAGAAAAAAAAAAAAAAACACAGCGCATTGCCCTTTCAGGATTAGAAATCTACAGGCAACACGACCAAGATGAGTTTCTGTGTTTTGGAAAATGACATAGAACGCTTCTGCTGAGGGGACAGATTCTAATTCCCTCCCAAATGAGTGTGAGTGCGATTTTGAGGTGAATTCAATCAGAATTCCAGAGTCAGTCTGTGGAAGGGGGGGATGAATCTGGAAACAGCCAGTTTCTTTGTGTCTAAATCCAGCCAAATATCACAAAGGACTCTTGCATTTCTTTGGCTTTTTCACATTTCCCTTATTTATCATGGTTTGTAATGAATTTTCTGATGTGACCTTTGGTTTTGAGGCTGCAATATAGAGTTCAGGGCACCAGAGGAATGGTCTTTTTCAAACAGGGCACAGCTGTTGGTGTGCTCCAATTCTGGCTATTGTCTTTGTTTTGGGTGCCTCAGCTGAAATTTGGTTTCTTGAGTTTCACTGCAATTGTCAGGTTAATTCAGTCAGAATTCCACAGGCAGTCAGCTTTAGTGGTGGATGAATCTGGGAACAGCCGGTTTCCTTGCGACTAAATCAAGCCCTATATCATTATGGATTCTTGCATTTTTTTGGCTTTTTTCTCTTTTTTCTTATTTATCATGGTTTGTAATGAATTTTCTGATGTGAGCTTTGGTTTTGAGGCTGCAATATGGAGTTCAGGGCACAAGAGGATGGTTCTTTTTCAATCAGGGCACAGCTGTTGGCTTGCTCCACTTCTGGCTTGCTGTCATTGTTTTGAGTGCCTCAGCCGATTTGTGGTTTCTTGTGTGGCAATTTCCCAAATGGTTTCAGGGTCTGAGTTGGCTTTGCCTTCTTCCTTCCCAAATTTTGTATTCTGATGCAATTTAAAGAAGACTTTGTACAGAATAACCATTATGAAAGAAAAAACACAACAAATAGGCGTTTGAAGCTTAGAAATCTACAGGTAACATGACCAAGGTGAGTTTTTGTGTTTATGAAAATAAAATGGAACACTTTGGCTGAGGTGACAGATATTAATTGCCTCCAAACTGAGTTTCACTGTGATTTTCAGGTAAATTCAGTCAGAATTCCACAGGCAGTCAGCTGGAGGGGTGGATGAATCCGGGAACAGCCGGTTTCCTAGTACCTAAATCAAGCCCTATATCATATGGATTCTTGCATTTTTTTGGCTTTTTTCTATTTTTCTTATTTATCATGGTTTGTAATGAATTTTCTGATGTGAGCTTTGGTTTTGAGGCTGGCATATTGAGTTCAGGGCACAAGAGGAAGGTTCTTTTTCAATCAGGGCACAGCTGTTGGCTTGCTCCAATTCTGGCTTGCTGTCATTGTTTTGGATGCCTCAGCCGATTTCTGGTTTCTTGTGTGGCAATTTCCTAAATGTTTTCTGGGTCTGAGTCGGCTTTGCCTTCTTATTCCCAAATTTTGTATTCTGATGCAATGCAAAGAAGAGTTTGTACAGAATAGCCATTATGAAATAAAAAACACAAAAAATAGGTGTTTGAAGCTTAGAAATCTACAGGTAACACGACCAAGGTGAGTTTTTGTGTTTATGAAAATAAAATGGAATACTTTGGCTGAGGTGACAGATATTAATTGCCTCCAAACTGAGTTTCACTGTGATTTTCAGGTAAATTCAGTCAGAATTCCACAGGCAGTCAGCTGGAGGGGTGGATGAATCCGGGAACGGCCAGTTTCCTAGCGACTAAATCAAGCCCTATATCATTATGGATTCTTGCATTTTTTTGGCTTTTTTCTCTTTTTTCTTATTTATCATGGTTTGTAATGAATTTTCTGATGTGAGCTTTGGTTTTGAGGCTGGCATATTGAGTTCAGGGCACAAGAGGAATGTTCTTTTTCAAACAGGGCACAGCTGTTGGCTTGCTCCAATTCTGGCTTGCTGTCATTGTTTTGGGTGCCTCAGCCGATTTGTGGTTTCTTGAGTGCCAATTTCCTAAATGTTTTCTGGGTCTGAGTCGGTTTTGCCTTCTTATTCCCAAATTTTGTATTCTGATGCAATACAAGCAAGATTTTGGAGAGTAGCCATTATGAAAGAAAAAAAAAAAAAACACAGCGCATTGCCCTTTCAGGATTAGAAATCTACAGGCAACACAACCAAGATGAGTTTCTGTGTTTTGGAAAATGACATGGAACGCTTCTGCTGAGGGGACAGATTCTAATTCCCTCCAAATGGAGTATGAGAGCGATTTTGAGGTGAATTCAATCAGAATTCCAAAGTCAGTCTGTGGAAGGGGGGGATGAATCTGGAAACAGCCAGTTTCTTTGTGTCTAAATCCAGCCAAATATCACAAAGGACTCTTGCATTTCTTTGGCTTTTTCACATTTCCCTTATTTATCATGGTTTGTAATGAATTTTCTGATGTGACCTTTGGTTTTGAGGCTGCAATATAGAGTTCAGGGCACCAGAGGAATGGTCTTTTTCAAACAGGGCACAGCTGTTGGTGTGCTCCAATTCTGGCTATTGTCTTTGTTTTGGGTGCCTCAGCTGAAATTTGGTTTCTTGAGTTTCACTGTGATTTTCAGGTTAATTCAGTCAGAATTCCACAGGCAGTCAGCTTTAGTGGTGGATGAATCTGGGAACAGCCGGTTTCCTAGCGACTAAATCAAGCCCTATATCATTATGGATTCTTACATTTTTTGGCTTTTTTCTATTTTTCTTATTTATCATGGTTTGTAATGAATTTTCTGATGTGAGCTTTGGTTTTGAGGCTGGCATATTGAGTTCAGGCACAAGAGGAAGGTTCTTTTTCAATCAGGGCACAGCTGTTGGCTTGCTCCACTTCTGGCTTGCTGTCATTGTTTTGGGTGCCTCAGCTGATTTTGGTTTCTTGTGTGGCAATTTCCTAAATGTTTTCGGGGTCTGAGTTGGTTTTGCCTTCTTCCTTCCCAAATTTTGTATTCTGATGCAATACAAGCAAGATTTTGGACAGAGTAGCCATTATGAAAGAAAAAAAGAAAACACAGCAAATTGACCTTTCAGGATTAGAAATCCATAGGCAACACAACCAAGGTGAGATTCTGTGTTTTGGAAAATGCCATGGAACGCTTCTGCTGAGCGGACAGATTCTAATTCCCTCCAAATGGAGTGTGAGAGCGATTTTGAGGTGAATTCAATCAGAATTCCAGAGTCAGTCTGTGGAAGGGGGGGATGAATCTGGAAACAGCCAGTTTCTTTGTGTCTAAATCCTGCCAAATATCACAAAGGACTCTTGCATTTCTTTGGCTTTTTCACATTTCCCCTATTTATCATGGTTTGTAATGAATTTTCTGATGTGAGCTTTGGTTTTGAGGCTGGCATATTGAGTTCAGGGCACAAGAGGAAGGTTCTTTTTCAATCAGGGCACAGCTGTTGGCTTGCTCCAATTCTGGCTTGCTGTCATTGTTTTGGATGCCTCAGCCGATTTGTGGTTTCTTGAGTGGCAATTTCCTAAATGTTTTCTGGGTCTGAGTCGGTTTTGCCTTCTTATTCCCAAATTTTGTATTCTGATGCAATGCAAAGAAGAGTTTGCACAGAATAGCCATTATTTTATAAAAAACACAAAAAATAGGTGTTTGAAGCTTAGAAATCTACAGGTAACATGACCAAGGTGAGTTTTTGTGTTTATGAAAATAAAATCGAATACTTTGGCTGAGGTGACAGATATTAATTGCCTCCAAACTGAGTTTCACTGTGATTTTCAGGTTAATTCAGTCAGAATTCCACAGGCAGTCAGCTGGAGGGGTGGATGAATCCGGGAACAGCCGGTTTCCTAGCGACTAAATCAAGCCCTATATCATTATGGATTCTTGCATTTTTTTGGCTTTTTTCTCTTTTTTCTTATTTATCATGGTTTGTAATGAATTTTCTGATGTGAGCTTTGGTTTTGAGGCTGGCATATTGAGTTCAGGGCACAAGAGGAAGGTTCTTTTTCAATCAGGGCACAGCTGTTGGCTTGCTCCACTTCTGGCTTGCTGTCATTGTTTTGGGTGCCTCAGCTGATTTGTGGTTTCTTGTGTGGCAATTTACTAAATGTTTTCGGGGTCTGAGTTGGTTTTGTCTTCTTCCTTCCCAAATTTTGTATTCTGATGCAATACAAGCAAGATTTTGGACAGAGTAGCCATTATGAAAGAAAAAAAAAAAACCACAGCAAATTGACCTTTCAGGATTAGCAATCCATAGGCAACACAACCAAGATGAGATTCTGTGTTTTGGAAAATGACATGGAACGCTTCTGCTGAGGTGACAGATTCTAATTCCCTCCAAATGGAGTGTGAGAGCGATTTTGAGGTGAATTCAATCAGAATTCCAAAGTCAGTCTGTGGAAGGGGGGGATGAATCTGGAAACAGCCAGTTTCTTTGTGTCTAAATCCAGCCAAATATCACAAAGGACTCTTGCATTTCTTTGGCTTTTTCACATTTCCCTTATTTATCATGGTTTGTAATGAATTTTCTGATGTGAGCTTTGGTTTTGAGGCTGGCATATTGAGTTCAGGGCACAAGAGGAAGGTTCTTTTTCAATCAGGGCACAGCTGTTGGCTTGCTCCAATTCTGGCTTGCTGTCATTGTTTTGGGTGCCTCAGCCGATTTGTGGTTTCTTGAGTGCCAATTTCCTAAATGTTTTCTGGGTCTGAGTCGGTTTTGCCTTCTTATTCCCAAATTTTGTATTCTGATGCAATACAAGCAAGATTTTGGAGAGTAGCCATTATGAAAGAAAAAAAAAAAAGCGCATTGCCTTTTAGGATTAGAAATCTTCAGGCAACACAACCGAGATGAGTTTCTGTGTTTTGGAAAATGACATAGAACGCTTCTGCTGAGGGGACAGATTCTAATTCCCTCCCAAATGAGTGTGAGAGCGATTTTGAGGTGAATTCAATCAGAATTCCAAAGTCAGTCTGTGGAAGTTGGGGATGAATCTGGAAACAGCCAGTTTCTTTGTGTCTAAATCCTGCCAAATATCACAAAGGACTCTTGCATTTCTTTGGCTTTTTCACATTTCCCTTATTTATCATGGTTTGTAATGAATTTTCTGATGTGACCTTTGGTTTTGAGGCTGCAATATAGAGTTCAGGGCACCGGAGGAATGGTCTTTTTCAAACAGGGCACAGCTGTTGGCGTGCTCCAATTCTGGCTATTGTCTTTGTTTTGGGTGCCTCAGCTGAAATTTGGTTTCTTGAGTTTCACTGTGATTGTCAGGGTAATTCAGTCAGAATTCCATAGGCAGTCAGCTTTAGTGGTGGATGAATCTGGGAACAGCCGGTTTCCTTGCAACTAAATCAAGCCCTATATCATTATGGATTCTTGCATTTTTTTGGCTTTTTTCTCTTTTTTCTTATTTATCATGGTTTGTAATGAATTTTCTGATGTGAGCTTTTGTTTTGAGGCTGGCATATTGAGTTCAGGGCACAAGAGGATGGTTCTTTTTAATCAGGGCACAGCTGTTGGCTTGCTCCACTTCTGGCTTGCTGTCATTGTTTTGAGTGCCTCAGCCGATTTGTGGTTTCTTGTGTGGCAATTTCCCAAATGTTTTCAGGGTCTGAGTTGGCTTTGCCTTCTTCCTTCCCAAATTTTGTATTCTGATGCAATGCAAAGAAGAGTTTGTACAGAATAGCCATTATGAAATAAAAAACACAACAAATAGGCGTTTGAAGCTTAGAAATCTACAGGAAACATGACCAAGGTGAGTTTTTGTGTTTATGAAAATAAAATGGAACACTTTGGCTGAGGTGACAGATATTAATTGCCTCCAAACTGAGTTTCACTGTGATTTTCAGGTTAATTCAGTCAGAATTCCACAGGCAGTCAGCTGGAGGGGTGGATGAATCCGGGAACAGCCGGTTTCCTTGCGACTAAATCAAGCCCTATATCATTATGGATTCTTGCATTTTTTTGGCTTTTTTCTCTTTTTTCTTATTTATCATGGTTTGTAATGAATTTTCTGATGTGAGCTTTGGTTTTGAGGCTGGCATATTGAGTTCAAGGCACAAGAGGAAGGTTCTTTTTCCATCAGGGCACAGCTGTTGGCTTGCTCCACTTCTGGCTTGCTGTCATTGTTTTGGGTGCCTCAGCTGATTTGTGGTTTCTTGTGTGGCAATTTCCTAAATGTTTTCGGGGTCTGAGTTGGTTTTGCCTTCTTCCTTCCCAAATTTTGTATTCTGATGCAATACAAGCAAGATTTTGGACAGAGTAGCCATTATGAAAGAAAAAAAAAAAACACAGCAAATTGACCTTTCAGGATTAGAAATCCATAGGCAACACAACCAAGATGAGATTCTGTGTTTTGGAAAATGACATGGAACGCTTCTGCTGAGGGGACAGATTCTAATTCCCTCCAGATGGAGTGTGAGAGCGATTTTGAGGTGAATTCAATCAGAATTCCAAAGTCTGTCTGTGGAAGGGGGGGATGAATCTGGAAACAGCCAGTTTCTTTGTGTCTAAATCCTGCCAAATATCACAAAGGACTCTTGCATTTCTTTGGCTTTTTCACATTTCCCTTATTTATCATGGTTTGTAATGAATTTTCTGATGTGAGCTTTGGTTTTGAGGCTGGCGTATTGAGTTCAGGGCACAAGAGGAAGGTTCTTTTTCAATCAGGGCACAGCTGTTGGCTTGCTCCAATTCTGGCTTGCTGTCATTGTTTTGGGTGCCTCAGCCGATTTGTGGTTTCTTGAGTGCCAATTTCCTAAATGCTTTCTGGGTCTGAGTCGGTTTTGCCTTCTTATTCCCAAATTTTGTATTCTGATGCAATACAAGCAAGATTTTGGAGAGTAGCCATTATGAAAGAAAAAAAAAAAAAACACAGCACATTGTCCTTTCAGGATTAGAAATCTACAGGCAACACAACCAAGATGAGTTTCTGTGTTTTGGAAAATGACATAGAACGCTTCTGCTGAGGGGACAGATTCTAATTCCCTCCCAATTGAGTGTGAGTGCGATTTTGAGGTGAATTCAATCAGAATTCCAAAGTCAGTCTGTGGAAGGGGGGGATGTATCTGGAAACAGCCAGTTTCTTTGTGTCTAAATCCAGCCAAATATCAAAAAGGACTCTTGCATTTCTTTGGCTTTTTCACATTTCCCTTATTTATCATGGTTTGTAATGAATTTTCTGATGTGAGCTTTGGTTTTGAGGCTGCAATATAGAGTTCAGGGCACCTGAGGAATGGTCTTTTTCAAACAGGGCACAGCTGTTGGTGTGCTCCAATTCTGGCTATTGTCTTTGTTTTGGGTGCCTCAGCTGAAATTTGGTATCTTGAGTTTCACTGCAATTGTCAGGTTAATTCAGTGAGAATTCCACAGGCAGTCAGCTTTAGTGGTGGATGAATCTGGGAACAGCCGGTTTCCTTGCAACTAAATCAAAACCAATATCATTATGGATTCTTGCATTTCTTTGGCTTTTTTCTCTTTTTTCTTATTTATCATGGTTTGTAATGAATTTTCTGATGTGAGCTTTGGTTTTGAGGCTGCAATATGGAGTTCAGGGCACAAGAGGAAGGTTCTTTTTCAATCAGGGCACAGCTGTTGGCTTGCTCCAATTTTGGCTTGCTGTCATTGCTTTGGGTACCTCAGCTGACTTTTGGTTTCTTAAGCGGCAATTTCATAAATGTTTCCTGGGTCTGAGTTGGTTTTGTCTTGTTCCTTTCCACATTTTGTATTCTGACACAATGCAAACAAGAGTTTGGGCACAGTAGCCAGTATGAAATAAAAAACACAACAAAAACAGACGGTTTCCTTGCGACTAAATCAAGCCCAATATCATTATGGATTCTTGCATTTCTTCGCTTTTTTTGCATTTTTGTTATTTATCATGGTTTGTAATGAGTTTTCTGATGTGAGCTTTGGTTTTCAGGCTGGCATGTTGAGTTCAGGGCACTGGATTAATGGTCTTTTTCAAACAGGGCACAGCTGTTGGTTAGCTCCAATTCTATCTTTCTGTCATGGTTTTGGGTGCCTCAGCAGATGTGTGGTTTATTGAGCGGAAATTTCCTAAATGTTTTCTGGGTCTGAGTTGGTTTTGCCTTCTTCCTTCCCAAATTTTGTATTCTGAGGCAATACAAACAAGAGTTTGGACAGAGTAGCCATCATGAAATAAAAAAGAAAACAAATAGGCATTTGAAGCTAAGAAATCTACAGGTAACATGACCAAGGTGAGTTTTTGTGTTTTGGAAAATCAAATGGAACACTTTGGCTGAGGTGACAGATTTCAATAGACTCTAAACTTAGTTTCACTGCGAATATCAGGTTAATTCAGTCAGAATTCCACAGGCAGTCACCTGGAGGGTTCGATGAATCCGGGAACAGCCGGTTTCCTTGTTACTAAATCCTACCCAATATCACTAAGAACTGGCGCATTTCTTTGCTCATTTCTCATTTTTCTTATTTATCCTGGTTTGTAATGAATTTTCTGATGTGAGCATCGATTTTGAGGCTGGCATATTGAGTTCAGGGCACAAGAGGAAGGTTCTTTTTCAATCAGGGCACAGCTGTTGGCTTGCTCCACTTCTGGCTTGCTGTCATTGTTTTGGGTGCCTCAGCCGATTTGTGGTTTCTTGAGTGCCAATTTCCTAAATGTTTTCTGGGTCTGAGTTGCTTTTGCCGTCTTCCTTCCCAAATTTTGTATTCTGACGCAATACGAACAAGAGTTTGGACAGAGTAGCCATTATGAAATAAAAACCACAGCAAATAGGGCTTTGAAGCTTATAAATCTACAGGTAACAAGACCGAGGTGAGTTTTTTTGTTTTGGAAAATCAAATGGAACAATTTGGCTGAGGTGACAAATATTAATTGCCTCCAAACTGAGTTTCACTGCGATTTACAGGTTAATTCAGTCAGAATTCCACAGGCAGTCAGCTGGAGGGATGGAAGAATCCGGGAACAGCCGGTTTCCTTGAGACTAAAAAAGCCCAATATCATTATGGATTCTTGCATTTCTTTGGCTTTTTTCTCATTTTTCTTATTTATCATGGTTTGTAATGTATTTTCTGATGTGAGCTTTGGTTTTGAGGCTGGCATATTGAGTTCAGGGCACAAGAGGAAGGTTCTTTTTCAATCAGGGCACAGCTGTTGGCTAGTTCCAATTGGCTTGCTGTCATTGTTTTGGGTGCCTCAGCTGACTTTTTGTTTCTTCAGCAGAAATTTCCTAAATGTTTTCTGGGTCTGAGTTGGTTTTGTCTTCTACCTTCAAAAATCTTGTATTCTGATGCAATACAAGCAGAGTTTGGACAGAGTAGCCATTATGAAAAAAAAAAAAAACAGCATATTGCCCTTTCAGGATTAGAATTCTACAGGCAACACGACCAATATGAGTTTCTGTGTTTTGGAAAATGACATGGAACCGTTCTGCTGAGGGGACAGATTCTAATTCCCTCCAAATACAGTGTGAGTGAGATTTTGAGGTGAATTCAATCAGAATTCCAAAGTCAGTCTATGGAAGGGGGGATGAATGTTGAAACAGGCAGTTTCCTTTTCTCTAAATCCAGTAAATATCACAAAGGACTCTTGCATTTCCTTGGCTCTTTCACATTTCCCTTATTTATCAAGGTTTGAAATGAAATTTCTGATGTGAGTTTTGGTTTTAAGGCTGCAATATGGAGTTCAGGGCACCGGAGGAATGGTCTTTTTCAAACAGTATACAGCTGTTGGCTTGCTCCAATTCTGGCTTGCTGTCATTGTTTTGGGTGCCTCAGCTGACTTCAGGTTTCCTGAGTGGCAATTTCCTAAATGTTTTCTGGGTCTGAATTGGTTTTGCCTTCTTCCTTCACAAATTTTGCATTCTAACACAATGCAAACAAGAGTTTCGACAGAGTAGCCATTATGAAATAAAAAACACAACAAAAGATGTTCGAAGCATATAAATCTACAGATAACACGACCAAGGTGAGTTTTTGTGTTTTGGAAAATCAAATGGATCACTTTGGCTGAGGTGACAGATATTAATTGCCTCCAAACTGAGTTTCACTGCGATTTTCGGGTTAATTCACTCAGAATTCCACAGGCAGTCAGCTGGAGGGGTGGATGCATCTAGTAACAGCCGGTTTCCTTGTGACTGAATCAAGCCCAATATCATTATGGATTCTTGCATTTCTTTGGCTTTTTTCTGATTTTCCTTATTTATCATGGTTTGTAATGAATTTTCTGATGTGAGCTGTGGTTTTGAGGCTGGCATATTGAGTTCAGGGCACAAGAGGATGTTCTTTTTCAATCAGGGCACAGCTGTTGGCTTGCTCCAATTCTGACTTGCTATCATTGGTTTTGGTGCCTCAGCCAATTTGTGGTTCCTTGAGCGGCAATTTCCTAAATGTTTTCTGGGTCTGAGTTGGTTTTGCCTTCTTCCTTCCCAAATTTTGTATTCTGCCACAATACAAACAAGAGTTTAGGCACAGTATCCATTATGAAATAAAAAACACAACAGATAGGTGTTTGTAGCTTAGAAATCTACAGGTAACAGGACCAAGGTGAGTTTTTCTGTTTTGGAAAATATAATGGAAACTTTGGCTGAGGTGACAGATATTAATTGCCTCCAAACTGAGTTTCACTGCGATTTTCAGGATAATTCAGTCAGAACTCCACAGGCAGTCAGCTGGAGGGGTGGATGAATCCGAGAACAGCCGGTTGCCTTGCGACTAAATCCAGCACAATATCACTAAGAACTCGTGCATTTCTTTTTCTTTTTTTCTCATTTTTCTTATTAATTATGGTTTGTAATGAATTTTCAGATGTGAGCTTTGGTTTTCAGGCTGGCATATTGAGTTCAGGGTGCAAGAGGACAGTTCTTTTTTAATCAGGGAACAGCTGTTGCCTTGCTCCAATTCTGGCTTGCTGTCATTGGTTTGGGTGCCTCAGCCGATTTCTGGTTTCTTCAGTGGCAATTTCCTAAATGTTTACTGGTTCAGAGTTGGTTTTGCCTTCTTATTCCCAAATTTTTTATTCTGACACAATGCAAACAATAGTTTGGACAGAGTAGCCATCATGAAATAAAAAAGAAAACAAATAGGCATTTGAAGCTACAGGTAACATGACCAAGTTGAGTTTTTGTGTTTTGGAAAATCAAATGGAACACTTTGGCTGAGGTGACAGATAGTAATTGCCTCCAAACTGAGTTTCACTGCAATTTTCAGGTTAATTCAGTCGGAATTCCACAGGCAGTCAGCTGGAGGGGTGGATGCATCCGGGAACATCTGGTTTCCTTGTGACTAAATCAAGCCCAATATCATTATGGATTCTTGCATTGCTTTGGATTTTTCTCATTTTTCTTTTGTATCATGGTTTGTAATGAATTTTCTGATGTGAGCTTTGGTTTTGAGGCTGGCATATTGAGTTCAGGGCACAAGAGGATGGTTCTATTTCAAACAGGGCACAGCTGTTGGCTTGCTCCAATTCTGGCTTGCTGTCATTGTTTTGGGTGCCTCAGCTGATTTTGGTTTCTTGAGCGGCAATTTCCTAAATGTTTTATGGGTCTGAGTTGGTTTTGCCTTCTTCCTTCCCAAATTTTGTATTCTGAGGCAATACAAACAAGAGTTTTGACAGAGTAGCCATTATGAAATAAAAAACACAACAAATAGGCGTTTGAAGCTTATACATCTACAGGTAACAAGACCAAGTGAGTTTTTGTGTTTTGGAAAATAAAGTGGAACACTTTGGCTGAGGTGACAGATAGTAATTGCCTCCAAACTGATTGTCACTGCGATTTTCAGGTTAATTCAGTCAGAATTCCACAGGCAGTCAGCTGGAGGGGGGATGAATCTTGGACGAGCCGATTTCCATGCGACTAAATCAAGCCCAATATCATTATGGATTCTTGCATTTCTTTGGCTTTTTCTCATTTTTCTTATTTATCATGGTTTGTAATGAATTTTCTGATGTGAGCTTTGGTTTTAAGCTGGCATATTGAGTTCAGTGCACAAGAGGAGGGTTGTTTTTCAATCAGGGCACAGCTGTTGGGTTGCTCCAATTCTGGCTTGCTGTCATTGTTTTGGGTGCCTCAGCTGATTTGTGGATTCTTGAGTGGCAATATCCTAAATGTTTTCTGGGTCTGAGTTACTTTTGCCTTCTTATTCCCAAATTTTGTATTCTGATGCAATACAAGCAAGATTTTTACAGAGTAGCCATTATGAAAGAAAAAAAAAAAAAACAAAGCAAATTGGCCTTTCAGGATTAGAACTGTACAGGCAAAACAATCAAGATGAGTTTCTGTGTTTTGGAAAGTGACCCCTTCTGCTGAGGGGACAGATACTAATTTCCTCCAAATTGAGTGTGAGTGCAATTTTGAGGTGAATTCAATCAGAATTCCAAAGTCAGTCTGTTTAAGGGTGGGATGAATCCTGAAACAGCCAGTTTCCTTGTGTCTAAATCCAGCCAAATACCACAAAGGACTCTTGAATTTCTTTGGCTTTCTCAGATTTCCCTTATTTATCGTGGTTTGTAATGAATTTTCTGATGTGAGCTTTGGTTTTGAGGCTGGCATATTGAGTTCAGGGCACAAGAGGAAGGTTCTTTTTCAATCAGGGCACAGCTGTTGGCTTGCTCCAATTCTGGCTTGCTGTCATTGTTTTGGGTGCCTCAGCTGATTTGTGGTTTCTCGAGCAGTAATTTCCTAAATGTTTTCTGGGTCTGAGTTGGTTTTGCCTTCTTCCTTCCCAAATTTTGTATTCTCATGCAATACAAACAAGAGTTTGGACAGAGTAGGTATTATGAAATAAAAAGTACAACAAATAGGCGTTTGAAGCTCAGAAATCTACAGGTAACACGACCAAGGTGAGTTTTTGTGTTTTGGAAAAGAAAATGGAACACTTTGGCTGAGGTGACAGATATTAATTGCCTCCAAACTGAGTGTCCCTGTGATTTTCAGGTTAATTCCATCAGAATTCCACAGGCATTAAGCTGCAGGGGTGGATGAATCCAGGAACAGCCGGTTTCCTTGCGACTAAATCAAGCCCAATATCATTATGGATTCTTGCATTTCTTTGGCTTTTTCTCATTTCTCTTATGTATCATGGTTTGTAATAAATTTTCTGATGTGAGCTCTGGTTTTAAGGCTGGCATATTGGGTTCAGGGAACAAGAGGATGG
Organism: Oryctolagus cuniculus; assembly: GCF_964237555.1. NCBI lineage: Eukaryota > Metazoa > Chordata > Mammalia > Lagomorpha > Leporidae > Oryctolagus > Oryctolagus cuniculus. The sequence continues at coordinate 128,794 of NW_027208260.1, forward strand.
TTCTTTTCAATCAGGGCACAGCTGTTGGCCTCCTCCAATTCTGGCTTGCTGTCAATGTTTTGAGTGCTTCAGCAAATTTGTGGATTCTAGTGTGTCAATTTACTAGATGTTTTATGGGTCTGAGTTGGTTTTGCCTTCTTCCTTCCCAAATTTTGTATTCTGATGCAATACAAACAAGAGTTTGGACAGAGTAGGTATTATGAAATAAAAAACACAACAAATAGCCGTTTGAAGCTTAGAAATCTACAGGTAACACGACCAAGGTGAGTTTTTGTGTTTTGGAAAATCAAATGGAACACTTTGGCTGAGGTGACAGATATTAATTGCCTCCAAACTGAGTTTCACTGTGATTTTCAGGTTAATTCAGTCAGAATACCACAGGCAGTCAGCTGCAGGGGTGGATGAATCCTGGAACAGCCTGTTTCCTTCGAGTGAATCAAGCCCAATATCATAATGGATTCTTGCATTTCTTTGGCCTTTTTCTTATTTATCATGTTTTGTAATGAATTTTCTGAGGTGTGCTTTGGTTTTGAAGCTGCAATATGGAGTTCAGGATCCGCGGGAATGGTCTTTTTCCTTTTTTTTTTTTCTTGACAGGCAGAGTGGACAGTGAGAGAGAGAGACAGGGAGAAATTTCTTCCTTTGCCGTTGGTTCACCCTCCAATGGCCGCCGCGGCCAGTGTGCTGCGGCGGGCGCACCGCGCTGATCCGATTGCAGGAACCAGGAGCCAGGTGCTTTTCCTGGTCTCCCATGGGGTGCAGTGCCCCAGCACTTGGGCCATCCTCCACTGCACTCCCTGGCCACAGCAGAGGGCTGGCCTGGAAGAGGGGCAACCGGGACAGAATCCGCACCCAGACCGGGACTAGAACCTGGTGTGCTGGGGCCGCTAGGTGGAGGATTAGCTTAATGAGCCGCGGAGCCGGCTGGGAATGGTCTTTTTCAAACAGGGCACAGCTCTTGGCCTGCTCCAATTCTGGCTTGCTGTCATTGTTTTGGGAGCCTCAGACGATTTGTGGTTTCTTGAGCGGCAATATCCTAAATGTTTTCTGCGTCTAAGTTGGTTTTGCCTTCTTCCTTCCCAAATTTTGTATTCTGCCACAATACAAACAAGAGTTTGGGCAGAGTAGCCATTTTGTAATGAAAAACACAGCAAATAGGCGTTTGAAGCTTAGAAATCTACAGGTAACACGACCAAGGTGAGTTTTTGTGTTTTGGAAAATCAAATGGAACACTTTGCCTGAGGAGACAGATATTAATTGCCTCCAAACTGAGTTTCACTGCGATTTTCAGGTGAATTCAGTCAGAATTCCACAGGCAATCAGCAGGAGCGGTGGATGAATCCGGGAATAGCCGGTTTCCTGGCGACTAAATCCAGCCCAATATCATTATGGATTCTTGCATTTCTTTTGCTTTTTTCTCATTTTTCTTATTTATCATGGTTTGTAATGAATTTTTTGATGTGAGCTTTGGTTTTGAGGCTGGCATATTGAGTTCAGGTCACCAGAGGAAGGTTCTTTTTCAATCAGGGCACAGCTGTTGGCATGCTCCAATTCTGCCTTGCTGTCATTGTTTTGGGTGCCTCAGCTGACTTTTGGTTTCTTGAGTGGCAATTTACTAAATGTTTTCTGGATCTTAGTTGGTTTTGCCTTCTTCCTTCCCAAATATTGTATTCTGACACGATACAACCAATAGTTTGGACAGAGTTGCCATTATGAATTAAAAAACACTACAAATAGGCCTTTGAAGCTTAGAAATCTACAGGTAACATAACCAAGGTATGTTTTTATGTTTTGGAAAATCAAATGGAATACTTTGGCTGAGGTCACAGATATATATTGCCTCCAAAGTGAGTTTCACTGCGATTTTCTGGTTAATTCAGTCAGAATTCCACAGGCAGTCAGCAGGAGTGGTGGATGAATCTGGGAACAGCCGGTTTCCTTGCGACTCAATCAAGCCCAATATCATTATGGATTCTTGCATTTCTTTGGCTTTTTTCTCATTTTTCTTATTTATCATGGTGTGTAATGAATTTTCTGATGTGAGCTTTGGTTTTGAGGCTGGCATATGGAGTTCAGGGTACCGGAGGAATACTCTTTTTAAAACAGGGCATAGCTGTTGGCCAGCTCCAAATCTGGCTTGCTATCATTTCTTTGGGTGCCTCAGCTGAATTTTGGCTTCTTGAGCGGCAATTTCCTAAATGTTTGCTGGGTCTGAGTTGGTTTTGCCTTCTTCCTTCCCAAATTTTCTTTTCTGATGGCATGCAAACAAGAATTTCGGCAGAGTAGCCATTATGAAATAAAAAACACTACAAATATGCGCTTAAAGCTTAGAAATCTACAGGTAATACGACCAAGGTGAGTTTTTGTGTTTTAGAAAATCAAATGGAACACTTTGCCTGAGGAGACAGATATTAATTGCCTCCAAACTGAGTTTCACTGCGATTTTCAGGTGAATTCAGTCAGAATTCCACAGGCAGTCAGCTGGAGGGGTGGATGAATCTGGGAACAACCGGTTTCCTTGCGACTAAATCAAACCTAATATCATTATGGAATCTTGCATTTCTTTGGATTTATTCTCATTTTTCTTATTTATCATGGTGTGTAATGAATTTTCTGATGTGAGCTTTGGTTTTGAGTCTGGAAGATGGAGTTCAGGGCAGAAGAGGATGGTTCTTTTTCAATCAGGGCACAGCTCTTTGCTTGCTCCAATTCTGGTTTAATGTAATTGGTTTGGGTACCTCTGCTGACTTTTGGTTTCTTGAGCGGCAATTTCCTAAATGTTTTCTGCGTCTGAGTTGGTTTTGCCTTCTTCCTTGTCAAATTTTGTATTCTGACGCAATACAAAAAAGAGTTTGGTTAAAGTAGCCATTATGAAATAAAAACCACAACAAATATGCTTTTGAAGCTTAGAAATCTGCAGGTAACTCGACCATGGTGAGTTTTTGTGTTTTGGAAAATCAAATGGAACACTTTGGCTGAGGTGACAGATATTAATTGCTTCCAAACTGAGTTTCACTGTGATTTTCAGGTTAATTCAGTCAAAATTCCACAGGTAGTCAGCTGGAGGGGGGGATGAATCTGGGAAGAGCTGATTTCCTTGAGACTAAATCAAGCCCAATATCATTATGGATTCTTGCATTTCTTTGGCTTTTTTCTCATTTTTCTTATGTATCATGGTTTGTAGTGAATTTTCTGATGTGAGCTTTGGTTTTGAGTCTGCAATATGGAGTTCAGGGCACAAGAGGAAGGTTCTTTTTCAAACAGGGCACAGCCATTTGCTTGCTCCAGTTCTGGCTTGCTGTCATTGTTTTGGGTGCCTCAGCTGATTTTTGGTGTGTTGAGTGGCAATTTCCTAAATGTTTTCTGGATCAGAGTTGGTTTTGCCTTCTTCCTTCCCAAATTTTGTATTCTGACGCCATACAAACAAGAGGTTGGACAGAGTAGCCATTATGAAATAAAAAAAAACACAAGAAATAGGAGTTTGAAGCTTAGAAATCTACAGGTAACACGACCAAGGTGAGATTTTGTGTTTTGGAAAATCAAATGGAACACTTTGGCTGAGGTGACACATATTAATTGCCTCCAAACTGAGTTTCACTGCGATTTTCAGGTTAATTCTGTCAGAATTCCACAGGCAGTCAGCTGGAGGGGTGGATGAATCCGGGAAAGATGGTTTCCTTGCGACTAAATCAAGCCCAATATCATTATGGATTCTTGCATTTCTTTGGCTTTTTTCTCATCTTTCTTATTTATCATGGTTTGTAATGAATTTTCTGATGTGAGCTTTGGTTTTGAGGCTGGCATTTTGAGTTCAGGGCACCGGAGGAATGGTCCTTTTCAAACAGGGCACAGCTGTTGGCCTGCTCCAATTCTGGCTTGCTGTCATTTTATTTTGGGTGCCTCAGCTTATTTGTGGTTTCTTGAGCGGCAATTTTCTGAATGTTTTCTGGGTCTGAGTTGCTTTTGCCTTCTTCCTTGTCAAATTTTGTATTCTGACGCAATACAAACAAGAGTGTCAGCAGAGTAGCCATTATGAAATAAAAAACACAACAAATAGGCATTTGAAGCTTAGAAATCTACAGGTAACACGACCAAGGTGAGTTTTTGTGTTTTGGAAAATCAAATGGAACACTTTGGCTGAGGTGACAGATATTAATTGCCTCCAAAAAGAGTTTCAATGCGATTTTCAGGTTAATTCAGTCAGAATTCCACAGGCTGTCAGCTGGAGGGGTGGATGAATCCGGGAACAACCGGTTTCTTTGCGACGAAATCAAGCCCAATAGCATTATGGATTCTTGCATTTCTTTGGCTTTTTTCTTCGTTTTCATATTTATCATCGTTTCTAATGAATTTTCTGATGTGAGTTTTGGTTTTGAGGCTGCAATATGGAGTTCAGAGTAACGGAGGAATGGTCTTTTTCAAACAGGGCACAGCTGTTGGCCTGCTCCAATTCTGGTTTGCTGTCATTCTTTTGAGTGCCTCAGCCGATTTGTGGATTCTTGAGCGGCAATTTCCTACATGTTTTCTGGGTCTGAGTTGGTTTTGCCCCCTTCCTTCCCAAATTTTGTATTCTGACGCCATAGAAAGAAGAGTTTGGGTAGAGTAGCCATTATGAAATAAAAAACACAACACATAGGCGTTTGAAGCTTAGAAATCTACAGGTAACACGACCAAGGTGAGTTTTTGTGTTTTGGAAAATAAAATGGAACACTTTGGCTGATTTGAGAGATATTAATTGCCTCCAAACTGAGTTTCACTGCGATTTTCAGGTTAATTCTGTCAGAATTCCACAGGAAGTCAGCTGGAGGGGTGGATGAATCCGGGAACAGCCCGTTTCCTTGCGACTAAATCAAGCCCAATATCATTATGGATTCTTGCATTTCTTTGGATTTTTCACATTTTTCTTATTTATAATGGTTTGTAATGAATTTTGTGATGTCAGCTTTGGTTATGAGGCTGCAATATGGAGTTCAGGGCACCGGGGGAATGGTCTTTTTCAATCAGGGCACTGCTGTTAGTCTGCTCTAATTCTGGCTTGCTGTCATTGCTTTGAGTGCCTCAGCCGATTTGTGGTTTCTTGAGCGGCAATTTCCTACATGTTTTCTGGGTCTGAGTTGATTTTGCCTTCTTCCTTCCCAAATTTTGTATTCTGACGCAATACAAACAAGAGTTTTTGCAGAGTAGCCATTTTGTAATGAAAAACATAGCATATAGGCGTTTGAAGCTTAGAAATCTACAGGTAACACGACCAAGGTGAGGTTATGTGTTTTGGATAATAAAATGGTCTGAGGTGACAGATATTAATTGCCTCCAAACTGAGTTTCACTGCGATTTTCAGGTGAATTCAGTCAGAATTCCACAGGCAGTCAGCTGCAGTGGTCGATGAATCCAGGAACAGCCGGTTTCCTTGAGACTAAATCAAGCCCAATATCATTATGTATTCTTGCATTTCTTTGGCTTTTTTCTCATTTTCCTTATTTTTCATGGTTTGTAATGAATTTTCTGATGTGAGCTTTGGTTTTGAGGCTGCAATATGGAGTTCAGGGCACCGGAGGAATGGTCTTTTTCAAACACGGCACAGCTGTTGGCCTGCTCCAATTCTGCCTTGCTGTCATTGTTTTGAGTGCCTCAGCCGATTTGTGGTTTTTTGAGCGGCAATTTCTTAAATGTTTTCTGGGTCTGAGTTGGTTTTGCCTTCTTCCTTCCCAAATTTTGTATTCTGACGCAATACAAACAAGAGTTTGTTTAAAGTAGCCATTATGAAATAAAAAACACTACAAATAGGCATTTTAAGCTTAGAAATCTACAGGTAACATGACCAAGGGGAGTTTTTGTGTTTTGGAAAATAGAATGGAACACTTTGGCTAGGTGACAGATATTAATTGCCTCCAAACTGAGTTTCACTGCGATATTCAGGTTAATTCAGTCAGAATTCCACAGGCAGTCCGCTGAAGGGGTGGATGAATCCGGGAACAGCCGGTTTCCTTGCGACTAACTCAAGCCCAATATCATTATGGATTCTTGCATTTTTTTGCTTTGTTTTCCGTTTTCTTATTTATCATGGTTTGTAATGAATTTTCTGATGTGAGCTTTGGTTTTGAGGCTGGCATATTGAGTTCAGGGCACCGGAGGAATGGTCTTTTTCAAAAAGGGCACAGCTGTTGGCCTGCTCCAATTCTGGCTTGCTGTCATTGTTTTAAGTACCTCAGCCGATTTGTGGCTTCTTGAGCGGAAATTTTAAATGTTTTCTGGACAGAGTAGCCATTATGGAATAAAAAATACAACTAATAGGTGTTTGAATCTTAGAAATCTACAGGTAACACGAGCAAGGTGAGTTTTTGTGTTTTGGATAATAAAATGGTCTGAGGTGACAGATATTAATTGCCCCCAAACTGAGTTTCCCTGCGATTTTCAGGTTAATTCAGTCAGAATTCCACAGGCAGTCAGCTGGAGGGGTGGATGAATCCGGGAACAGCCGGTTTCCTTGTGACTGAACCAAGCCCAATATCATTATGGATTCTTGCATTTCTTTGGCTTTTTTCTCATTTTTCTTATTTATCATGGTTTGTAATGAATTTTCTGATGTCAGCTTTGGTTTTGAGGCTGCAATATGGAGTTCAGGGCACCGGAGGAATAGTCTTTTTCAAACAGGGCACAGCTGTTGGCCTGCTCCAATTCTGGCTTGCTGTCATTGTTTTGAGTGCCTCAGCCGATTTGTGGTTTCTTGAGCGGCAATTTCCTAAATGTTTTCTGGGTCTGAGTTGGTTTTGCCTTCTTCCTTCCCAAATTTTGTATTCTGACGCAATACAAACAAGAGTTTGGGCAGAGTAGCCATTATGAAATAAAAAACACTATAAATAGGCGTTTGAAGCTCAGAAATCTACAGGTAACAGGACAAGATGAGGTTTTGTGTTTTGGCAAATAAAATGGAACACTTTGGCTGAGGTGACAGATATTAATTGCCTCCAAACTGAGTTTCACTGCGATTTTCAGGTTAATTCAGTCAGAATTCCACAGGCAGTCAGCTGGAGGGGTGGATGAATCTGGGAACAGCCAATTTCCTTGCGACTAAATCAAGTCCAATATCATTATGGATTCTTGCATTTCTTTGGCTTTTTTCTCATTTTTCTTATTTGTAATGGTTTGTAATGCATTTTCTGATGTGAGCTTTGGTTTTGAGGCTGGCATATTGAGTTCAGGGCACAAGAGGATGGTTCTGTTTCAATCAGGGCACAGTTGTTGATTTTCTCCAATTCCGGCTTGCTGTCATTGTTTTGGATGCCTCAGAAGATTCGTGGTTTCTTGAGTGGCAATTTCATAAATGTTTTCTGTGTCTGAGTTGGATTTGCCTTCTTATTCCCAAATTTTGTATTCTGATGCAATGCAAAGAAGAGTTTGGACAGAGTAGCCATTATGAAATAAACAACACAACAAATAGGCATTTGAAGCTTGGAAATCTACAGGTAACAAGACCAAGGTGAGTTTTTGTGTTTTGGAAAATAAAATGGAACTCTTTGGCTGAGGTGACAGATATTAATTGCCTCCAAACTGAGTTTCACTGCAATTTTCAGGTTAATTCAGTCAGAATTCCACACGCAGTCAGCTGGAGTGTTGGATGAATCCGGGAACAGCCGGTTTCCTTGCAACTAAATCCAGCTCAATATCATTATGGTTTCTTGCATTTCTTGGCTTTTTTCTCATTTTTCTTATGTATCGTGGTTTGTAATGAATTTCCTGATGTGAGCTTTGGTTTTGAGGCTGGAATATGGAGTTCAGGGTACCGGAAGAATGGCCTTTTTCAATCAGGACTCAGCTGATTGCCTGCTCCAATTCTGGCTTGCTGTCATGGTTTTGGGAGCCTCAGCTGACTTTTGGTTTCTTGAGTGGCAATTTCCTAAATGTTTTCTGGGTCTGAGTTGGCTTTGCCTTCTACCTTCCGAAATTTTGTATGTTGATGCAATACAAGCAAGATTTTGGACAGAGTAGCCATTATGAAATAAAAAACACAACAAATAGGTGTTTGACGCTTTGAAATCTATAGGAAACATGACCAAAGTGAGTTTTTTTGTTTTGGAAAATAAAATGGAACACTTTGGCTGAGGTGAAAGATATTAATTGTCTCCAAACCGAATTTCACTGCCATTTTGAGGTGAATTCAGTCAGAATCCCTATTCACTCAGCTGGGAGTTGTGGATGAATCTGGAAACAGCTGTTTACTTAGGAATAAATCAAGCCCAATATCACTAAGAAAACTTGCATTTCTTTGGCTTTTTTCTGATTTTTCCTATTTATCATGGTTTGAAATGAATTTTCTGATGTGAGCTTTGGTTTTGTGGCTGGCATATTGAGTTTAGGGCACAAGAGGAAGGTTCTTTTTCAATCAGGGCACAGCTGTTGGCGTGCTCCAGTTCTGCTTGCTGTCATTGTTTTGGATTCCTTAGCTGATTTGTGGATTCTTTTTCTGCAGTTTCCTAAATGTTTTCTGGGTCTGAGTCGGATTTGCCTTCTTATTCCCAAATTTTGTATTCTGACGCAATACAAGCAAGATTTTGGACAGAGTAGCCATTATGAAAGAAAAAAAAAAAAACACAGTAAATTGCCCTTTCAGGATTAGAAGTCTACAGGCAACACGACTAAGATGAGTTTTTGTGTTTTGGAAAATGACATGGAACACTTCTGCTGAGGGGACAGATACTAATTCCCTCCAAATTGAGTGTGAGTGCGATTTTGAGGTGAATTGAGTCAGAATTCCAAAGTCAGTCTGTGGAAGGGGGGGATGAATCTGGAAACAGCCTGTTTCCTTCTGTCTAAATCCAGCCAAATACCACAAAGGACTCTTGAATTACTTTGGCTTTCTCAGATTTCCCTTATTTATCATTGTTTGTAATGATTTTTTTTTTGTGAGCATTGGTTTTGAGGCTGGAATATGGAGATCAGGGCACTGGATTAATGGTCTAGTTCAATCAGGGCACAGCTGTTGGCTTGCTCCAATTCTGGCTTGCTTTCAAGGTTTTGGGTGCCTCAGCCCATTTGTGGTTTCTTGAGCGGCAATTTCCTACATGTTTTCTGGCTCTGAGTAGGTTTTGCCTTCTTCCTTCCCAAATTTTGTATTCTGGCGTAATACAAACAAGAGTTTGGACAGAGTAGCCATTATGAAATAAAAAACACAACAAATATGCGTTTGAAGCTTATATATGTACTGGTCACAAGACCAAGGTATGATTTTTTGTTTTCGAAATTAAAATTGAACACTCTGGCTGAGGTGACAGATATTAATTGCCTCCAGAACCGAGTTTCACTGCGATTTTCAGATTAATTCAGTTAATTCAGTTAGGATTCCACAGGCTTGCATTTCTTTGGCTTTTTCTCATTTCCATTATTTATCATGGTTTGTAATGAATTTTCTGATGTGAGCTTTGGTTTTGAGGCTGGAATATGGAGTTCAGGGTACTGGAGGAATGGTCTTTTTCAAACAGGGCACAGCTGTTGGCTTGCTCCAATTCTGGCTTGCTGTCATTGTTTTGGGTGCCTCAGCTCAATTTTGGTTTGTTGAGCGGCAATTTCCTAAATGTTTTCTTGGTCTGATTTGGTTTTGCCTTCCTCCTTCCCAAATTTTGTATTCTGACGCCATACAAACATGAGTTTGGGCAGAGTACCGATTATGAAATACAAAACACGACAAATGGGCATTTGAAGCTTAAAAATCTACAGGTTACATGACCAAGGTGAGTTTTTGTGTTTTGGAAAAAAAAATGTTACACTTTGGCTGAGGTCACAGATATTAATTGACTCCAAACTGAGTTTCACTGCGATTTTCAGGGTAATTCAGTCAGAATTCCACAGGCAGTCAGCTGGAGGGGTGGATGAATCCGGGAACAGCCGGTTTCCTTGTGACTGAACCAAGCCCAATATCATTATGGATTCTTGCATTTCTTTGGCTTTTTTCTCATTTTTCTTATTTATCATGGTTTGTAATGAATTTTCTGATGTCAGCTTTGGTTTTGAGGCTGCAATATGGAGTTCAGGGCACCGGAGGAATAGTCTTTTTCAAACAGGGCACAGCTGTTGGCCTGCTCCAATTCTGGCTTGCTGTCATTGTTTTGAGTGCCTCAGCCGATTTGTGGTTTCTTGAGCGGCAATTTCCTAAATGTTTTCTGGGTCTGAGTTGGTTTTGCCTTCTTCCTTCCCAAATTTTGTATTCTGACGCAATACAAACAAGAGTTTGGGCAGAGTAGCCATTATGAAATAAAAAACACTATAAATAGGCGTTTGAAGCTCAGAAATCTACAGGTAACAGGACAAGATGAGGTTTTGTGTTTTGGCAAATAAAATGGAACACTTTGGCTGAGGTGACAGATATTAATTGCCTCCAAACTGAGTTTCACTGCGATTTTCAGGTTAATTCAGTCAGAATTCCACAGGCAGTCAGCTGGAGGGGTGGATGAATCTGGGAACAGCCAATTTCCTTGCGACTAAATCAAGTCCAATATCATTATGGATTCTTGCATTTCTTTGGCTTTTTTCTCATTTTTCTTATTTGTAATGGTTTGTAATGCATTTTCTGATGTGAGCTTTGGTTTTGAGGCTGGCATATTGAGTTCAGGGCACAAGAGGATGGTTCTGTTTCAATCAGGGCACAGTTGTTGATTTTCTCCAATTCCGGCTTGCTGTCATTGTTTTGGATGCCTCAGAAGATTCGTGGTTTCTTGAGTGGCAATTTCATAAATGTTTTCTGTGTCTGAGTTGGATTTGCCTTCTTATTCCCAAATTTTGTATTCTGATGCAATGCAAAGAAGAGTTTGGACAGAGTAGCCATTATGAAATAAACAACACAACAAATAGGCATTTGAAGCTTGGAAATCTACAGGTAACAAGACCAAGGTGAGTTTTTGTGTTTTGGAAAATAAAATGGAACTCTTTGGCTGAGGTGACAGATATTAATTGCCTCCAAACTGAGTTTCACTGCAATTTTCAGGTTAATTCAGTCAGAATTCCACACGCAGTCAGCTGGAGTGTTGGATGAATCCGGGAACAGCCGGTTTCCTTGCAACTAAATCCAGCTCAATATCATTATGGTTTCTTGCATTTCTTGGCTTTTTTCTCATTTTTCTTATGTATCGTGGTTTGTAATGAATTTCCTGATGTGAGCTTTGGTTTTGAGGCTGGAATATGGAGTTCAGGGTACCGGAAGAATGGCCTTTTTCAATCAGGACTCAGCTGATTGCCTGCTCCAATTCTGGCTTGCTGTCATGGTTTTGGGAGCCTCAGCTGACTTTTGGTTTCTTGAGTGGCAATTTCCTAAATGTTTTCTGGGTCTGAGTTGGCTTTGCCTTCTACCTTCCGAAATTTTGTATGTTGATGCAATACAAGCAAGATTTTGGACAGAGTAGCCATTATGAAATAAAAAACACAACAAATAGGTGTTTGACGCTTTGAAATCTATAGGAAACATGACCAAAGTGAGTTTTTTTGTTTTGGAAAATAAAATGGAACACTTTGGCTGAGGTGAAAGATATTAATTGTCTCCAAACCGAATTTCACTGCCATTTTGAGGTGAATTCATTCAGAATCCCTATTCACTCAGCTGGGAGTTGTGGATGAATCTGGAAACAGCTGTTTACTTAGGAATAAATCAAGCCCAATATCACTAAGAAAACTTGCATTTCTTTGGCTTTTTTCTGATTTTTCCTATTTATCATGGTTTGAAATGAATTTTCTGATGTGAGCTTTGGTTTTGTGGCTGGCATATTGAGTTTAGGGCACAAGAGGAAGGTTCTTTTTCAATCAGGGCACAGCTGTTGGCGTGCTCCAGTTCTGCTTGCTGTCATTGTTTTGGATTCCTTAGCTGATTTGTGGATTCTTTTTCTGCAGTTTCCTAAATGTTTTCTGGGTCTGAGTCGGATTTGCCTTCTTATTCCCAAATTTTGTATTCTGACGCAATACAAGCAAGATTTTGGACAGAGTAGCCATTATGAAAGAAAAAAAAAAAAACACAGTAAATTGCCCTTTCAGGATTAGAAGTCTACAGGCAACACGACTAAGATGAGTTTTTGTGTTTTGGAAAATGACATGGAACACTTCTGCTGAGGGGACAGATACTAATTCCCTCCAAATTGAGTGTGAGTGCGATTTTGAGGTGAATTGAGTCAGAATTCCAAAGTCAGTCTGTGGAAGGGGGGGATGAATCTGGAAACAGCCTGTTTCCTTCTGTCTAAATCCAGCCAAATACCACAAAGGACTCTTGAATTACTTTGGCTTTCTCAGATTTCCCTTATTTATCATTGTTTGTAATGATTTTTTTTTTGTGAGCTTTGGTTTTGAGGCTGGAATATGGAGATCAGGGCACTGGATTAATGGTCTAGTTCAATCAGGGCACAGCTGTTGGCTTGCTCCAATTCTGGCTTGCTTTCAAGGTTTTGGGTGCCTCAGCCCATTTGTGGTTTCTTGAGCGGCAATTTCCTACATGTTTTCTGGCTCTGAGTAGGTTTTGCCTTCTTCCTTCCCAAATTTTGTATTCTGGCGTAATACAAACAAGAGTTTGGACAGAGTAGCCATTATGAAATAAAAAACACAACAAATATGCGTTTGAAGCTTATATATGTACTGGTCACAAGACCAAGGTATGATTTTTTGTTTTCGAAATTAAAATTGAACACTCTGGCTGAGGTGACAGATATTAATTGCCTCCAGAACCGAGTTTCACTGCGATTTTCAGATTAATTCAGTTAATTCAGTTAGGATTCCACAGGCTTGCATTTCTTTGGCTTTTTCTCATTTCCATTATTTATCATGGTTTGTAATGAATTTTCTGATGTGAGCTTTGGTTTTGAGGCTGGAATATGGAGTTCAGGGTACTGGAGGAATGGTCTTTTTCAAACAGGGCACAGCTGTTGGCTTGCTCCAATTCTGGCTTGCTGTCATTGTTTTGGGTGCCTCAGCTCAATTTTGGTTTGTTGAGCGGCAATTTCCTAAATGTTTTCTTGGTCTGATTTGGTTTTGCCTTCCTCCTTCCCAAATTTTGTATTCTGACGCCATACAAACATGAGTTTGGGCAGAGTACCGATTATGAAATACAAAACACGACAAATGGGCATTTGAAGCTTAAAAATCTACAGGTTACATGACCAAGGTGAGTTTTTGTGTTTTGGAAAAAAAAATGTTACACTTTGGCTGAGGTCACAGATATTAATTGACTCCAAACTGAGTTTCACTGCGATTTTCAGGGTAATTCAGTCAGAATTCCACAGGCAGTCAGCTGGAGGGGTGGATGAATCCGGGAACAGCCGGTTTCCTTGTGACTGAACCAAGCCCAATATCATTATGGATTCTTGCATTTCTTTGGCTTTTTTCTCATTTTTCTTATTTATCATGGTTTGTAATGAATTTTCTGATGTCAGCTTTGGTTTTGAGGCTGCAATATGGAGTTCAGGGCACCGGAGGAATAGTCTTTTTCAAACAGGGCACAGCTGTTGGCCTGCTCCAATTCTGGCTTGCTGTCATTGTTTTGAGTGCCTCAGCCGATTTGTGGTTTCTTGAGCGGCAATTTCCTAAATGTTTTCTGGGTCTGAGTTGGTTTTGCCTTCTTCCTTCCCAAATTTTGTATTCTGACGCAATACAAACAAGAGTTTGGGCAGAGTAGCCATTATGAAATAAAAAACACTATAAATAGGCGTTTGAAGCTCAGAAATCTACAGGTAACAGGACAAGATGAGGTTTTGTGTTTTGGCAAATAAAATGGAACACTTTGGCTGAGGTGACAGATATTAATTGCCTCCAAACTGAGTTTCACTGCGATTTTCAGGTTAATTCAGTCAGAATTCCACAGGCAGTCAGCTGGAGGGGTGGATGAATCTGGGAACAGCCAATTTCCTTGCGACTAAATCAAGTCCAATATCATTATGGATTCTTGCATTTCTTTGGCTTTTTTCTCATTTTTCTTATTTGTAATGGTTTGTAATGCATTTTCTGATGTGAGCTTTGGTTTTGAGGCTGGCATATTGAGTTCAGGGCACAAGAGGATGGTTCTGTTTCAATCAGGGCACAGTTGTTGATTTTCTCCAATTCCGGCTTGCTGTCATTGTTTTGGATGCCTCAGAAGATTCGTGGTTTCTTGAGTGGCAATTTCATAAATGTTTTCTGTGTCTGAGTTGGATTTGCCTTCTTATTCCCAAATTTTGTATTCTGATGCAATGCAAAGAAGAGTTTGGACAGAGTAGCCATTATGAAATAAACAACACAACAAATAGGCATTTGAAGCTTGGAAATCTACAGGTAACAAGACCAAGGTGAGTTTTTGTGTTTTGGAAAATAAAATGGAACTCTTTGGCTGAGGTGACAGATATTAATTGCCTCCAAACTGAGTTTCACTGCAATTTTCAGGTTAATTCAGTCAGAATTCCACACGCAGTCAGCTGGAGTGTTGGATGAATCCGGGAACAGCCGGTTTCCTTGCAACTAAATCCAGCTCAATATCATTATGGTTTCTTGCATTTCTTGGCTTTTTTCTCATTTTTCTTATGTATCGTGGTTTGTAATGAATTTCCTGATGTGAGCTTTGGTTTTGAGGCTGGAATATTGAATTCAGGGCACAAGAGGAAGGTTCTTTTTCCATCAGGGCACAGCTGTTGGCTTGCTCCAATTCTGGCTTGCTGTCATAGTTTTGGGTGCCTCAGCCGATTTGTGGATTCTTGAGCGGCAATTTCCTTAATGTTTTCTGGGTCTGAGTCGGTTTTGCCTTCTTATTCCCATATTTTGTATTCTGATGCAATACAAGCAAGATTTGGACAGAGTAGCCATTATGAAAGAAAAAAAAACACAGAAATTGCCCTTTCAGGATTAGAAATCTACTGGCAACATGATCAACATTAGTTTCTGTGTTTTGGAAAATGACATGGAACCCTTCTGCTGAGGGGACAGATTCTAATTCCCTCCAAATTGAGTGTGAGTGGGATTTTCAGGTGAAATCAATCAGAATTCCAAAGTCAGTCAGTGGAAGGGGGGATGAATCTTTAAACAGCCAGTTTCCTTGTGTCTAAATCCAGCCAAATATCACTAAGAACTCGTGCATTTCTTTGGCTTTTGTCTCATTTTTCTGATTTATCATGGTTTGTAATGAATTTTCTGATGTGAGCTTTGGTTTTGAGGCTGGCATATTGAGTTCAGGGCACCTGAGGAATGGTCTTTTTCAAACAGGACACAGCTGTTGGCTTGTTGCAATTCTGGCTTGCTGTCATTGTTTTGCGTGCCTCAGCTGTTTTTGGTTTCTTTAGCGGCAATTTCCTACATGTTTTCTGGGTCTGAGTTGGTTTTGCCTTCTTCCTTTCCAAATTTTGTATTCTGACGTAATACAAACAAGAGTTTGGACAGAGTAGCCATTATGAAATAAAAAACACAACAAATATGCGTTTGAAGCTTATATATGTACAGGTAACACGAGCAAGGTAAGTTTTTGTGTTTTCGAAAGTAAAATTGAACACTCTGGCTGAGGTAACAGATATTAATTGCCTCCAAAACCGAGTTTCACTGTAATTTTTTTGTTAATTCATTCAGAAACCAAAGACACTCAGTTGGGAGGTGTGGATGAATCTGGAAACAGCCGTTTACATGGCCATAATTCAAGCCCAATATCCCTAAGAACTCCTGCATTTCTTTGGCTTTTTTCTCATTTTTCTTATTTATCATGGTTTGTAATGAATTTTCTGATGTGAGCTTTGGTTTTCAGGCTGGCATATGGAGTTCAGGGCACAAGAGGAAGGTTCTTTTTCAATCAGGGCAAAGCTGTTCTCTTTCTCCAATTCTGGCTTGCTGTCATTGTTGTGGGTTCCTCAGCTGACTTTTGGTTTCTTGAGTGGCAATTTCCTAAATGTTTTCTGGGTCTGAGTTGGTTTTGCCTTCTTCCTTCCCAAATTTTGTATTCTGACGCAATACAAACAAGAGTTTGGACAGAGTAGCAATTATGAAAAAAAAAACAAAACAAATAGGCATTTGAAGTTTTGAAATCTACAGGTAAGAAGACTAAGGTGAGTTTTTGGGTTTTGGAAGATAAAATGGAACACTTTGGCTGAGCTGACAGATATTAATTGCCTCCAAACCGAGTTTCACTGCGATTTCTTTGTTAATTCATTCAGAAACCAAAGACACTCAGTTGGGAGGTGTGGATGAATCTGGAAACAGCCGTTTACATGGCAAAAAATCAAGCCCAATATTACTAAGAACTCCTGCATTTCTTTGGCTTTTTTCTCATTTTTCTTATTTATCATGGTTTGTAATGAATTTTCTGATGTGAGCTTTGGTTTTGAGACTGGTATATTGAGCTCAGGGCACAAGAGGAAGGTTCTTTTTCAATCAGGGCACAGCTGTTGGCTTGCTCCAATTCTGGCTTGCTGTCATAGTTTTGGGTGCCTCAGCCGATTTGTGGTTTCTTGAGCAGCAATTTCCTAAATGTTTTCTGGGTCTGAGTCGGTTTGGCCTTCTTATTCCCAAATTTTGTATTCTGAATCAATACAAGCAAGATTTTGGCAGAGTAGCCATTACGAAAGAAAAAAAAATACACAGCAAATTGCCCTTTCAGGATTAGAAATCTACAGGCAACTCGACCAAGATGAGTTTCTGTGTTTTGGAAAATGACATGGAACACTTCTGCTGAGGGGACAGATTCTAATTCCCTCCAAATTGAGTGTGAGTGCGATTTTGAGGTGAATTCAATCAGAATTCCAAGGTCTGTCTGTGGAAGGGGGGGATGAATCTGGAAACAGCCAGTTTCTTTGTGTCTAAATCCAGCCAAATACCACAAAGGACTCTTGAATTACTTTGGCTTTCTCAGATTTCCCTTATTTATCGTGGTTTGTAATGAATTTTCTGATGGGAGCTTTGGTTTTGAGGCTGCAATATGGAGTTCAGGGCACCGCAGGAATGGTCTTTTTAAAACAGGGCACAGCTGTTGGCTTGCTCCAATTCTGTCTTGCTTTCAAGGTTTTGGGTGCCTCTGCTGATTTGTGGTTTCTTGAGCGGCAATTTCCTAAATATTTTCTGGGTCTGAGTTGGTTTTGCCTTGTTCCTTTCCAAATTTTGTATTCTCACGTAATACAAACAAGAGTTTGGACAGAGTAGACATTATGAAATAAAAAGCACAACAAATATGCGTTTGATGCTTATATATGTACAGGTAACACGAGCAAGGTAAGTTTTTGTGTTTTCGAAAGTAAAATTGAACACTCTGGCTGAGGTGACAGATATTAATTGCCTCCAAAACCGAGTTTCACTGCGATTTTTTTGTTAATTCATTCAGAAACCAAAGACACTCAGTTGGGAGGTGTGGATGAATCTGGAAACAGCCGTTTACATGGCCATAATTCAAGCCCAATATCCCTAAGAACTCCTGCATTTCTTTGGCTTTTTTCTCATTTTTCTTATTTATCATGGTTTGTAATGAATTTTCTGATGTGAGCTTTGCTTTTGAGGCTGGCATATTGAGTTCAGGGCACAAGAGGAAGGTTCTTTTTCAATCAGGGTACAGCTGTTGGCTTGCTCCAATTCTGGCTTGCTGTCATTGTTGTGGGTTCTTCAGCTGACTTTTGGTTTCTTGAGTGGCAATTTCCTAAATGTTTTCTGGGTCTGAGTTGGTTTTGCCTTCTTCCTTCCCAAATTTTTTATTCTGACGCAATACAAACAAGAGTTTGGACAGAGTAGCAATGATGAAATAAAAAACACAACAAATAGGCATTTGAAGCTTTGAAATCTACAGGTAAGAAGACTAAGGTGAGTTTTTGAGTTTTGGAAGATAAAATGGAACACTTTGGCTGAGGTGACAGATATTAATTGCCTCCAAACCGAGTTTCACTGCGATTTTCAGGTTAATTCAGTCAGAAACCACAGACATTCAGCTGGGAGGTGTGGATGAATCTGGAAACAGCCATTTACATGGCAAAAAATCAAGCCCAATATTACTAAGAACTCCTGCATTTCTTTGGCTTTTTTCTCATTTTTCTTATTTATCATGGTTTGTAATGAATTTTCTGATGTGAGCTTTGGTTTTGAGGCTGGTATATTGAGTTCAGGGCACAAGAGGAAGGTTCTTTTTCAATCAGGGCACAGCTGTTGGCTTGCTCCAATTCTGGCTTCCTGTCATTGTTTTGGGTGCCTCAGCTGATTTGTGGTTTCTTGAGCGGCAATTTCCTAAATGTTTTCTGGGTCTGAGTCGGTTTTGCCTTCTTATTCCCAAATTTTGTATTCTGATGCAATACAAGCAAGATTTTTTCAGAGTAGCCATTATAAAAGAAAAAAAAAAACACAGCAAATTGCCCTTTCAGGATTAGAAATCTACAGGCAACGCGACCAAGATGAGTTTCTGTGTTTTGGAAAATGACATGGAACACTTCTGCTGAGGGGACAGATTCTAATTCCCTCCAAATTGAGTGTGAGTGCGATTTTGAGGTGAATTCAATCAGAATTCCAAAGTCTGTCTGTGGAAGGGGGGGATGAATCTGGAAACAGCCAGTTTCCTTCTGTCTAAATCCAGCCAAATACCACAAAGGACTCTTGAATTTCTTTGGCTTTCTCAGATTTCCCTTATTTATCATGGTTTGTAATGAATTTTCTGATGGGAGCTTTGGTTTTGAGGCTGCAATATGGAGTTCTGGGCACTGGATTAATGGTCTTGTTCAATCAGGGCACAGCTGTTGGCTTGCTCCAATTCTGTCTTGCTTTCAAGGTTTTGGGTGCCTCAGCTGATTTGTGGTTTCTTGAGCGGCAATTTCCTAAATGTTTTCTGGGTCTGAGTTGGTTTTGCCTTCTTCCTTCCCAAATTTAGTATTCTGATGCAATGCAAAGAAGAGTTTGTACAGAGTAGCCATTATGAAATAAACAACACAAGAAATAGGCGTTTCAAGATTTTAAATCTGCAGGTAACACGACCAAAGTGAGTTTTTTTGTTTTGGAAAATAAAATGGAAAACTTTGGCTGAGGTGACAGATATTAATTGCCTCCAAACGGAGTTTCACTGTGATTTTCGGGTTCATTCTGTGAGAATTCCACAGGCAGTCAGCTTTAGGCGTGGATGAATCTGGGAACTGCTGGCTTCCTTGCGACTAAACCAACCCAATATCATTATGGATTCTTGCATTTCTTTGGCTTTTTTTCTGATTTTTCTTATTTATCATTGTTTGTAATGAATTTTCTGATGTGAGCTTTGGTTTTGAGGCTGCAATATGGAGTTCGGGGCACAAGAGGAAGGTTCTTTTTCAATCAGGGCACAGCTGTTGTCTTGCTGCAATTCTGCTTGCTGTCATTGTTTTGGGTGCCTCAGCTGATTTGTGGATTCTTGTGTTGCAGTTTCCTAAATGTTTTCTGGGTCTGAGTCGGATTTGCCTTCTTATTCCCAAATTTTGTATTCTGATGCAACATAAGCAAGATTTTGGACAGAGTAGCCATTATGAAAGAAAAAAAAAACACAGCAAATTGCCCTTTCAGGATTAGAAATCTATAGGCAACACGACCAAGATGAGTTTCTGTGTTTTGGAAAATGACATGGAACCCTTCTGCTGAGGGGACAGATTCTAATTCCCTCCAAATTGAGTGTGAGTGCGATTTTGAGGTGAATTCAATCAGAATTCCAAAGTCTGTCTGTGGAAGGGGGGGGATGAATCCGGAAACAGCCAGTTTCCTTCTGTCTAAATCCAGCCAAATACCACAAAGGACTCTTGAATTTCTTTGGCTTTCTCAGATTTCCCTTATTTATCATGGTTTGTAATGAATTTTCTGATGGGAGCTTTGGTTTTGAGGATGGAATATGGAGTTCAGGGCACTGGATTAATGGTCTTGTTCAATCAGGGCACAGCTGTTGGCTTGCTCCAATTCTGTCTTGCTTTCAAGGTTTTGGGTGCCTCAGCCGATTTGTGGTTTCTTGAGCGGCAATTTCCTAAATGTTTTCTGGGTCTGAGTTGGTTTTCCCTTCTTCCTTCCCACATTTTGTATTCTGACGCAATACAAACAAGAGTTTTGACAGAGTAGCCATTATGAAATAAAAAAAAAAAAAAAACAACAACAAATTAGCGTTTGAAGCTTATAAATCTAAGGGTAACATGACCAAGGTGAGTTTTTGTGATTTGGAAAATAAAATGGAACACTTTGGCTGAGGTGACTGATATTATTGCCTCCAAACTGAGTCTTACTGCGATTTTCAGGTTAATTCAGTCGGAATTCCACAGGCAGTCAGCTGGAGCTGTGGATGAATCTGGGAACAGCCGGTTTCCTTGCAACTAAATCAAGCCCACTATCATTATGGATTCTTGCATTTCTTTGGCTTTTTCTCCATTTTCTTATTTATCATGGTTTGTAATGAATTTTCTGATGTGAGCTTTGGTTTTGAGGCTGCAATATTAAGTTCAGGGCACAAGAGGGAGGTTCTTTTTCAATCAGGGCACAGCTGTTGGCTTGCTCCAATTCTGGCTTGCTGTCATTTTTTTGGGTGCCTCAGCCGATTTGTGGTTTCTTGAGCGGCAATTTCCTTAATGTTTTCTGGGTCTGAGTCGGTTTTGCCTTCTTATTCCCATATTTTGTATTCTGATGCAATACAAGCAAGATTGGGACAGAGTAGCCATTATGAAAGAAAAAAAAAACACAGAAATTGCCCTTTCAGGATTAGAAATCTGCTGGCAACATGATCAAGATTAGTTTCTGTGTTTTGGAAAATGACATGGAACCCTTCTGCTGAGGGGACAGATTCTAATTCCCTCCAAATGGAGTGTGAGTGCAATTTTGAGGTGAAATCAATCAGAATTCCAAAGTCAGTCAGTGGAAGGGGGGGATGAATCTTTAAACAGCCAGTTTCCTTGTGTCTAAATCCAGCCAAATATCACTAAGAACTCGTGCATTTCTTTGGCTTTTGTCTCATTTTTCTGATTTATCATGGTTTGTAATGAATTTTCTGATGTGAGCTTTGGTTTTGAGGCTGGCATATTGAGTTCAGGGCACCGGATCAATGGTCTTTTTCAAACAGGACACAGCTGTTGGCTTGTTGCAATTCTGGCTTGCTGTCATTGTTTTGCGTGCCTCAGCTGTTTTTGGTTTCTTTAGTGGCAATTTCCTACATGTTTTCTGGGTCTGAGTTGGTTTTGCCTTCTTCCTTCCCAAATTTTGTATTCTGACGTAATACAAACAAGAGTTTGGACAGAGTAGACATTATGAAATAAAAAACACAACAAATATGCGTTTGAAGCTTATATATGTACAGGTAACACGAGCAAGGTAAGTTTTTGTGTTTTCGAAAGTAAAATTGAACACTCTGGCTGAGGTGACAGATATTAATTGCCTCCAAAACCGAGTTTCACTGCGATTTTTTTGTTAATTCATTCAGAAACCAAAGACACTCAGTTGGGAGGTGTGGATGAATCTGGAAACAGCCGTTTACATGGCCATAATTCAAGCCCAATATCCCTAAGAACTCCTGCATTTCTTTGGCTTTTTTCTCATTTTTCTTATTTATCATGGTTTGTAATGAATTTTCTGATGTGAGCTTTGCTTTTGAGGCTGGCATATTGAGTTCAGGGCACAAGAGGAAGGTTCTTTTTCAATCAGGGTACAGCTGTTGGCTTGCTCCAATTCTGGCTTGCTGTCATTGTTGTGGGTTCTTCAGCTGACTTTTGGTTTCTTGAGTGGCAATTTCCTAAATGTTTTCTGGGTCTGAGTTGGTTTTGCCTTCTTCCTTCCCAAATTTTTTATTCTGACGCAATACAAACAAGAGTTTGGACAGAGTAGCAATGATGAAATAAAAAACACAACAAATAGGCATTTGAAGCTTTGAAATCTACAGGTAAGAAGACTAAGGTGAGTTTTTGAGTTTTGGAAGATAAAATGGAACACTTTGGCTGAGGTGACAGATATTAATTGCCTCCAAACCGAGTTTCACTGCGATTTTCAGGTTAATTCAGTCAGAAACCACAGACATTCAGCTGGGAGGTGTGGATGAATCTGGAAACAGCCATTTACATGGCAAAAAATCAAGCCCAATATTACTAAGAACTCCTGCGTTTCTTTGGCTTTTTTCTCATTTTTCTTATTTATCATGGTTTGTAATGAATTTTCTGATGTGAGCTTTGGTTTTGAGGCTGCAATATGGAGTTCAGGGCACCAGAGGTATGGTCTTTTTCAAACAGGGCACAGCTGTTGTGCTGCTCCAATTCTGGCTTCCTGTCATTGTTTTGGGTGCCTCAGCTGATTTGTGGTTTCTTGAGCGGCAATTTCCTAAATGTTTTCTGGGTCTGAGTCGGTTTTGCCTTCTTATTCCCAAATTTTGTATTCTGATGCAATACAAGCAAGATTTTTTCAGAGTAGCCATTATAAAAGAAAAAAAAAAAAACACAGCAAATTGCCCTTTCAGGATTAGAAATCTACAGGCAACGCGACCAAGATGAGTTTCTGTGTTTTGGAAAATGACATGGAACACTTCTGCTGAGGGGACAGATTCTAATTCCCTCCAAATTGAGTGTGAGTGCGATTTTGAGGTGAATTCAATCAGAATTCCAAAGTCTGTCTGTGGAAGGGGGGGATGAATCTGGAAACAGCCAGTTTCCTTCTGTCTAAATCCAGCCAAATACCACAAAGGACTCTTGAATTTCTTTGGCTTTCTCAGATTTCCCTTATTTATCATGGTTTGTAATGAATTTTCTGATGGGAGCTTTGGTTTTGAGGCTGCAATATGGAGTTCTGGGCACTGGATTAATGGTCTTGTTCAATCAGGGCACAGCTGTTGGCTTGCTCCAATTCTGTCTTGCTTTCAAGGTTTTGGGTGCCTCAGCTGATTTGTGGTTTCTTGAGCGGCAATTTCCTAAATGTTTTCTGGGTCTGAGTTGGTTTTGCCTTCTTCCTTCCCAAATTTAGTATTCTGATGCAATGCAAAGAAGAGTTTGTACAGAGTAGCCATTATGAAATAAACAACACAAGAAATAGGCGTTTCAAGATTTTAAATCTGCAGGTAACACGACCAAAGTGAGTTTTTTTGTTTTGGAAAATAAAATGGAAAACTTTGGCTGAGGTGACAGATATTAATTGTCTCCAAACGGAGTTTCACTGTGATTTTCGGGTTCATTCTGTGAGAATTCCACAGGCAGTCAGCTTTAGGCGTGGATGAATCTGGGAACTGCTGGCTTCCTTGCGACTAAACCAACCCAATATCATTATGGATTCTTGCATTTCTTTGGCTTTTTTTTCTGATTTTTCTTATTTATCATTGTTTGTAATGAATTTTCTGATGTGAGCTTTGGTTTTGAGGCTGCAATATGGAGTTCGGGGCACAAGAGGAAGGTTCTTTTTCAATCAGGGCACAGCTGTTGTCTTGCTGCAATTCTGCTTGCTGTCATTGTTTTGGGTGCCTCAGCTGATTTGTGGATTCTTGTGTTGCAGTTTCCTAAATGTTTTCTGGGTCTGAGTCGGATTTGCCTTCTTATTCCCAAATTTTGTATTCTGATGCAACATAAGCAAGATTTTGGACAGAGTAGCCATTATGAAAGAAAAAAAAAACACAGCAAATTGCCCTTTCAGGATTAGAAATCTATAGGCAACACGACCAAGATGAGTTTCTGTGTTTTGGAAAATGACATGGAACCCTTCTGCTGAGGGGACAGATTCTAATTCCCTCCAAATTGAGTGTGAGTGCGATTTTGAGGTGAATTCAATCAGAATTCCAAAGTCTGTCTGTGGAAGGGGGGGGGATGAATCCGGAAACAGCCAGTTTCCTTCTGTCTAAATCCAGCCAAATACCACAAAGGACTCTTGAATTTCTTTGGCTTTCTCAGATTTCCCTTATTTATCATGGTTTGTAATGAATTTTCTGATGGGAGCTTTGGTTTTGAGGATGGAATATGGAGTTCAGGGCACTGGATTAATGGTCTTGTTCAATCAGGGCACAGCTGTTGGCTTGCTCCAATTCTGTCTTGCTTTCAAGGTTTTGGGTGCCTCAGCCGATTTGTGGTTTCTTGAGCGGCAATTTCCTAAATGTTTTCTGGGTCTGAGTTGGTTTTCCCTTCTTCCTTCCCACATTTTGTATTCTGACGCAATACAAACAAGAGTTTTGACAGAGTAGCCATTATGAAATAAAAAAAAAAAAAACAACAACAAATTAGCGTTTGAAGCTTATAAATCTAAGGGTAACATGACCAAGGTGAGTTTTTGTGATTTGGAAAATAAAATGGAACACTTTGGCTGAGGTGACTGATATTATTGCCTCCAAACTGAGTCTTACTGCGATTTTCAGGTTAATTCAGTCGGAATTCCACAGGCAGTCAGCTGGAGCTGTGGATGAATCTGGGAACAGCCGGTTTCCTTGCAACTAAATCAAGCCCACTATCATTATGGATTCTTGCATTTCTTTGGCTTTTTCTCCATTTTCTTATTTATCATGGTTTGTAATGAATTTTCTGATGTGAGCTTTGGTTTTGAGGCTGCAATATTAAGTTCAGGGCACAAGAGGGAGGTTCTTTTTCAATCAGGGCACAGCTGTTGGCTTGCTCCAATTCTGGCTTGCTGTCATTTTTTTGGGTGCCTCAGCCGATTTGTGGTTTCTTGAGCGGCAATTTCCTTAATGTTTTCTGAGTCTGAGTCGGTTTTGCCTTCTTATTCCCATATTTTGTATTCTGATGCAATACAAGCAAGATTGGGACAGAGTAGCCATTATGAAAGAAAAAAAAAACACAGAAATTGCCCTTTCAGGATTAGAAATCTGCTGGCAACATGATCAAGATTAGTTTCTGTGTTTTGGAAAATGACATGGAACCCTTCTGCTGAGGGGACAGATTCTAATTCCCTCCAAATGGAGTGTGAGTGCAATTTTGAGGTGAAATCAATCAGAATTCCAAAGTCAGTCAGTGGAAGGGGGGGATGAATCTTTAAACAGCCAGTTTCCTTGTGTCTAAATCCAGCCAAATATCACTAAGAACTCGTGCATTTCTTTGGCTTTTGTCTCATTTTTCTGATTTATCATGGTTTGTAATGAATTTTCTGATGTGAGCTTTGGTTTTGAGGCTGGCATATTGAGTTCAGGGCACCGGATCAATGGTCTTTTTCAAACAGGACACAGCTGTTGGCTTGTTGCAATTCTGGCTTGCTGTCATTGTTTTGCGTGCCTCAGCTGTTTTTGGTTTCTTTAGTGGCAATTTCCTACATGTTTTCTGGGTCTGAGTTGGTTTTGCCTTCTTCCTTCCCAAATTTTGTATTCTGACGTAATACAAACAAGAGTTTGGACAGAGTAGACATTATGAAATAAAAAAACACAACAAATATGCGTTTGAAGCTTATATATGTACAGGTAACACGAGCAAGGTAAGTTTTTGTGTTTTCGAAAGTAAAATTGAACACTCTGGCTGAGGTGACAGATATTAATTGCCTCCAAAACCGAGTTTCACTGCGATTTTTTTGTTAATTCATTCAGAAACCAAAGACACTCAGTTGGGAGGTGTGGATGAATCTGGAAACAGCCGTTTACATGGCCATAATTCAAGCCCAATATCCCTAAGAACTCCTGCATTTCTTTGGCTTTTTTCTCATTTTTCTTATTTATCATGGTTTGTAATGAATTTTCTGATGTGAGCTTTGCTTTTGAGGCTGGCATATTGAGTTCAGGGCACAAGAGGAAGGTTCTTTTTCAATCAGGGCACAGCTGTTGGCTTGCTCCAATTCTGGCTTGCTGTCATTGTTGTGGGTTCCTCAGCTGACTTTTGGTTTCTTGAGTGGCAATTTCCTAAATGTTTTCTGGGTCTGACACGGTTTTTCCTTCTTAATCCCAAATTTTGTATTCTGACGCAATACAAACAAGAGTTTGGACAGAGTAGCAATGATGAAATAAAAAACACAACAAATAGGCATTTGAAGCTTAGAAATCTACAGGTAAGAAGACTAAGGTGAGTTTTTGAGTTTTGGAAAATAAAATGGAACACTTTGGCTGAGGTGACAGATATTAATTGCCTCCAAACCGAGTTTCACTGCGATTTTCAGGTTAATTCAGTCAGAAACCACAGACACTCAGCTGGGAGGTGTGGATGAATCTGGAAACAGCCGTTTACATGGCAATAAATCAAGCCCAATATTACTAAGAACTCCTGCATTTCTTTGGCTTTTTTCTCATTTTTCTTATTTATCATGGTTTGTAATGAATTTTCTGATGTGAGCTTTGGTTTTGAGACTGGTATATTGAGCTCAGGGCACAAGAGGAAGGTTCTTTTTCAATCAGGGCACAGCTGTTGGCTTGCTCCAATTCTGGCTTGCTGTCATTGTTGTAGGTTCCTCAGCTGACTTTTGGATTCTTGAGTGGCAATTTCCTAAATATTTTCTGGGTCTGAGTTGGTTTTGCCTTCTTCCTTGCCAAATTTTGTATTCTGACGCAATACAAACAAGAGCTTGGGCAGAGTAGCCATTATGAAATAAAAAACAAAACAAATAGGCATTTGAAGTTTTGAAATCTACAGGTAAGAAGACTAAGGTGAGTTTTTGAGTTTTGGAAGATAAAATGGAACACTTTGGCTGAGGTGACAGATATTAATTGCCTCCAAACGGAGTTTCACTGCGATATTCAGGTTAATTCAGTCAGAAACCACAGACACTCAGCTGGGAGGTGTGGATGAATCTGGAAACAGCCGTTTACATGGCAAAAAATCAAGCCCAATATTACTAAGAACTCCTGCATTTCTTTGGCTTTTTTCTCATTTTTCTTATTTATCATGGTTTGTAATGAATTTTCTGATGTGAGCTTTGGTTTTGAGGCTGGTATATTGAGTTCAGGGCACAAGAGGAAGGTTCTTTTTCAATCAGGGCACAGTTGTTGGCTTGCTCCACTTCTGGCTTGCTGTCATTGTTTTGGGTGCCTCAGCCGATTTGTGGTTTCTTGAGCGGCAATTTCCTAAATGTTTTCTGGGTCTGAGTCGGTTTTGCCTTCTTATTCCCAAATTTTGTATTCTGATGCAATACAAGCAAGATTTTGGCAGAGTAGCCATTATAAAAGAAAAAAAAAAAACACAGCAAATTGCCCTTTCAGGATTAGAAATCTACAGGCAACGCGACCAAGATGAGTTTCTGTGTTTTGGAAAATGACATGGAACACTTCTGCTGAGGGGACAGATTCTAATTCCCTCCAAATTGAGTGTGAGTGCGATTTTGAGGTGAATTCAATCAGAATTCCAAGGTCTGTCTGTGTAAGGGGGGGATGAATCTGGAAACAGCCAGTTTCCTTCTGTCTAAATCCAGCCAAATACCACAAAGGACTCTTGAATTTCTTTGGCTTTCTCAGATTTCCCTTATTTATCATGGTTTGTAATGAATTTTCTGATGGGAGCTTTGGTTTTGAGGCTGCAATATGGAGTTCTGGGCACTGGATTAATGGTCTTGTTCAATCAGGGCACAGCTGTTGGCTTGCTCCAATTCTGTCTTGCTTTCAAGGTTTTGGGTGCCTCAGCTGATTTGTGGTTTCTTGAGCGGCAATTTGCTAAATGTTTTCTGGGTCTGAGTTGGTTTTGCCTTCTTCCTTCCCAAATTTAGTATTCTGATGCAATGCAAAGAAGAGTTTGTACAGAGTAGCCATTATGAAATAAACAACACAAGAAATAGGCGTTTCAAGATTTTAAATCTGCAGGTAACACGACCAAAGTGAGTTTTTTTGTTTTGGAAAATAAAATGGAAAACTTTGGCTGAGGTGACAGATATTAATTGCCTCCAAACGGAGTTTCACTGTGATTTTCGGGTTCATTCTGTGAGAATTCCACAGGCAGTCATCTTTAGGCGTGGATGAATCTGGGAACTGCTGGCTTCCTTGCGACTAAATCAAGCCCAATATCATTATGGATTCTTGCATTTCTTTGGCTTTTTTTCTGATTTTTCTTATTTATCATTGTTTGTAATGAATTTTCTGATGTGAGCTTTGGTTTTGAGGCTGGCATATTGAGTTCAGGGCACAAGAGGAAGGTTGTTTTTCAATCAGGGCACAGCTGTTGGCTTGCTGCAATTCTGGCTTGCTGTCATTGTTTTGGGTGTCTCAGCTGATTTGTGGTTTCTTGAGCGGCAATTTCCTAAATGTTTTCTGGGTCTGAGTCGGTTTTGCCTTCTTCCTTCCAAAATTTTGTATTCTGATGCAATACAAGCAAGATTTTGGCAGAGTAGCCATTATGAAAGAAAAAAAAAAACACAGCAAATTGCCCTTTCAGGATTAGAAATCTACAGGCAACTCGACCAAGATGAGTTTCTGTGTTTTGGAAAATGACATGGAACCCTTCTGCTGAGGGGACAGATTCTAATTCCCTCCAAATTGAGTGTGAGTGTGATTTTGAGGTGAATTCAATCAGAATTCCAAAGTCTGTCTGTGGAAGGGGGGGATGAATCCGGAAACAGCCAGTTTCTTTGTGTCTAAATCCAGCCAAATACCACAAAGGACTCTTGAATTTCTTTGGCTTTCTCAGATTTCCCTTATTTATCATGGTTTCTAATGAATTTTCTGATGTGAGCTTTGGTTTTGAGGCTGGAATATGGAGTTCAGGGCACTGGATTAATGGTCTAGTTCAATCAGGGCACAGCTGTTGGCTTGCTCCAATTCTGGCTTGCTTTCAAGGTTTTGGGTGCCTCAGCCGATTTGTGGTTTCTTGAGCGGCAATTTCCTAAATGTTTTCTGGGTCTGAGTTGGTTTTCCCTTCTTCCTTCCCACATTTTGTATTCTGACGCAATACAAACAAGAGTTTGGACAGAGTAGCCATCATGAAATAAAAAAAAAAAAACAACAACAAATTAGCGTTTGAAGCTTGTGAATCTAAGGGTAACACGACCAAGGTGAGTTTTTGTGATTTGGAAAATCAAATGGAACACTTTGGCTGAGGTGACTGATATTATTGCCTCCAAACTGAGTCTTACTGCGATTTTCAGGTTAATTCAGTCAGAATTCCACAGGCAGTCAGCTGGAGGGGTGGATGAATCCGGGAACAGCCGGTTTCCATGCAACTAATTCAAGCCACTATGATTATGGATTCTTGCATTTCTTTGGCTTTTTTCTCTTTTTTCTTATTTATGATGATTTGTAATGAATTTTCTGATGTGAGCTTTGGTTTTGAGGCTGGCATATTGAGTTCAGGGCACAAGAGGAAGGTTCTTTTTCAATCAGGGCACAGCTGTTGGCTTGTTCCAATTCTGTCTTGTTTTAAGTTTTTGGGTGCCTCAGCGGTGTTTGGTTTCTTGAGAGGCAATTTTCTAAATGTTTTCTGGGTCTGAGTTGGTTTTGCCTTCTTCCTCCCCAAATTTTGTATTCTGACGCAATACAAACAAGAGTTTGGACAGAGTAGCCATTATGAAATAAAAAACACAACACATAGGCATTTGAAGCTTATAAATCTACAGGTAACACGAACAAGGTGAGTTTTTGTGTTTTGGAAAATAAAATGGAACACTTTGGCTGAGGTGACAGTTATATATTGCCTCCAAACTGAGTTTCACTGGGAATTTCAGGTTAATTTAGTCAGAAGTCTACAGGCAGTCAGCTTTAGGGTTGGATGAATCCGGGAACAGCCGGTTTCCTTGAGACTAAATCAAGCCCAATATCATTATGGATTCTTGCATTTCTTCGGCTTTTTTCTCATTTTTCTTATTCATCATGGTTTGTAATGAATTTTCTTGTGTGATCTTTGGTTTTGAGGCTGGCATATTGAGTTCAGGTCACCAGAGGAATGGTCTTTTTCAAACAGGGCTCAGCTGTTGGCTTGCTCCAATTCTGGCTTGCTGTCAATTTTTTGTGTCCCTCAGCCAATTTGTGGATTCTTGAGTGGTAATTTCCTACATGTTTTCTGGGTCTGAGTTGGTTTTGCCTTCTTATTCCCAAATTTTGTATTCTGATGCAATACAAGCAAGATTTTGGACAGAGTAGCCATTATGAAAGAAAAAAAAAACACACCAAATTACCCTTTCAGGATTAGAAATCTACAGGCAACATGAGCAAGATGAGTTTCTGTGTTTTGGAAAATGACATGGAACACTTCTGCTGAGGGGACAGATAGTAATTCCCTCCAAATTGAGTGTGAGTGCGATTTTGAGGTGAATTGAGTCAGAATTCCAAACTCAGTCTGTGGAAGGGGAGGATGAATCTTTAAACAGCCAGTTTCCTTCTGTCTAAATCCAGGCAAATATCACAAAGGACTCTTGCATTTCTTTGGCTTTTTCACATTTCCCTTATTTATCATGGTTTGTAATGAATATTCTGATGTGAGCTTTAGTTTTGAGGCTGGCATATTGATTTCAGGGCAAAAGAGGAAGATTCTTTTTCAATCAGGGCACAGCTGTTGGCTTGCTCCAATTCTGGCTTGCTGTCCTTGTTTTGGGTGCCTCAGCTGATTTGTGGTTTCTTGAGCGGCAATTTCCTAAATGTTTTCTGGGTCTGAGTTGGTTTTGCCTTCTTCCTTCCCAAATGTTGTATTCTGACGCCATACAAACAAGAGTTTGGGCAGAGTAGCCATTATGAAATAAAAAACACAACAAATAGGCATTGGAAGCTTAGAAATCTACAGGTAACTCAACCAAGGTGAGGTTTTGTGTTTTGGAAAATGAAATGGAAGACTTTGGCTGAGGTGACAGATATTAATTGCCTCCAAACTGAGTTTCACTGTGATTTTCAGGTTAATTCAGTCAGAATTCCACAGGCAGTCAGCTGGAGGGGTGGATGAATCCGGGAACAGCCGGTTTCCTTGCGACTAAATCTAGCCCAATATCATTATGGATTCTTGCATGTCTTTGTCTATTTTCTCATTTTTCTTATTTATCATGGTTTGTAATGAATTTTCTGATGTGAGCTTTGGTTTTGAGGCTGCAATATGGAGTTCAGGGAACCTGAGGAATGGTCTTTTTTAATCAGGGCACAGCTGTTGCCTTGCTCCAATTCTGGCTTGCTGTCATTGGTTTGGGTGCCTCAGCCAATTTGTCGTTTCCTCAGTGGCAATTTCCTAAATGTTTACTGGTTCTGAGTTGGTTTTGCCTTCTTCCTTCCCAAATTTTGTATTCTGAAGAAATATAAACAAGAGTTTAGACAGAGTAGCCATTATGAAATTAAAAGCACAACAAATAGGCGTTTGAAGCTTAGAAATCCACGGGTAACACGACTAAGGTGAGTTTTTGATTTTGGAAAATAAAATGGAACACTTTGGCTGAGGTGACAGATATTAATAGTCTCCAAACTGAGTTTCACTGCGATGTTCAGGTTAATTCTTTCAGAAGTCCACAGGCAGTCAGCTGGAAGGGTGGATGGATCTGGGAACAGCCGGTTTCGTTGTGACTGAATCAAGCCCAATATCATTATGGATTCTTGCATTTCCTTGGCTATTTTCTCATTTTTCTTTTTATCATGGTTTGTAATGAATTTTCTGATGTGAGCTTTGGTTTTGATGCTGGCATATTGGGTTCAGGGCACAAGAGGAAGGTTCTTTTTCAATCAGGGCACAGCTATTGGTTTGCTACAATTCTGTCTTGCTTTAAAGGTTTTGGGTGCCTCAGCATTGTTGTTTTTTGATCCACATTTTCTGAATGTTTTCTGGGTCTGAGTTGGTTTTGCCTTCTTCCTTCCCAAATTTTCTGACGCAATACAAACAAGAGTTTGGACAGAGTAGCCATTATGAAATTAAAAACACAACATTACGCATTTGAAGCTTAGATATCGATAGGTAACACGACCAAGGTGAGTTTTTGTGTTTTAGAAAGTGTCATGGAACACTTCTGCTGAGGGGACAATTTCTAATTCCCTCCAAAGTGAGTTTCACTGCGATTTCCAGGTTAATTCAGTCAGAATACACATTCACTCAGCTGGGAGGTGTGGAAGAATCTGCAAACAGCAGTTTACATGGGAATAAATGAAGCCCAATATCACTAAGAACTCCTGCATTTCTTTGGCTTTTTTCTCATTTTTCTTATTTATCATGGTTTGTAATGAATTTTCTGATGTGAGCTTTGGTTTTGAGGCAGGCATATTGAGTTCAGGGCACAGCTGTTGGCTTGCTCCAATTCTGGCTTGCTGTCCTTGTTTTGGGTGCCTCAGCTGACTTTTGGTTTCTTGAGCGGCAATTTCCTAAATGTTTTCTTGGTCGGAGATGGTTTTGCCTTCTTCCTTCCCAAATTTTGTATTCTGACGCAATATAAACTAGAGTTTGGACAGAGTAGCCATTATGAAATAAAAAACACAACACATAGGCGTTTGAAGCTTAGAAATCTACAGGTAACACGACCAAGGTGAGTTTTTGTGTTTTGGAAAATCAAATGGAACTCTTTGGCTGAGGTGACAGATATTAATTGCCTCCAAACTGAGTTTCACTGTGATTTTCAGGTTAATTCAGTGAGAATTGCACAGGCAGTCACCTGGAGGGGTGGATGAATCCAGGACTAGCCGGATTTCTTACGACTAAATCAAGCCCAATATCATTATGGATTCTTGCTTTTCTTTGGCTTTTTTCTCATTTTTCTTATTTATCATGGTTGGTAATGAATTTTTGATGTGAGCTTTGCATTTGAGGCTGCAATAAGAACTTCCGGGCACAAGAGAAATGTTCTTTTTCAATCAGGGCACAGCTGTTGGCTTGCTCTAATTGTGGCTTGCTGTCATTGTTTTGGGTGCCTCAGCAAATTTGAGGTTTCTTGAGTGGCAATTTCCTAAATGTTTTCTGGGTCTGACACGGTTTTTTCTTCTTATTCCCAAATTTTTTATTCTGACTCAATACAAACAAGAGTTTGGACAGAGTAGCCATTATGAAATAAAAAACACAACAAATAGGCGTTTGAAGCTTAGAAATCTACAGGTAACACGACCAAGGTGAGTTTTTGTGTTTTGGAAAATAAAATGGAACACTTTGGCTCAGGTGACATATATTAATTGCCTCCAAACTGAGTTTCCCTGTGATTTTCAGGTTAATTCAGTGAGAATTGCACAGGCAGTCACCTCGAGACGTGGACGAATCCAGGAATAGCCGGATTCCTTACGACTAAATCAATCCCAATATCATTATGGATTCTTGCATTTCTTTGGCTTTTTTCTCATTTTTCTTATTTATCATGGTTTGTAATGAATTTTCTGATGTGCGCTTTGTTTTTGAGGTTGGCATATTGAGTTCAGGGCACAAGAGGATGGTTCTTTTTCAATCAGGGCACAGCTGTTGGCTTGCTCCAATTCTGGCTTGCTGTCATTGTTTTGGGTGCTTCAGCCGATTTGTGGTTACTTGAGTGGTAATTTACTAAATGCTTTCTGGGTCTGAGTTGGTTTTGCCTTGTTATTCCCAAATTTTGTATTCTGATGCAATACAAGCAAGATTTTGGACAGAGTAGCCATTATGAAAAAAAAGAAAATACGGCAAATTGCCCTTTCAGGATTCAAAAGCTACAGGGAACAAGACCAAGATGAGTTTCTGTGTTTTGGATAATGACTTGGAACACTTCTGCTGAGGGGACAGATTCTAATTACCTTCCAATTGAGTGTGAGTGCGATTTTGAGGTGAATTCCATCAGAATTCCAAAGTCAGTCTGAGGAAGGGGTTGATGAATCTGGAAACAGCCAGTTTCCTTGTGTCTAAATCCAGCCAAATATCACAAAGGACTCTTGCATTTATTTGACTTTTTCACATTTCCCTTATTATCAAGGTTTGTAATGAATATTCTGATGTGAGCTTTTGTTTTGAGACGGCAATATGGAGTTCAGGGCACCGGAAGAATGGTCTTTTTAAAACAGGGCACAGCTGTTAGCTTGCTCCAATTCTGGATTGCTGTCATTGGTTTTGGGGTTTCAGCTGACTTTTGGTTTCTTGAGCGGCAATTTTCTAAATTTTTTCTGGGTCTGAGTTAGTTTTGCCTTATTCCTTCCCAAATTTTGTATTCTGACACAATGCAACAAATAGACATTTACAGATTATAAATCTGCTGGTAACACGCCAATATGATTTTTTTTGTTTTGGAAAATAAAATGGAACACTTTGGCTGAGGTGACAGATATTAATTGCCTCCAAACTGAGTTTCACTGCGATTTTCTGATAAATTCAGTCGGAATTCCACAGGCAGTCAGCTGGAGCTGTGGATGAATCTGGGAACAGCCGATTTCCTTGCGACTAAATCAAGCCCAATATCATTATGGATTCTTGCATTTCTTTGGCTTTTTTCTCATCTTTCTTATTTATCATGGTTTGTAATGAATTTTCTGGTGTGAGCTTTGGTTTTGAGGCTGGCATATTGAGTTCAGGGCACAAGTGGAAGGTTCTTTTTCAATCAGGTCACAGCTGTTGGCCTGCTCCAATTCTGGCTTGCTGTCATTGTTTGGGTGCCTCAGGAGATTTGTGGTTTCTTGAGTGCCAATTTCCTAAATGTTTTCTGGGTCTGAGTCGGTTTTGCCTTCTTATTCCCAAATTTTGTATTCTGATGCAATACAAGCAAGATTTTGGACAGAGTAGCCATTATGAAAGAAAAAAAAAAAACACATCAAATTGCCCTTTCAGAATGAGAAATGTAGGCAATATGAACAAGATGTGTTTCTGTGTTTTGGAAAATGACATGGAACCCTTTTGCTGAGGGGACAGATTCTAATTCCCTCCAAATTTGGTTTCTTGTGTGGCATTTTACTGAAAGTTTTCTGGGTCTGTGTTGGTTTTGCCTTTTTCCTTCCCAAATTTTGTATTCTGCCGCAGTAGAAACAAGAGTTTGGACAGAGTAGCCATTTTGTAATGAAAAACACAACAAATAGGCATTTGTAGCTTAGAAATCTACAGGTAACACGACCAAGGTGAGCTTTTGTGTTTTGGAAAATAAAATGGAACACTTTGGCTGAGGTGACAGATATTAATTGCCTCCAAACTGAGTTTCACTGCGATTTTCAGGTTAATTCAGTCAGAATTCCACAGGCAGTCAGATGGAGGGGTGGATGAATCCGGGAACAGCCAGTTTCCTTGCAACTGAATCAAGCCCAATATCATTCTGGATTCTTGCATTTCTTTGCCTTTTTTCTCATTTTTGTTATTTATCATGATTTGTAATGAATTTTCTGATGTGAGCTTTGGTTTTGAGGCTGGCATATTGAGTTCAGGCCACCGGGGGAATGGTCTTTTCCAAACAGGGCACAGCTGTTGGCTTGCTCCACTTCTGGCTTGCTGTCATTGTTTTGGGTGCCTCAGCCGATTTGTGGTTTCTTGAGTGGCAATTTCCTAAATGTTTTCTGGGTCTGAGTTGGTTTTCCTTCTTCCTTCCCAAATTTTGTATTCTGACACAATACAAACAAGAGTTTGGACAGAGTAACCATTAGGAAATAAAAAACACAACAAATAGGCTTTTGAAGATACAGGTAACACGACCAAGGTGAGATTTTGTGTTTTGGAAAATAAAATGGAACACTTTGGCTGTGGTGACAGATATTAACTGCCTCCGTTCAGGTTAATTCAGTCAGAATTCCACAGGCAGTCACCTGGATGGGTGGATGAATCCGGGAACAGCCGGTTTCCTTGCAACTAAATCCAGCCCAATATCATTCTTGATTCTTGCATTTCTTTGTCTATTTTCTCATTTTTCTTATTTATCATGGTTTGTAATGAATTTTCTGATGTGAGCTTTTGTTTTGAGGCTGCAGTATGGAGTTCAGGGCACCGGAGGAATGGTCTTTTTCAATCAGGGCACAGCTGTTGGCCTGCTCCAATTCTGGCTTGCTGTCATTGTTTTGGGTGCCTCCGCCGATTTGAGGTTTCTTGAGTGGCAATTTCCTAAACGTTTTCTGAGTCTCAGTTGGTTTTGTCCTCTTCCTTCCCAAATTTTGTATTCTGACGCAACAGAAACAAGAGTTTGGACAGAATAGCCATTATGAAATAAAAAAAAACATCAAATAGGCTTTTGAAAGCTACAGGTAACACGACCAAGGTGAGATTTTGTTTTGGAAAATGAAATGGAACACTTTGGCTGTGGTGACAGATATTAACTGCCTCCGTTCAGGTTAATTCAGTCAATATTCCTCAGGCATCAGCTGGAGAGGTGGATGAATCTGGGAATATACGGTTTCCTTGCGACTAAATCAAGCCCAATATCATTATGAATTCTTGAATTTCTTTGGCCTTTTTCTCATTTTTCTTAATTTTAGTGGTTTGTAATGAATTTTCTGATGTGAGCTTTGGTTTTGAGGCTGGCATATGGAGTTCAGGGCACAAGAGGAAGGCTCTTATTCAATCAGGTCACAGCTGTTGGCTTGCTCCAATTCTGGCTTGCTGTCATTGTTTTGGGTGCCTCCGCCGATTTGAAGTTTCTTGAGCATCAATATCCTAAATGTTTTCTGGGTCTGAGTTGGTTTTCCTTCTTCCCAAATTTTGTATTCTGACACAATACAAACAAGAGTTTGGACAGAGTAGCCATTAGGAAATAAAAAACACAACAAATAGGCTTTTGAAGCTACAGGTAACACGACCAAGGTGAGATTTTGTGTTTTGGAAAATCAAATGGAACAAGTTGGCTGTGGTGACAGATATTAACTGCCTCCGTTCAGGTTAATTCAGTCAGAATTCCACAGGCAGTCAGCTGGAGGGGTGGATGAATCCGGGAATAGCCGGTTTCCTTGCAACTAAATGAAGCCCAATATCATTATGGATTCTTGCATTTCTTTGGCTTTATTCTCATTTTTCTTATTTATCATGGTTTGTAATGAATTTTCTGATGTGAGCTTTGGATTTGAGGCTGCAATATGGAGTTCAGGGCACCGGAGGAATGGTCTTTTTCAATCAGGGCACAGCTGCTGGCTTGCTCCAATTCTGGCTTGCTGTCATTGTTTTGGGTGCCTCCGCCGATTTGAGGTTTCTTGAGTGGCAATTTCCTAAACGTTTTCTGAGTCTCAGTTGTTTTTGTCCTCTTCCTTCCCAAATTTTGTATTCTGACGTAATACAAGCAAGATTTTGGACAGAATAGACATTATGGAATAAAAAACACATCAAATAGGCTTTTGAAAGCTACAGGTAACACAACCAAGGTGAGATTTTGTGTTTTGGAAAAAGATATGGAACACTTTTGCTGAGGTGACAGATATTAATTGCCTCCAAACCGAGTTTCACAGCGAATTTCATTTTAATTCAGTCAGAAACCACAGACACTCAGCTGGGAGGTATAGAAGAATCTGGAAACAGCCATTAACAAGGGAATAAATCAAGCCCAATATCACTATGAACTCCTGCATTTCTTTGGATTTTTTCTGATTTTTCTTATTTATCATGGTTTGTAATGAATTTTCTGATCTGAGGTTTGGTTTTGAGGTTGCAATATCGAGTTTAGGACACCGGAGGAATGGTCTTTTTCAATCAGGGCACAGCTGTTGGCTTGCTCCAATTCTGTCTTGCTTTCAAGGTTTTGGCTTCCTCAGCGGCCCTTTGTTTCTTGAGCGGCAATTTCCTAAATGTTTTCTGTGTCTGAGTTGGTTTTCCTTCTTCCTTCCCAAATTTTGTATTCTGACGCAATACAAACAAGAGTTTGGACAGAGTAGCCATTATGAAATAAAAAACACAACAAATAGGCGTTTGAAGCTTAGAAATCTACAGGTAACACAACCAAGGTGAGTTTTTGTGTTTTGGAAAATCAAATGGAACACTTTGGCTGAGGTGACAGATATTAATTGCCTCCAAATTGAGTTTCACTGCGATTTTCAGGTTAATTCAGTCAGAATTCCACAAGCTGTCAGCTGGAGGGGTGGATGAATCCGGGAACAGCCGGTTTCCTTGCGACTAAATCAAGCCCAATATCATTATGGATTCTTGCATTTCTTTGGCTTTTTTATCATTTTTCTTATTTATCATGGTTTGTAATGAATTTTCTGATGTGATCTTTGGTTTTGAGGCTGCAATATGGAGTTCAGGGCACCGGAGGAATGGTCTTTTTCAAACAGGTCACAGCTGTTGGCCTGCTCCAATTCTGGCTTGCTGCCATTTATTTGGGTGCCTCAGCTGACTTTCGGTTTCTTGAGTGGCAATTTCCTAAATGTTTTCTGAGTCTCAGTTGTTTTTTTCCTCTTCCTTCCCAAATTTTCTTTTCTGATGGCATACAAACAAGACTTTGGACAGAGTAGACATTATGAAATAAAAAACACATCAAATAGGCTTTGGAAAGCTACAGGTAACACGACCAAGGTGAGATTTTGTGTTTTGTAAAAAGACATGGAACACTTTTGCTGAGGTGACAGATATTAATTGCCTCCAAACCGAGTTTCACAGCGAATTTCATTTTAATTCAGTCAGAAACCACAGACACTCAGCTGGGAGGTGTAGAAGAATCTGGAAACAGCCATTAACAAGGGAATAAATCAAGCCCAATATCACTAAGAACTCCTGCATTTCTTTGGATTTTTTCTGATTTTTCTTTTTTATCATGGTTTGTAATGAATTTTCTGATCTGAGGTTTGGTTTTGAGATTGCAATATCGAGTTCAGGACACCGGAGGAATGGTCTTTTTCAATCAGGGCACAGCTGTTGGCTTGCTCCAATTCTGTCTTGCTTTCAAAGATTTGGGTTCCTCAGCGGCCCTTTGTTGCTTGAGCGGCAATTTCCTAAATGTTTTCTGGGTCTGAGTTGGTTTTGCCTTCTTCCTTCCCAAATTTTGTAATCTGACGCAATAGAAACAAAAGTTTGGGCAGAGTAGCCATTATGAAATAAAAAACACAACAAATAGGCATTTGAAGCTTAGAAATCTACAGGTAACACAACAAAGGTGAGTTTTTGTGTTTTGGAAGATAAAATGGAACACTTTGGCTGAGGTGACAGATATTAATTGCCTCCAAACTGAGTTTCACTGGGATTTTCAGGTGAATTCAGTCAGAATTCCACAGGCAGTCAGCTGGAGGGGTGGATGAATCCGGGAACAGCCCGTTTCCTTGCGACTGAATCAAGCCCAATGTCATTATGGATTCTTGCATTTCTTTGGCTTTTTTCTCATTTTTCTTATTTATCATGGTTTGTAATGAATTTTCTGATGTCAGCTTTGGTTTTGAGTCTGCAATATGGAGTTCAGGGCACCAGAGGTATGGTCTTTTTCAAACAGGGCACAGCTGTTGTGCTGCTCCAATTCTGGCTTGCTGTCATTGTTTTGAGTGCCTCAGCCGATTTGTGGTTTCTTGAGCGGCAATTTCCTAAAGGTTTTCTTGGTCTGAGTTGGTTTTGCCTTCTTCCTTCCCAAATTTGTATTCTGACGCAATACAAACAAGAGTTTCAGCAGAGTAGCCATTAGGAAATAAAAAACACAACAAAAAGGCGTTTGAAGCTTAGAAATCTACAGGTAACACGACCAAAGTGAAGTTTTGTGTTTTGGAAAATCAAATGGAACACTTTGGCTGAGGTGACAGATATTAATTGCCTCCAAACTGAGTTTCACTGCGATTTTCAGGTTAATTCAGTGAGAATTCCACAGGCAGTCAGCAGGAGGGGTGGATGAATCTGGGAGCAGCCGGTTTCCTAGCGACTAAATCCAGCCCAATATCAGAAAGGTCTCCTGTATTTCTTTGGCATTTTTCTCATTTTTTGATTTATCCTGCTTTGTAATGAATTTTCTGATGTGAGATTTGGTTTTGAGGCTGCAATATGGAGTTTAGGGCACAAGAGGAAGGTTTTTTTTTTTTTAAACAGGGCACAGCTGCTGGCTTGCTCCAATTCTGGCTTGCTGTCATTGTTTTGCATGCCTCAGCTCAATTTTGGTTTGTTGAGTGGCAATTTCCTAAATGTTTTCTGGGTCTGAGTTGGTTTTGCCTTCTTCCTTCCAAAATTTTGTATTCTGTCGCATTACAAACAAGAGTTTGGACAGAGCAGCCATTATGAAATAAAAAACACAACAAATAGGTGTTAGAAGCTTAGAAATCTACAGGTAACACGACCAAGGTGAGTTTTTGTGTTTTGGAAAATGAAATGGAACACTTTGGCTGATTTGAGAGATATTAATTTCCTCCAAACTGAGTTTCACTGCGATTTTCAGGTTAATTCAGTCAGAATTCCACAGGCAGTCAGCTGGAGGGGTGGATGAATCCGGGAACAGCCCATTTCCTTGCGACTGAATCAAGCCCAATGTCATTATGGATTCTTGATTTCTTTGGCTTTTTTCTCATTTTTCTTATTTATCATGGTTTGTAATGAATTTTCTGATGTCAGCTTTGGTTTTGAGGCTGTAATATGGCGTTCAGGGCACCAGAGGTATGGTCTTTTTCAAACAGGGCACAGCTGTTGTGCTGCTCCAATTCTGGCTTGCTGTCATTGTTTTGAGTGCCTCAGCCGATTTGTGGTTTCTTGAGCGGCAATTTCCTAAAGGTTTTCTGGGTCTGAGTTGGTTTTGCCTTCTTCCTTCCCAAATGTTGTATTCTGACGCAATACAAACAAGAGTTTGGGCGGAGTAGCCATTATGAAATAAAAAACACAACAAAAAGGCGTTTGAAGCTTAGAAAAATACAGGTAACACGACCAAGGTGAGTTTTTGTGTTTTGGAAAATAAAATGGAACACTTTGTTGAGGTCACAGATATTAATAGCCTCCAAACTGAGTTTCACTGCGATTTTCAGGTGAATTCAGTGAGAAGTCCACAGGCAGTCAGCTGGAGCAGTGGATGAATCCGGGAACAGCCGGTTTCCTTGCGACTAAATCAAGCCCAATATCATTCTTGATTCTTGCATTTCTTTGGCTTTTTTCTCCTTTTTCTTATTTATCATGGTTTGTAATGAATTTTCTGATGTGAGCTTTGGTTTTATGGCTGCAATATGGAGTTCAGAGCACCGGGGGAATGGTCTTTTTCAAACAGGGCACAGCAGTTGGCCTGCTCCAATTCTGGCTTGCTGTCATTGTTTTGGGTGCCTCAGCCGATATGTGGTTTGTGAGCGGCAATTTCCTAAATGTTTTCTGGGTCTGAGTTGGTTTTGCCTTCTTCCTACCCAAATGTTGTATTCTGACGCCATACAAACAAGAGTTTCGGCAGAGTAGCCATTATGAAATAGAAAAACACAACAAATAGGCGTTTGAAGCTTAGAAATCTACAGGTAACACGACCAAGGTGAGATTTGTGTTTTGCAAAATCAAATGGAACACTTTGGCTGAGGTGACAGATATTAATTGCCTCCAAAGTGAGTTTCACTGCGATTTTCAGGTTAATTCAGTCAGAATTACACAGGCAGTCAGCTGGAGGGGCGGATGATTCCGGGAACAGCCGGTTTCCTTGCGACTGAATCAAGCCCTATATCATTATGGATTCTTGCTTTTCTTTTCTTTTTTCTCCTTTTTCTTATTTATCATGGTTTGTAGTGAATTTTCTGATGTGAGCTTTGGTTCTGAGGCTGGCATATTGAGTTCAGGGCAGAAGAGGAAGGTTCTTTTTCAAACAGGGCACAGCTGTTGGCTTGCTCCACTTCTGGCTTGCTGTCATTGCTTTGGGTGCCTCAGCTAACTTTTGGTTTCTTGAGCGGCAATTTCCTGAATATTTTCTGGGTCTGAGTTGGTTTTGCCTTCTTCCTTCCCAAATTTTGTATTCTGACGCCAAACAAACAAGAGTTTGGGCAGAGTAGCCATTATGAAATAAAAAACACAACAAATAGGCGTTTGAAGCTTAGAAATCTACAGGTAACATGACCAAGGTGATTTTTTATGTTTTGGAAAATAAAATGGAACACTTTGGCTGAGGTGACAGATATTAATTGCCTCCAAACTGAGTTTCACTGCGATTTTCAGGTTAATTCAGTCAGAATTCCACAGGCAGTCAACTGGAGGGGTGAATGAATCCGCGAACAGCCGGCTTCCATGTGACTAAATCAAGCCCAATAACATTACGGATTCTTGCATTTCTTTGGCTTTTTTCTCCTTTTTCTTATTTATCATGGTTTGTAATGAATTTTCTGATATGAGCTTTGGATTTGAGGCTGCAAAATGGAGTTCAGGGAGCAAGAGGAAGGTTCTGTTTCAAACAGGGCACAGCTATTGGCCTGCCTCAATTCTGGCTTGCTTTCATTGTTTGGGATCCTCAGCTGATTTGTGGTTTCTTGAGTGGCAATTTGCTAAATGTTTTCTGGGTCTGAGTTGTTTTTCCCTTCTTCCTTCCCAAATTTTGTATTCTGATGCCATACAAACAAGAGTTTGGGAAGAATACCCATTATGAAATAAAAAACACAACAAATAGGCATTTGAAGTTTAGAAATCTACAGGTAACACGACCAAGGTGAGTTTTTGTGTTTTGCAAAATAAAATGGAACACTTTAGCTGAGGTGACAAATATTAATTGTCTCCAAAATGAGTTTCACTGCTATTTTGAGGTTAATTCAGTCAAAATTCCATAGGCAGTCAGCTGGAGGGGTGGATGAATCCGGGAGCAGCCGGTTTCCTTGCGACTATATCAAGCCCGATATCATTACGGATTCTTGCATTTCTTTGTCTTTTTTCTCCTTTTTCTTATTTATCATGGTTTGTTATGAATTTTCTGATGTGAGCTTTGGTTCTGAGGCTGGCATATTGAGTTCAGGGTAAAAGAGGAAGGTTCTTTTTCAAACAGGGTACAGCTGTTGGCTTGCTCCAATTATGGCTTGCTGTCATTGTTGTGGGTGCCTCAGCCGATTTGTATTTCTTGAGCGGCAATTTCCTAAATGTTTTCTGGGCCTGAGTTGGTTTTGCCTTCTTCCTTCCCAAATTTTGTATTCTGACGCCATACAAACAAGAGTTTGGGCAGAGTGGCCATTATGAAATAAAAAACACAACAAATAGGCATTTGAAGCTTAGAAATCTACAGGTAACACGACCAAGGTGAGTTTTTGTGTTTTGGAAAATCAAATGGAACACTTTGGCTGAGGTGACAGATATTAATTGCCTCCAAACTGAGTTTCACTGCGATTTTCAGGTTAATTCAGTCAGAATTCCACAGGCAGTCAGCTGGAGCAGAGGAAGAATCCAGCTACAGCCGGTTTCCTTGTGACTAATAAGGCCAAATGTCATTATGGATTCTTGCATTTCTTTGGCTTTTTTCTCATTTTTCTTATTTATCATGGTTTGTAACGAATTTTCTGATGTGAGCTTTGGTTTTATGGCGGCAATATGGAGTACAGGGCACCGGGGCAATGGTCTTTTTCAACAGGGCACAGCTGTTGGCCTGCTCCAATTCTGGCTTGCTGTCATTGTTTTGGGTGCCTCAGCCGATATGTGGTTTGTGAGCGGCAATTTCCTAAATGTTTTCTGGGTCTGAGTTGGTTTTGCCTTCTTCCTTCCCAAATTTTGTATTCTGAGGGCATACAAACAAGAGTTTGGGGAGAGTAGCCATTATGAAATGAAACACAAAACAAATAGGCATTTGAAGCTTAGAAATCTACAGGTAACACGACCAAGGTGAGTTTTTGTGTTTTGGAAAATCAAATGGAACACTTTGGCTGAGGTGACAGATATTAATTGCCTCCAAAGTGAGTTTCACTGCGATTTTCAGGTTAATTCAGTCAGAATTACACAGGAAGTCAGCTGGAGGGGTGGATGATTCCGGGAACAGCCAGTTTCCTTGCGACTGAATCAAGCCCAATATCATTATGGATTCTTGCTTTTCTTTTGGTTTTTTCTCCTTTTTCTTATTTATCATGGTTTGTAATGAATTTTCTGATGTGAGCTTTGGTTCTGAGGCTGGCATATTGAGTTCAGGGCAGAAGAGGAAGGTTCTTTTTCAAACAGGGCACAGCTGTTGGCTTGCTCTAATTCTGGCTTGCTGTCATTGCTTTGGGTGGCTCAGCTGACTTTTGGTTTCTTTAGCGGCAATTTCCTAAAGGTTTTCTGGGTCTGAGTTGGTTTTGCCTTCTTCCTTCCCAAATGTTGTATTCTGACGCAATACAAACAAGAGTTTGGACAGAGCAGCCATTATGAAATAAAAAACACAACAAATAGGTGTTAGAAGCTTAGAAATCTACAGGTAACACGACCAAGGTGAGTTTTTGTGTTTTGGAAAATGAAATGGAACACTTTGGCTGAGGTTACAGATATTAATTGCCTCCAAACTGAGTTTCACTGCGATTTTCAGGTTAATTCAGTCAGAATTCCACAGGCAGTCAGCTGGAGGGGTGGATGAATCCGGGAACAGCCCATTTCCTTGCGACTGAATCAAGCCCAATGTCATTATGGATTCTTGATTTCTTTGGCTTTTTTCTCATTTTTCTTATTTATCATGGTTTGTAATGAATTTTCTGATGTCAGCTTTGGTTTTGAGGCTGTAATATGGCGTTCAGGGCACCAGAGGTATGGTCTTTTTCAAACAGGGCACAGCTGTTGTGCTGCTCCAATTCTGGCTTGCTGTCATTGTTTTGAGTGCCTCAGCTGATTTGTGGTTTCTTGAGCGGCAATTTCCTAAAGGTTTTCTGGGTCTGAGTTGGTTTTGCCTTCTTCCTTCCCAAATGTTGTATTCTGACGCAATACAAACAAGAGTTTGGGCGGAGTAGCCATTATGAAATAAAAAACACAACAAAAAGGCGTTTGAAGCTTAGAAAAATACAGGTAACACGACCAAGGTGAGTTTTTGTGTTTTGGAAAATAAAATGGAACACTTTGTTGAGGTCACAGATATTAATAGCCTCCAAACTGAGTTTCACTGCGATTTTCAGGTGAATTCAGTGAGAAGTCCACAGGCAGTCAGCTGGAGCAGTGGATGAATCCGGGAACAGCCGGTTTCCTTGCGACTAAATCAAGCCCAATATCATTCTTGATTCTTGCATTTCTTTGGCTTTTTTCTCCTTTTTCTTATTTATCATGGTTTGTAATGAATTTTCTGATGTGAGCTTTGGT
The DNA here is from genome assembly GCF_964237555.1 of Oryctolagus cuniculus. NCBI lineage: Eukaryota > Metazoa > Chordata > Mammalia > Lagomorpha > Leporidae > Oryctolagus > Oryctolagus cuniculus. The sequence goes on from NW_027208260.1 coordinate 173,541, forward strand.
TTTATGGCTGCAATATGGAGTTCAGAGCACCGGGGGAATGGTCTTTTTCAAACAGGGCACAGCAGTTGGCCTGCTCCAATTCTGGCTTGCTGTCATTGTTTTGGGTGCCTCAGCCGATATGTGGTTTGTGAGCGGCAATTTCCTAAATGTTTTCTGGGTCTGAGTTGGTTTTGCCTTCTTCCTACCCAAATGTTGTATTCTGACGCCATACAAACAAGAGTTTCGGCAGAGTAGCCATTATGAAATAGAAAAACACAACAAATAGGCGTTTGAAGCTTAGAAATCTACAGGTAACACGACCAAGGTGAGATTTGTGTTTTGCAAAATCAAATGGAACACTTTGGCTGAGGTGACAGATATTAATTGCCTCCAAAGTGAGTTTCACTGCGATTTTCAGGTTAATTCAGTCAGAATTACACAGGCAGTCAGCTGGAGGGGCGGATGATTCCGGGAACAGCCGGTTTCCTTGCGACTGAATCAAGCCCTATATCATTATGGATTCTTGCTTTTCTTTTCTTTTTTCTCCTTTTTCTTATTTATCATGGTTTGTAGTGAATTTTCTGATGTGAGCTTTGGTTCTGAGGCTGGCATATTGAGTTCAGGGCAGAAGAGGAAGGTTCTTTTTCAAACAGGGCACAGCTGTTGGCTTGCTCCACTTCTGGCTTGCTGTCATTGCTTTGGGTGCCTCAGCTAACTTTTGGTTTCTTGAGCGGCAATTTCCTGAATATTTTCTGGGTCTGAGTTGGTTTTGCCTTCTTCCTTCCCAAATTTTGTATTCTGACGCCAAACAAACAAGAGTTTGGGCAGAGTAGCCATTATGAAATAAAAAACACAACAAATAGGCGTTTGAAGCTTAGAAATCTACAGGTAACATGACCAAGGTGATTTTTTATGTTTTGGAAAATAAAATGGAACACTTTGGCTGAGGTGACAGATATTAATTGCCTCCAAACTGAGTTTCACTGCGATTTTCAGGTTAATTCAGTCAGAATTCCACAGGCAGTCAACTGGAGGGGTGAATGAATCCGCGAACAGCCGGCTTCCATGTGACTAAATCAAGCCCAATAACATTACGGATTCTTGCATTTCTTTGGCTTTTTTCTCCTTTTTCTTATTTATCATGGTTTGTAATGAATTTTCTGATATGAGCTTTGGATTTGAGGCTGCAAAATGGAGTTCAGGGCAGAAGAGGAAGGTTCTGTTTCAAACAGGGCACAGCTATTGGCCTGCCTCAATTCTGGCTTGCTTTCATTGTTTGGGATCCTCAGCTGATTTGTGGTTTCTTGAGTGGCAATTTGCTAAATGTTTTCTGGGTCTGAGTTGTTTTTCCCTTCTTCCTTCCCAAATTTTGTATTCTGACGCCATACAAACAAGAGTTTGGGAAGAATACCCATTATGAAATAAAAAACACAACAAATAGGCATTTGAAGTTTAGAAATCTACAGGTAACACGACCAAGGTGAGTTTTTGTGTTTTGCAAAATAAAATGGAACACTTTAGCTGAGGTGACAAATATTAATTGTCTCCAAAATGAGTTTCACTGCTATTTTGAGGTTAATTCAGTCAAAATTCCATAGGCAGTCAGCTGGAGGGGTGGATGAATCCGGGAGCAGCCGGTTTCCTTGCGACTATATCAAGCCCGATATCATTACGGATTCTTGCATTTCTTTGTCTTTTTTCTCCTTTTTCTTATTTATCATGGTTTGTTATGAATTTTCTGATGTGAGCTTTGGTTCTGAGGCTGGCATATTGAGTTCAGGGTAAAAGAGGAAGGTTCTTTTTCAAACAGGGTACAGCTGTTGGCTTGCTCCAATTATGGCTTGCTGTCATTGTTGTGGGTGCCTCAGCCGATTTGTATTTCTTGAGCGGCAATTTCCTAAATGTTTTCTGGGCCTGAGTTGGTTTTGCCTTCTTCCTTCCCAAATTTTGTATTCTGACGCCATACAAACAAGAGTTTGGGCAGAGTGGCCATTATGAAATAAAAAACACAACAAATAGGCATTTGAAGCTTAGAAATCTACAGGTAACACGACCAAGGTGAGTTTTTGTGTTTTGGAAAATCAAATGGAACACTTTGGCTGAGGTGACAGATATTAATTGCCTCCAAACTGAGTTTCACTGCGATTTTCAGGTTAATTCAGTCAGAATTCCACAGGCAGTCAGCTGGAGCAGAGGAAGAATCCAGCTACAGCCGGTTTCCTTGTGACTAATAAGGCCAAATGTCATTATGGATTCTTGCATTTCTTTGGCTTTTTTCTCATTTTTCTTATTTATCATGGTTTGTAACGAATTTTCTGATGTGAGCTTTGGTTTTATGGCGGCAATATGGAGTACAGGGCACCGGGGCAATGGTCTTTTTCAACAGGGCACAGCTGTTGGCCTGCTCCAATTCTGGCTTGCTGTCATTGTTTTGGGTGCCTCAGCCGATATGTGGTTTCTGAGCGGCAATTTCCTAAATGTTTTCTGGGTCTGAGTTGGTTTTGCCTTCTTCCTTCCCAAATTTTGTATTCTGAGGGCATACAAACAAGAGTTTGGGGAGAGTAGCCATTATGAAATGAAACACAAAACAAATAGGCATTTGAAGCTTAGAAATCTACAGGTAACACGACCAAGGTGAGTTTTTGTGTTTTGGAAAATCAAATGGAACACTTTGGCTGAGGTGACAGATATTAATTGCCTCCAAAGTGAGTTTCACTGCGATTTTCAGGTTAATTCAGTCAGAATTACACAGGAAGTCAGCTGGAGGGGTGGATGATTCCGGGAACAGCCAGTTTCCTTGCGACTGAATCAAGCCCAATATCATTATGGATTCTTGCTTTTCTTTTGGTTTTTTCTCCTTTTTCTTATTTATCATGGTTTGTAATGAATTTTCTGATGTGAGCTTTGGTTCTGAGGCTGGCATATTGAGTTCAGGGCAGAAGAGGAAGGTTCTTTTTCAAACAGGGCACAGCTGTTGGCTTGCTCTAATTCTGGCTTGCTGTCATTGCTTTGGGTGGCTCAGCTGACTTTTGGTTTCTTTAGCGGCAATTTCCTAAAGGTTTTCTGGGTCTGAGTTGGTTTTGCCTTCTTCCTTCCCAAATGTTGTATTCTGACGCAATACAAACAAGAGTTTGGACAGAGCAGCCATTATGAAATAAAAAACACAACAAATAGGTGTTAGAAGCTTAGAAATCTACAGGTAACACGACCAAGGTGAGTTTTTGTGTTTTGGAAAATGAAATGGAACACTTTGGCTGAGGTTACAGATATTAATTGCCTCCAAACTGAGTTTCACTGCGATTTTCAGGTTAATTCAGTCAGAATTCCACAGGCAGTCAGCTGGAGGGGTGGATGAATCCGGGAACAGCCCATTTCCTTGCGACTGAATCAAGCCCAATGTCATTATGGATTCTTGATTTCTTTGGCTTTTTTCTCATTTTTCTTATTTATCATGGTTTGTAATGAATTTTCTGATGTCAGCTTTGGTTTTGAGGCTGTAATATGGCGTTCAGGGCACCAGAGGTATGGTCTTTTTCAAACAGGGCACAGCTGTTGTGCTGCTCCAATTCTGGCTTGCTGTCATTGTTTTGAGTGCCTCAGCCGATTTGTGGTTTCTTGAGCGGCAATTTCCTAAAGGTTTTCTGGGTCTGAGTTGGTTTTGCCTTCTTCCTTCCCAAATGTTGTATTCTGACGCAATACAAACAAGAGTTTGGGCGGAGTAGCCATTATGAAATAAAAAACACAACAAAAAGGCGTTTGAAGCTTAGAAAAATACAGGTAACACGACCAAGGTGAGTTTTTGTGTTTTGGAAAATAAAATGGAACACTTTGTTGAGGTCACAGATATTAATAGCCTCCAAACTGAGTTTCACTGCGATTTTCAGGTGAATTCAGTCAGAAGTCCACAGGCAGTCAGCTGGAGCAGTGGATGAATCCGGGAACAGCCGGTTTCCTTGCGACTAAATCAAGCCCAATATCATTCTTGATTCTTGCATTTCTTTGGCTTTTTTCTCCTTTTTCTTATTTATCATGGTTTGTAATGAATTTTCTGATGTGAGCTTTGGTTTTATGGCTGCAATATGGAGTTCAGAGCACCGGGGGAATGGTCTTTTTCAAACAGGGCACAGCAGTTGGCCTGCTCCAATTCTGGCTTGCTGTCATTGTTTTGGGTGCCTCAGCCGATATGTGGTTTGTGAGCGGCAATTTCCTAAATGTTTTCTGGGTCTGAGTTGGTTTTGCCTTCTTCCTACCCAAATGTTGTATTCTGACGCCATACAAACAAGAGTTTCGGCAGAGTAGCCATTATGAAATAGAAAAACACAACAAATAGGCGTTTGAAGCTTAGAAATCTACAGGTAACACGACCAAGGTGAGATTTGTGTTTTGCAAAATCAAATGGAACACTTTGGCTGAGGTGACAGATATTAATTGCCTCCAAAGTGAGTTTCACTGCGATTTTCAGGTTAATTCAGTCAGAATTACACAGGCAGTCAGCTGGAGGGGCGGATGATTCCGGGAACAGCCGGTTTCCTTGCGACTGAATCAAGCCCTATATCATTATGGATTCTTGCTTTTCTTTTCTTTTTTCTCCTTTTTCTTATTTATCATGGTTTGTAGTGAATTTTCTGATGTGAGCTTTGGTTCTGAGGCTGGCATATTGAGTTCAGGGCAGAAGAGGAAGGTTCTTTTTCAAACAGGGCACAGCTGTTGGCTTGCTCCACTTCTGGCTTGCTGTCATTGCTTTGGGTGCCTCAGCTAACTTTTGGTTTCTTGAGCGGCAATTTCCTGAATATTTTCTGGGTCTGAGTTGGTTTTGCCTTCTTCCTTCCCAAATTTTGTATTCTGACGCCAAACAAACAAGAGTTTGGGCAGAGTAGCCATTATGAAATAAAAAACACAACAAATAGGCGTTTGAAGCTTAGAAATCTACAGGTAACATGACCAAGGTGATTTTTTATGTTTTGGAAAATAAAATGGAACACTTTGGCTGAGGTGACAGATATTAATTGCCTCCAAACTGAGTTTCACTGCGATTTTCAGGTTAATTCAGTCAGAATTCCACAGGCAGTCAACTGGAGGGGTGAATGAATCCGCGAACAGCCGGCTTCCATGTGACTAAATCAAGCCCAATAACATTACGGATTCTTGCATTTCTTTGGCTTTTTTCTCCTTTTTCTTATTTATCATGGTTTGTAATGAATTTTCTGATATGAGCTTTGGATTTGAGGCTGCAAAATGGAGTTCAGGGCAGAAGAGGAAGGTTCTGTTTCAAACAGGGCACAGCTATTGGCCTGCCTCAATTCTGGCTTGCTTTCATTGTTTGGGATCCTCAGCTGATTTGTGGTTTCTTGAGTGGCAATTTGCTAAATGTTTTCTGGGTCTGAGTTGTTTTTCCCTTCTTCCTTCCCAAATTTTGTATTCTGACGCCATACAAACAAGAGTTTGGGAAGAATACCCATTATGAAATAAAAAACACAACAAATAGGCATTTGAAGTTTAGAAATCTACAGGTAACACGACCAAGGTGAGTTTTTGTGTTTTGCAAAATAAAATGGAACACTTTAGCTGAGGTGACAAATATTAATTGTCTCCAAAATGAGTTTCACTGCTATTTTGAGGTTAATTCAGTCAAAATTCCATAGGCAGTCAGCTGGAGGGGTGGATGAATCCGGGAGCAGCCGGTTTCCTTGCGACTATATCAAGCCCGATATCATTACGGATTCTTGCATTTCTTTGTCTTTTTTCTCCTTTTTCTTATTTATCATGGTTTGTTATGAATTTTCTGATGTGAGCTTTGGTTCTGAGGCTGGCATATTGAGTTCAGGGTAAAAGAGGAAGGTTCTTTTTCAAACAGGGTACAGCTGTTGGCTTGCTCCAATTATGGCTTGCTGTCATTGTTGTGGGTGCCTCAGCCGATTTGTATTTCTTGAGCGGCAATTTCCTAAATGTTTTCTGGGCCTGAGTTGGTTTTGCCTTCTTCCTTCCCAAATTTTGTATTCTGACGCCATACAAACAAGAGTTTGGGCAGAGTGGCCATTATGAAATAAAAAACACAACAAATAGGCATTTGAAGCTTAGAAATCTACAGGTAACACGACCAAGGTGAGTTTTTGTGTTTTGGAAAATCAAATGGAACACTTTGGCTGAGGTGACAGATATTAATTGCCTCCAAACTGAGTTTCACTGCGATTTTCAGGTTAATTCAGTCAGAATTCCACAGGCAGTCAGCTGGAGCAGAGGAAGAATCCAGCTACAGCCGGTTTCCTTGTGACTAATAAGGCCAAATGTCATTATGGATTCTTGCATTTCTTTGGCTTTTTTCTCATTTTTCTTATTTATCATGGTTTGTAACGAATTTTCTGATGTGAGCTTTGGTTTTATGGCGGCAATATGGAGTACAGGGCACCGGGGCAATGGTCTTTTTCAACAGGGCACAGCTGTTGGCCTGCTCCAATTCTGGCTTGCTGTCATTGTTTTGGGTGCCTCAGCCGATATGTGGTTTGTGAGCGGCAATTTCCTAAATGTTTTCTGGGTCTGAGTTGGTTTTGCCTTCTTCCTTCCCAAATTTTGTATTCTGAGGGCATACAAACAAGAGTTTGGGGAGAGTAGCCATTATGAAATGAAACACAAAACAAATAGGCATTTGAAGCTTAGAAATCTACAGGTAACACGACCAAGGTGAGTTTTTGTGTTTTGGAAAATCAAATGGAACACTTTGGCTGAGGTGATAGATATTAATTGCCTCCAAAGTGAGTTTCACTGCGATTTTCAGGTTAATTCAGTCAGAATTACACAGGAAGTCAGCTGGAGGGGTGGATGATTCCGGGAACAGCCAGTTTCCTTGCGACTGAATCAAGCCCAATATCATTATGGATTCTTGCTTTTCTTTTGGTTTTTTCTCCTTTTTCTTATTTATCATGGTTTGTAATGAATTTTCTGATGTGAGCTTTGGTTCTGAGGCTGGCATATTGAGTTCAGGGCAGAAGAGGAAGGTTCTTTTTCAAACAGGGCACAGCTGTTGGCTTGCTCTAATTCTGGCTTGCTGTCATTGCTTTGGGTGGCTCAGCTGACTTTTGGTTTCTTTAGCGGCAATTTCCTAAAGGTTTTCTGGGTCTGAGTTGGTTTTGCCTTCTTCCTTCCCAAATGTTGTATTCTGACGCAATACAAACAAGAGTTTGGACAGAGCAGCCATTATGAAATAAAAAACACAACAAATAGGTGTTAGAAGCTTAGAAATCTACAGGTAACACGACCAAGGTGAGTTTTTGTGTTTTGGAAAATGAAATGGAACACTTTGGCTGAGGTTACAGATATTAATTGCCTCCAAACTGAGTTTCACTGCGATTTTCAGGTTAATTCAGTCAGAATTCCACAGGCAGTCAGCTGGAGGGGTGGATGAATCCGGGAACAGCCCATTTCCTTGCGACTGAATCAAGCCCAATGTCATTATGGATTCTTGATTTCTTTGGCTTTTTTCTCATTTTTCTTATTTATCATGGTTTGTAATGAATTTTCTGATGTCAGCTTTGGTTTTGAGGCTGTAATATGGCGTTCAGGGCACCAGAGGTATGGTCTTTTTCAAACAGGGCACAGCTGTTGTGCTGCTCCAATTCTGGCTTGCTGTCATTGTTTTGAGTGCCTCAGCCGATTTGTGGTTTCTTGAGCGGCAATTTCCTAAAGGTTTTCTGGGTCTGAGTTGGTTTTGCCTTCTTCCTTCCCAAATGTTGTATTCTGACGCAATACAAACAAGAGTTTGGGCGGAGTAGCCATTATGAAATAAAAAACACAACAAAAAGGCGTTTGAAGCTTAGAAAAATACAGGTAACACGACCAAGGTGAGTTTTTGTGTTTTGGAAAATAAAATGGAACACTTTGTTGAGGTCACAGATATTAATAGCCTCCAAACTGAGTTTCACTGCGATTTTCAGGTGAATTCAGTGAGAAGTCCACAGGCAGTCAGCTGGAGCAGTGGATGAATCCGGGAACAGCCGGTTTCCTTGCGACTAAATCAAGCCCAATATCATTCTTGATTCTTGCATTTCTTTGGCTTTTTTCTCCTTTTTCTTATTTATCATGGTTTGTAATGAATTTTCTGATGTGAGCTTTGGTTTTATGGCTGCAATATGGAGTTCAGAGCACCGGGGGAATGGTCTTTTTCAAACAGGGCACAGCAGTTGGCCTGCTCCAATTCTGGCTTGCTGTCATTGTTTTGGGTGCCTCAGCCGATATGTGGTTTGTGAGCGGCAATTTCCTAAATGTTTTCTGGGTCTGAGTTGGTTTTGCCTTCTTCCTACCCAAATGTTGTATTCTGACGCCATACAAACAAGAGTTTCGGCAGAGTAGCCATTATGAAATAGAAAAACACAACAAATAGGCGTTTGAAGCTTAGAAATCTACAGGTAACACGACCAAGGTGAGATTTGTGTTTTGCAAAATCAAATGGAACACTTTGGCTGAGGTGACAGATATTAATTGCCTCCAAAGTGAGTTTCACTGCGATTTTCAGGTTAATTCAGTCAGAATTACACAGGCAGTCGGCTGGAGGGGCGGATGATTCCGGGAACAGCCGGTTTCCTTGCGACTGAATCAAGCCCTATATCATTATGGATTCTTGCTTTTCTTTTCTTTTTTCTCCTTTTTCTTATTTATCATGGTTTGTAGTGAATTTTCTGATGTGAGCTTTGGTTCTGAGGCTGGCATATTGAGTTCAGGGCAGAAGAGGAAGGTTCTTTTTCAAACAGGGCACAGCTGTTGGCTTGCTCCACTTCTGGCTTGCTGTCATTGCTTTGGGTGCCTCAGCTAACTTTTGGTTTCTTGAGCGGCAATTTCCTGAATATTTTCTGGGTCTGAGTTGGTTTTGCCTTCTTCCTTCCCAAATTTTGTATTCTGACGCCAAACAAACAAGAGTTTGGGCAGAGTAGCCATTATGAAATAAAAAACACAACAAATAGGCGTTTGAAGCTTAGAAATCTACAGGTAACATGACCAAGGTGATTTTTTATGTTTTGGAAAATAAAATGGAACACTTTGGCTGAGGTGACAGATATTAATTGCCTCCAAACTGAGTTTCACTGCGATTTTCAGGTTAATTCAGTCAGAATTCCACAGGCAGTCAACTGGAGGGGTGAATGAATCCGCGAACAGCCGGCTTCCATGTGACTAAATCAAGCCCAATAACATTACGGATTCTTGCATTTCTTTGGCTTTTTTCTCCTTTTTCTTATTTATCATGGTTTGTAATGAATTTTCTGATATGAGCTTTGGATTTGAGGCTGCAAAATGGAGTTCAGGGCAGAAGAGGAAGGTTCTGTTTCAAACAGGGCACAGCTATTGGCCTGCCTCAATTCTGGCTTGCTTTCATTGTTTGGGATCCTCAGCTGATTTGTGGTTTCTTGAGTGGCAATTTGCTAAATGTTTTCTGGGTCTGAGTTGTTTTTCCCTTCTTCCTTCCCAAATTTTGTATTCTGACGCCATACAAACAAGAGTTTGGGAAGAATACCCATTATGAAATAAAAAACACAACAAATAGGCATTTGAAGTTTAGAAATCTACAGGTAACACGACCAAGGTGAGTTTTTGTGTTTTGCAAAATAAAATGGAACACTTTAGCTGAGGTGACAAATATTAATTGTCTCCAAAATGAGTTTCACTGCTATTTTGAGGTTAATTCAGTCAAAATTCCATAGGCAGTCAGCTGGAGGGGTGGATGAATCCGGGAGCAGCCGGTTTCCTTGCGACTATATCAAGCCCGATATCATTACGGATTCTTGCATTTCTTTGTCTTTTTTCTCCTTTTTCTTATTTATCATGGTTTGTTATGAATTTTCTGATGTGAGCTTTGGTTCTGAGGCTGGCATATTGAGTTCAGGGTAAAAGAGGAAGGTTCTTTTTCAAACAGGGTACAGCTGTTGGCTTGCTCCAATTATGGCTTGCTGTCATTGTTGTGGGTGCCTCAGCCGATTTGTATTTCTTGAGCGGCAATTTCCTAAATGTTTTCTGGGCCTGAGTTGGTTTTGCCTTCTTCCTTCCCAAATTTTGTATTCTGACGCCATACAAACAAGAGTTTGGGCAGAGTGGCCATTATGAAATAAAAAACACAACAAATAGGCATTTGAAGCTTAGAAATCTACAGGTAACACGACCAAGGTGAGTTTTTGTGTTTTGGAAAATCAAATGGAACACTTTGGCTGAGGTGACAGATATTAATTGCCTCCAAACTGAGTTTCACTGCGATTTTCAGGTTAATTCAGTCAGAATTCCACAGGCAGTCAGCTGGAGCAGAGGAAGAATCCAGCTACAGCCGGTTTCCTTGTGACTAATAAGGCCAAATGTCATTATGGATTCTTGCATTTCTTTGGCTTTTTTCTCATTTTTCTTATTTATCATGGTTTGTAACGAATTTTCTGATGTGAGCTTTGGTTTTATGGCGGCAATATGGAGTACAGGGCACCGGGGCAATGGTCTTTTTCAACAGGGCACAGCTGTTGGCCTGCTCCAATTCTGGCTTGCTGTCATTGTTTTGGGTGCCTCAGCCGATATGTGGTTTGTGAGCGGCAATTTCCTAAATGTTTTCTGGGTCTGAGTTGGTTTTGCCTTCTTCCTTCCCAAATTTTGTATTCTGAGGGCATACAAACAAGAGTTTGGGGAGAGTAGCCATTATGAAATGAAACACAAAACAAATAGGCATTTGAAGCTTAGAAATCTACAGGTAACACGACCAAGGTGAGTTTTTGTGTTTTGGAAAATCAAATGGAACACTTTGGCTGAGGTGATAGATATTAATTGCCTCCAAAGTGAGTTTCACTGCGATTTTCAGGTTAATTCAGTCAGAATTACACAGGAAGTCAGCTGGAGGGGTGGATGATTCCGGGAACAGCCAGTTTCCTTGCGACTGAATCAAGCCCAATATCATTATGGATTCTTGCTTTTCTTTTGGTTTTTTCTCCTTTTTCTTATTTATCATGGTTTGTAATGAATTTTCTGATGTGAGCTTTGGTTCTGAGGCTGGCATATTGAGTTCAGGGCAGAAGAGGAAGGTTCTTTTTCAAACAGGGCACAGCTGTTGGCTTGCTCTAATTCTGGCTTGCTGTCATTGCTTTGGGTGGCTCAGCTGACTTTTGGTTTCTTTAGCGGCAATTTCCTAAAGGTTTTCTGGGTCTGAGTTGGTTTTGCCTTCTTCCTTCCCAAATGTTGTATTCTGACACAATACAAGCAAGATTTTGGACAGAGCAGCCATTATGAAATAAAAAACACAACAAATAGGTGTTAGAAGCTTAGAAATCTACAGGTAACACGACCAAGGTGAGTTTTTGTGTTTTGGAAAATGAAATGGAACACTTTGGCTGAGGTTACAGATATTAATTGCCTCCAAACTGAGTTTCACTGCGATTTTCAGGTTAATTCAGTCAGAATTCCACAGGCAGTCAGCTGGAGGGGTGGATGAATCCGGGAACAGCCCATTTCCTTGCGACTGAATCAAGCCCAATGTCATTATGGATTCTTGATTTCTTTGGCTTTTTTCTCATTTTTCTTATTTATCATGGTTTGTAATGAATTTTCTGATGTCAGCTTTGGTTTTGAGGCTGTAATATGGCGTTCAGGGCACCAGAGGTATGGTCTTTTTCAAACAGGGCACAGCTGTTGTGCTGCTCCAATTCTGGCTTGCTGTCATTGTTTTGAGTGCCTCAGCCGATTTGTGGTTTCTTGAGCGGCAATTTCCTAAAGGTTTTCTGGGTCTGAGTTGGTTTTGCCTTCTTCCTTCCCAAATGTTGTATTCTGACGCAATACAAACAAGAGTTTGGGCGGAGTAGCCATTATGAAATAAAAAACACAACAAAAAGGCGTTTGAAGCTTAGAAAAATACAGGTAACACGACCAAGGTGAGTTTTTGTGTTTTGGAAAATAAAATGGAACACTTTGTTGAGGTCACAGATATTAATAGCCTCCAAACTGAGTTTCACTGCGATTTTCAGGTGAATTCAGTCAGAAGTCCACAGGCAGTCAGCTGGAGCAGTGGATGAATCCGGGAACAGCCGGTTTCCTTGCGACTAAATCAAGCCCAATATCATTCTTGATTCTTGCATTTCTTTGGCTTTTTTCTCCTTTTTCTTATTTATCATGGTTTGTAATGAATTTTCTGATGTGAGCTTTGGTTTTATGGCGGCAATATGGAGTACAGGGCACCGGGGCAATGGTCTTTTTCAACAGGGCACAGCTGTTGGCCTGCTCCAATTCTGGCTTGCTGTCATTGTTTTGGGTGCCTCAGCCGATATGTGGTTTGTGAGCGGCAATTTCCTAAATGTTTTCTGGGTCTGAGTTGGTTTTGCCTTCTTCCTTCCCAAATTTTGTATTCTGAGGGCATACAAACAAGAGTTTGGGGAGAGTAGCCATTATGAAATGAAACACAAAACAAATAGGCATTTGAAGCTTAGAAATCTACAGGTAACACGACCAAGGTGAGTTTTTGTGTTTTGGAAAATCAAATGGAACACTTTGGCTGAGGTGATAGATATTAATTGCCTCCAAAGTGAGTTTCACTGCGATTTTCAGGTTAATTCAGTCAGAATTACACAGGAAGTCAGCTGGAGGGGTGGATGATTCCGGGAACAGCCAGTTTCCTTGCGACTGAATCAAGCCCAATATCATTATGGATTCTTGCTTTTCTTTTGGTTTTTTCTCCTTTTTCTTATTTATCATGGTTTGTAATGAATTTTCTGATGTGAGCTTTGGTTCTGAGGCTGGCATATTGAGTTCAGGGCAGAAGAGGAAGGTTCTTTTTCAAACAGGGCACAGCTGTTGGCTTGCTCTAATTCTGGCTTGCTGTCATTGCTTTGGGTGGCTCAGCTGACTTTTGGTTTCTTTAGCGGCAATTTCCTAAAGGTTTTCTGGGTCTGAGTTGGTTTTGCCTTCTTCCTTCCCAAATGTTGTATTCTGACGCAATACAAACAAGAGTTTGGACAGAGCAGCCATTATGAAATAAAAAACACAACAAATAGGTGTTAGAAGCTTAGAAATCTACAGGTAACACGACCAAGGTGAGTTTTTGTGTTTTGGAAAATGAAATGGAACACTTTGGCTGAGGTTACAGATATTAATTGCCTCCAAACTGAGTTTCACTGCGATTTTCAGGTTAATTCAGTCAGAATTCCACAGGCAGTCAGCTGGAGGGGTGGATGAATCCGGGAACAGCCCATTTCCTTGCGACTGAATCAAGCCCAATGTCATTATGGATTCTTGATTTCTTTGGCTTTTTTCTCATTTTTCTTATTTATCATGGTTTGTAATGAATTTTCTGATGTCAGCTTTGGTTTTGAGGCTGTAATATGGCGTTCAGGGCACCAGAGGTATGGTCTTTTTCAAACAGGGCACAGCTGTTGTGCTGCTCCAATTCTGGCTTGCTGTCATTGTTTTGAGTGCCTCAGCCGATTTGTGGTTTCTTGAGCGGCAATTTCCTAAAGGTTTTCTGGGTCTGAGTTGGTTTTGCCTTCTTCCTTCCCAAATGTTGTATTCTGACGCAATACAAACAAGAGTTTGGGCGGAGTAGCCATTATGAAATAAAAAACACAACAAAAAGGCGTTTGAAGCTTAGAAAAATACAGGTAACACGACCAAGGTGAGTTTTTGTGTTTTGGAAAATAAAATGGAACACTTTGTTGAGGTCACAGATATTAATAGCCTCCAAACTGAGTTTCACTGCGATTTTCAGGTGAATTCAGTCAGAAGTCCACAGGCAGTCAGCTGGAGCAGTGGATGAATCCGGGAACAGCCGGTTTCCTTGCGACTAAATCAAGCCCAATATCATTCTTGATTCTTGCATTTCTTTGGCTTTTTTCTCCTTTTTCTTATTTATCATGGTTTGTAATGAATTTTCTGATGTGAGCTTTGGTTTTATGGCTGCAATATGGAGTTCAGAGCACCGGGGGAATGGTCTTTTTCAAACAGGGCACAGCAGTTGGCCTGCTCCAATTCTGGCTTGCTGTCATTGTTTTGGGTGCCTCAGCCGATATGTGGTTTGTGAGCGGCAATTTCCTAAATGTTTTCTGGGTCTGAGTTGGTTTTGCCTTCTTCCTACCCAAATGTTGTATTCTGACGCCATACAAACAAGAGTTTCGGCAGAGTAGCCATTATGAAATAGAAAAACACAACAAATAGGCGTTTGAAGCTTAGAAATCTACAGGTAACACGACCAAGGTGAGATTTGTGTTTTGCAAAATCAAATGGAACACTTTGGCTGAGGTGACAGATATTAATTGCCTCCAAAGTGAGTTTCACTGCGATTTTCAGGTTAATTCAGTCAGAATTACACAGGCAGTCAGCTGGAGGGGCGGATGATTCCGGGAACAGCCGGTTTCCTTGCGACTGAATCAAGCCCTATATCATTATGGATTCTTGCTTTTCTTTTCTTTTTTCTCCTTTTTCTTATTTATCATGGTTTGTAATGAATTTTCTGATGTGAGCTTTGGTTCTGAGGCTGGCATATTGAGTTCAGGGCAGAAGAGGAAGGTTCTTTTTCAAACAGGGCACAGCTGTTGGCTTGCTCCACTTCTGGCTTGCTGTCATTGCTTTGGGTGCCTCAGCTAACTTTTGGTTTCTTGAGCGGCAATTTCCTGAATATTTTCTGGGTCTGAGTTGGTTTTGCCTTCTTCCTTCCCAAATTTTGTATTCTGACGCCAAACAAACAAGAGTTTGGGCAGAGTAGCCATTATGAAATAAAAAACACAACAAATAAGCGTTTGAAGCTTAGAAATCTACAGGTAACATGACCAAGGTGATTTTTTATGTTTTGGAAAATAAAATGGAACACTTTGGCTGAGGTGACAGATATTAATTGCCTCCAAACTGAGTTTCACTGCGATTTTCAGGTTAATTCAGTCAGAATTCCACAGGCAGTCAACTGGAGGGGTGAATGAATCCGCGAACAGCCGGCTTCCATGTGACTAAATCAAGCCCAATAACATTACGGATTCTTGCATTTCTTTGGCTTTTTTCTCCTTTTTCTTATTTATCATGGTTTGTAATGAATTTTCTGATATGAGCTTTGGATTTGAGGCTGCAAAATGGAGTTCAGGGAGCAAGAGGAAGGTTCTGTTTCAAACAGGGCACAGCTATTGGCCTGCCTCAATTCTGGCTTGCTTTCATTGTTTGGGATCCTCAGCTGATTTGTGGTTTCTTGAGTGGCAATTTGCTAAATGTTTTCTGGGTCTGAGTTGTTTTTCCCTTCTTCCTTCCCAAATTTTGTATTCTGACGCCATACAAACAAGAGTTTGGGTAGAATACCCATTATGAAATAAAAAACACAACAAATAGGCATTTGAAGTTTAGAAATCTACAGGTAACACGACCAAGGTGAGTTTTTGTGTTTTGCAAAATAAAATGGAACACTTTAGCTGAGGTGACAAATATTAATTGTCTCCAAAATGAGTTTCACTGCTATTTTGAGGTTAATTCAGTCAAAATTCCATAGGCAGTCAGCTGGAGGGGTGGATGAATCCGGGAGCAGCCGGTTTCCTTGCGACTATATCAAGCCCGATATCATTACGGATTCTTGCATTTCTTTGTCTTTTTTCTCCTTTTTCTTATTTATCATGGTTTGTTATGAATTTTCTGATGTGAGCTTTGGTTCTGAGGCTGGCATATTGAGTTCAGGGTAAAAGAGGAAGGTTCTTTTTCAAACAGGGTACAGCTGTTGGCTTGCTCCAATTATGGCTTGCTGTCATTGTTGTGGGTGCCTCAGCCGATTTGTATTTCTTGAGCGGCAATTTCCTAAATGTTTTCTGGGCCTGAGTTGGTTTTGCCTTCTTCCTTCCCAAATTTTGTATTCTGACACCATACAAACAAGAGTTTGGGCAGAGTGGCCATTATGAAATAAAAAACACAACAAATAGGCATTTGAAGCTTAGAAATCTACAGGTAACACGACCAAGGTGAGTTTTTGTGTTTTGG
Source organism: Oryctolagus cuniculus (assembly GCF_964237555.1). NCBI lineage: Eukaryota > Metazoa > Chordata > Mammalia > Lagomorpha > Leporidae > Oryctolagus > Oryctolagus cuniculus. The sequence goes on from NW_027208260.1 coordinate 189,462, forward strand.
AAAATCAAATGGAACACTTTGGCTGAGGTGACAGATATTAATTGCCTCCAAACTGAGTTTCACTGCGATTTTCAGGTTAATTCAGTCAGAATTCCACAGGCAGTCAGCTGGAGGGGTGGATGAATCCGGGAACAGCTGGTTTCCTTGCAACTTAATCAAGAACAATATCATTATGGATTCTTGCATTTTTTTGGTTTTTTCTCCTTTTTCTTATTTATCATGGTTTCTAATAAATTTTCTGTTGTAAGCTTTGGTTTTGAGGCTGGTATCTTGAGTTCAGGGCACAAGAGGAAGGTTTTTTTTCTATCAGGGCACAGCTGTTGGCTTGCTCAAATTCTGGCTTGCTGTCGTAGTTTTGGGTGCCTCAGCAAATTTGAGGTTTCTTGAGCAGGAATTTCCTAAATGATTTCTGGGTCTGAGTTGGTTTTGCCTTGTTCGTTCCCAAATTTTGTATTCTGACGCCATACAAACAAGAGTTTGGGTAGAATAGCCATTATGATATAAAAACACAACAAATAGGCATTTGAACCTTAGAAATCTACAGGTAACACAACCAAGGTGAGTTTTTGTGTTTTGGAAAATAAAATGAAACAGTTTGGCTGAGGTGACAGGTATTAATTGCCTCCAAACTGAGTTTCCCTGGGATTTTCAGGTTAATTCAGTCAGAATTCCACAGGCAGTCAGCTGGAGCAGTGGATGAATCCGGGAACAGCCGGTTTCCTTGCGACTATAACAACTCCGATTTCATTATGGATTCCTCCATTTCTTTGGCTTTTTTCTCCTTTTTCTTATTTATCATGGTTTGTAATGAATTTTCTGATGTGAGCTTTGGTTTTGAGGCTGCAATATGGAGTTCAGGGCACGAGAGAAAGGTTCTTTTTCAAAAAGGGTAAAGCTGTTGGGTTGCTCCAATTCTGGCTTGCTGTCATTGTTTTGGGTGCCTCAGCCGATTTGTATTTCTTGAGCGGCAATTTCCTAAATGTTTTCTGGGTCTGAGTTGGTTTTGCCTTCTTCCTTCCCAAATTTTGTATTCTGACGCAATACAAACAAGAGTTTGGACAGAGTAGCCATTATGAATTAAAAAAGACAACAAATAGGCGTTTGAACCTTAGAAATCTAAAGGTAACACGACCAAGGTGAGTTTTTGTGTTTTGGAAAATCAAATGGAACACTTTGGCTGAGGTGACAGATATTAATTGCCTCCAAACTGAGTTTCACTGCGATTTTCAGGTTAATTCAGTCAGAATTCCACAGGCAGTCAGCTGGAGGGGTGGATGAACCCGGGAACAGCTGGTTTCCTTGCAACTTAATCAAGAACAACATCATTATGGATTCTTGCATTTTTTTGTTTTTTTCTCATTTTACTTATTTATCATGGTTTGTAATAAATTTTCTGTTGTAAGCTTTGGTTTTGAGGCTGGTATATTGAGTTCAGGGCACAAGAGGAAGGTTTTTTTTCTATCAGGGCACAGCTGTTGGTTTGCTCAAATTCTGGCTTGCTGTCGTAGTTTTGAGTGCCTCAGCCGATTTTGGTTTCTTGAGCTGGAATTTCCTAAATGTTTTCTGGGTCTGAGTTGGTTTTGCCTTCTTCCTTCCCAAATTTTGTGTTCTGACGCCATACAAACAAGAGTTTCAGTGGAGTAGCCATTATGAAATAAAAACACAACAAATAGGCGTTTGAACCTTAGAAATCTACAGGTAACACAACCAAGGTGAGTTTTTGTGTTTTGGAAAATAAAATGTAACAGTTTGGCTGAGGTGACAGATATTAATTGCCTCCAAACTGAGTTTCACTGGGATTTTCAGGTTAATTCAGTCAGAATTCCACAGGCAGTCAGCTGGAGCAGTGGATGAATCCGGGAACAGCCCGTTTCCTTGCGACTCTATCAACTCTGATTTCATTATGGATTCTTCCATTTCTTTGGCTTTTTTCTCCTTTTACTTATTTATCATGGTTTGTAATGAATTTTCTGATTTGAGCTGTGGTTTTGAGGCTGGCATATTGAGTTCAGGGCACGAGAGGAATGGTCTTTTTCAAACAGGGCAAAGCTGTTGGCCTGCTTCAATTCTAGCTTACTGTCATTGTTTTGGGTGCCTCAGCCGATTTGTGGTTTCTTGAGCCTCAATTTCCTAAATGTTTTCTGGGTCTGAGTTGCTTTTCCCTTCTTCCTTTCCAAATTTTGTATTCTGACGCCATACAAACAAGACTGTGGGCAGAGTAGCCATTATGAAATAAAACACAAAACAAATAGGCATTTGAAGCTTAGAAATCTACAGGAAACACGACCAAGGTGAGGTTTTGTGTTTTGGAAAATCAAATGGAACACTTTGGCTGAGGTGACAGATATTAATTGCCTCCAAACTGAGTTTCCCTGCGATTTTCAGGTTAATTCAGTCAGAATTCCACAAGCAGTCAGCTGGAGTGGTGAATGAATCCGGGAACGGCCGGTTTCCCTGCGACTAAATCAAGCCCAATATCATTATGGATTTTTGCATTTCTTTGGCTTTTTTCTCTTTTTTCTTATGTATCATGGTTTGTAATGAATTTTCTGATGTGAGCTTTTGTTTTGAGCCGGCAATATTGAGTTCAGGGTAAAAGAGGAATGGTCTTTTTCAATCAGGGCACAGCTGTTGGCTTGCTCCAATTCTGGCTTGCTGTCATTGTTTTGGGTGCCTCAGCCGATTTGTATTTCTTGAGTGGCAATTTCCTAAATGTTTTCTTGGTCTGAGTTGGTGTTTCCTTCTTCCTTCCCAAATGTTGTATTCTGACGCAATACAAACAAGAGTTTGGACAGAGTAGCCATTATGAATTAAAAAAGACAACAGATAGGCGTTTGAACCTTAGAAATCTACAGGTAACACGACCAAAGTGAGGTTTTGTGTTTTGGAAAATCAAATGGAACACGTTGGCTGAAGTGACAGATATTAATTGCTTCCAAACTGAGGTTCACTGCGATTTTCAGGTTAATTCAGTCAGAATTCCACAGGCAGTCAGCTGGAGGGGTGGATGAACCCGGGAACAGCTGGTTTCCTTGCAACTTAATCAAGAACAATATCATTATGGATTCTTGCATTTTTTTTGGTTTTTTCTCCTTTTTCTTATTTATCATGGTTTGTAATGAATTTTCTGTTGTAAGCTTTGGTTTTGAGGCTGGTATATTGAGTTCAGGGCACAAGAGGAAGGTTCTTTTTCAATCAGGGCACAGCTGTTGGCTTGCTCAAATTCTGGCTTGCTGTCGTAGTTTTGAGTGCCTCAGCCGATTTGTGGTTTCTTGAGCGGCAATTTCGTAAATGTTTTCTGGGTCTGAGTTTGTTTTGCCTTCTTCCTTCCCAAATGTTGTATTCTGACGCAATACAAACAAGAGTTTGGAAAGTGTAGCCATTATGAAATAAAAATAACACTACAAATAGGCGTTTGAAGATTATATTCTACAGGTAACACGACCGAGGTGAGTTTTTGTGTTTTGCAAAATAAAATGAAACAGTTTGGCTGAGGTGAAAGATATTAATTGCCTCCAAACTGAGTTTCCCTGGGATTTTCAGGTTAATTCAGTCAGAATTCCACAGGCAGTCAGCTGGAGCAGTGGATGAATCCGGGAACAGCCGGTTTCCTTGCGACTATATCAACTCCGATATCATTATGGATTCTTGAATTTCTTTGGCTTTTTTCTCCTTTTTCTTATTTATCATGGTTTGTAATGAATTTTCTGATGTGAGCTTTGGTTTTGAGGCTGGCAAATTGAGTTCAGGGCACGAGAGGAATGGTCTTTTTCAATCAGGGCACAGCTGTTGGCTTGCTCCAATTCTGGCTTGCTGTCCTTGTTTTGGGTGCCTCGGCCATTAGGAAAGAAAAAAAAAAACACAGAAAATTGCCCTTTCGGGAGTAGAAATCTACAGGCAGCACGACCAATATGAGTTTCTGTGTTTGGGAAATGACATGGAACCCTTTTCCTGAGGGGACAGATTCTAACTCCCTAAAAATTGAGTGTGAGTGCGATTTTGTGGTCAATTCACTCAGAATTCCAAAGTCAGTCTGTGGAAGGGGGCAATGAATCTGGAACCAGCCAGTTTCCTTGTGTCTAAATCCAGCCAAATATCACAAAGGACTCTTGCATTTCTTTGGCTTTTTCACATTTCCCTTTTTTATCATGGTTTGTAATGAATTTTGTGATGTGAGCTTTGGTTTTGAGGTGGCAATATTGAGTTCAGGGCACAAGAGGAATGGTCTTTTTCAAACAGGGCACAGCTGTTGGCTTGCTCCAATTCTGGCTTCCTGTCATTGTTTTGGGTGCCTCAGCCGATTTGTGGTTTCTTGAGTGGCAATTTCCTACATATTTTCTGGGTCTGAGTCGGTTTTGCCTTCTTATTCCCAAATTTTGTATTCTGATGCAATAGAAGCAAGATTTTGGACAGAGTAGACATTATGAAAGAAAAATAAAAACACAGCGCATTGTCCTTTTTGGATTAGAAATCTACAGGCAACACGACCAAGATGAGTTTCTGTGTTTTGGAAAATGATATGGAACCCTTCTGCTGAGGGGACAGATACTAATACCCTCCAAATTGAGTGTGAGTGCGATTTTGAGATGAATTCAATCAGATTCCAAAGTCAGTCTGTGGAAGGGGGACGAATCTGGAAACAGCCAGTTTCCTTGTGTCTAAATCCAGTCCAATATTACAAAGGACTCTTGCATTTCTTTGTTTTTTCCACATTTCCCTTATTTATCATGGTTTGTAATGAATTTTCTGATATGAGCTTTGGTTTTGAGGCGGCAATATGGAGTTCAGGGTAACAGAGGAATGGTCTTTTTCAAACAGGGCACAGCTGTTGGCTTGCTCCAATTCTGGCTTGCTGTCATTGTTTTGGGTGCCTCAGCTGACTTTTGGTTTCTTGAGCGGCAATTTCCTAAATGTTTTCTGGGTCTGAGTTGGTTTTGCCTTCTTCCTTCCCAAATTTTGTATTCTGACACCATACAAACAAGAGTTTGGACAGAGTAGCCATTATGAATTAAAAAAGACAACTAATAGGTGTTTGAAGCTTAGAAATTTACAGGCAACATGACCAAGGTGAGTTTTTGTGTTTTGGAAAATCAAATGGAACACTTTGGCTGAGGTGACAGATATTAATTGCCTCCAAACTGAGTTTCACTGTGATTTTCAGGTTAATTCAGTCAGAATTCCACAAGCAGTCAGCTGGAGGGGTGAATGAATCCGGGAACGGCCGGTTTCCCTGCGACTAAATCAAGCCCAATATCTTTATGGATTTTTGCATTTTTTTGGCTTTTTTCTCTTTTTTCTTATGTATCATGGTTTGTAATGAATTTTCTGATGTGAGCTTTTGTTTTGAGCCGGCAATATTGAGTTCAGGGCACAAGAGGAATGGTCTTTTTCAATCAGGGCACAGCTGTTGGCTTGCTCCAATTCTGGCTTGCTGTCCTTGTTTTGGGTGCCTCAGCCGATTTGTGGTTTCTTGAGTGGCAATTTCCTAAATGTTTTCTGGGTCTGAGTCAGTTTTGCCTTCTTCCTTCCCAAATTTTGTATTCTGATGCAATACAAGCAAGATTTTGGACAGAGTTAGCTCTGTGTCCATTCTTCTGTCTCTTTACTAGATGAATAAAAAGACAGTGTAAAATGATTTGTAAAGAACTATAAGGGGTCAGCGCTGTGCTGCTGCTGCCAATTGAGGAGTGAAGCAGGAGATGGAAAACACCTCTCTCTCTCTCTCTCTCTCTCTCTGTGCCTCTCCTTCTCTGTTACTCTGACTTCTAAATAAAAAAATGAATCTTAAAAGAAGTATAAACATCAATAAAACACAAATGAAAATTGTATTCTCAAAACTGGATATTAAACCATGCCTTCTACACCTCTGTTAAAAGTTACATTCTATCATAGTCATTTATGATTTCTAGGGCCAAAGTAGTAAATAAGATTTTTCTGGAAGAGACAGAGGTTATGAGGGAGCCAGGATTTGGGGTCAGTTAGCAGAAGTGAGTGTCACTCTTTCAGATTTGATGCAGGAAAGGAACAGCAACTGATCCCTGAGATTTTGGTGTGGGAAGGAAAGGAAGGAGGGACTTAACAAAAGCAAATGCCCTCTGGTTGTGGGCACCCACCCCTGACTGCAGCTTTTCGGAGGAACAGCTGGTGTCTCTAGGGATGCTGCAGCCTGGACTCCATTTCCCAGAGTTCCCAGTAGCTCCGAGGTATTCTGCTTTCCAAATACCTGTGGGCATGCACCTGCCACTGCCAGTCCCTGGGGCTCAGAGTTGGACCAGGGGAGTTCATTCCTTGATCAGTGTCAACCCTGGGGGCTATGCTGCTCCTTCTCTGGCATTTACTGCAACTCCTGCTCTGCACGTGCGATCCCAGGCAGTTTCCGAGTGCTCACCCTGAGCCTGCCTCCTGCTGCTTCTTCCCTCTTCATCCACCAACTGTGGGTCCCACATGCCAGGGACTCTCTTCTCCACACTCCCAATTTCACTCCCCGTGTATCTGGAAGAAAGGGTACCTGCTCCAGGGACTTTCTGCTGCAGGTTTGGCATGCAGGAAGGGGCGGAGACACATGTGGGAGAAGTGTGCCAGCGATCCTGGCAGCTTCTCCCGAGGTCAGGGCTGGGACCCGGGCTGCTCTGTCTCCCACCTCTATTTCCCAGGCTCAAAGTGCCCGGACTCTCTCCTGCAGTACCTCACCTAAACTGTCCCTAATGTGCTTTATTTAGTGGTTACAGGAGAGAGGGGGCAGTGTTCTGGGAACCTGCACTCACAGGGAAGGAAGGCAGAAAGACTCCTGATCTCCACAGTTAAATAAGCCGGGTTCCCACTGTGGGTGGTCTCAGAATGCAGTCTGGCCTGGTCTCTTGATGTTTCCTGGGCTGGTTCCTGCAGGGTGGGGCTGGATGGCCCTCAGGAGGGAGCCTGGGGCAGCAGAGGGGTGGGCAGGAGGATCTGTCTAGGATCTGCCCCACTGCTCTCATCCTGCACCTCATCTTCCTGGTGGGGAGCAGTGTGAAGCGTGAATAGCTGCTTTGTGTGTTGATCCCTCTCAAGTATTAATTATCAAATTTTTCCAATGTGGAATTTGAAGCTGTTCCAGAAACATGGGGTGGGAAATCTCCCTTCTTTCAAACAGGCACAGAGACAGTGGAGGATCCAAGGAGTTTCTATTAATGGCCCTAGGCTCAGCTGGAATGATTTCCTGAGAATTGAGCATCAAATTCAAGTTTCTTAGCTGTTACAGCATTGGTGGGTTTAAATGGCAGCCTACATGATTAGAACCACATTTCCAATGGTCAGTGGGTCCAGTATGTTTGTAAAAGAGATGCCAGGGACAGATTTATTAGGACAGATTTATGACTGGAGTTTACAAAAGCAGAACTTAGGACATCTTCCCTCCCTAGACAAGATTTCAGTGGGCAGCTGTTTCACTCATTAATTGTGAGCATCCACTTTTAAAGGTTTGTGTTGGATGGGGTCCACTTCTCTTTCTTTGATGATGTATTTGGCTGCTTTTCATTTTCTGTCTTCAGCTATCTCTTCTCCTGTTAGCAAGGCTGTCAACTGTTTTGACCTGCCACTGATCCCTTTGCAAAGTGAGAAGGGAACCAAAATTAATGCAAGTCTACTGTGTTGTCAATAACTGGAGCTACTTTTTTAAAGATTTATTTATTCATTTGAAAGAGTTACACAGAGAGGAGAGAGAGAGAGAGAGAAAGAGAGAGAGGTCTTCCATCCGATGGTTCATTCCCCAATTGGCAGCAATAGCTGGAGGTATGCCAATTTGGAGCCAGTAGCCAGGAGCTCCTTCTGAGATGAAGCTGTTTTTTTAAAGAATTATTTATTTATTTGAAAGGCAGAACTTTGTCCAGGTCTCATAGGTGGGTGCAGGAGATGAGGGATTTGGGCCAACTTCTACTGTTTTCCCAGTCCACAGCAGAGAGCTGGATGGGAAGTGCAGCAGCCAGGATCCCAACCGGCACCCATATAGGATGCTGACAAGGCAGCAGTAGCTTTACCCACTATGCAACAGTGCTGCCCACTAATGGGAGCTCTTTTAATCTGAGTTTGCATAAAGAGGAGAATTACAGCATCATAAATACAGATAAGTAACAGTTTTTCTCTGCCCAGCACTTTATATTACCCAGTGCTCCACTGAGAATCTTACATTCCACACTGTGTAATTAAGAAGGCCAGTTACTTATCTTATTTTGGGTTCTGTGTTTAAACCCATGACACTTTTGACATGGGAGGATATTAGTTCTACAATTTCATAGAGACTGGTCTTTGGAAGCATCGATAGAAGTTATAACTGTGAGAGTGCTAAGAAAGAAGAGGGGAAGAAATAAGTGCCCCTTACCCCCCTCAGAGATGTCCACAAGTGCAGTAGAAGATATGCCCTATGGTTGACTTTCTGGGACAAACTGTGTTTGAGTGCTTCACATGTTCTGATAGAAAGGTGTTGCCACCAGGTTTTTAGTATATTTTGTTAGTTTTTAAAGATTTATTTATTTATTTGAAAATCAGAGTTACACAGAGAGAGAAGGAGAGGCAGAGAGAGAGAGAGAGAGAGAGAGAGAGGTCTTCCATCAGGTTCATTTCCCCAATGGCTTCATCATTGTGAACTTTGCTCAGTTCCTGACCTATACCTTTCCTTTAACCTAGTACTTTGCCATGTAGTAGCCCATGAAAACTGCAGACTGCATAAATTAATGAATACTTGGAGGGTTGTGATTTCTTAGAGGAACATCATGAGATAGGAGGAATAAAACAAAACAAAAGTATCCTCCGTATATAGAAGGTACACTGTTTTTGCAAGCCACAGCGAAGAGGAAGAAGCAGGAAAGTAGTGAGACTGGAAAGTTTGCGGCAAAGGTAATAGGCACTGGTCAAGAATTTAACAAGCCCATTAGGAAAACATTAAGGTTTCCTTACTTCCATGTAGACTCTGCCCTCTTATGGTGAACAGGGTCCTCTAAACCCACTTGTTGCACAAATGAAAACCCAAGCATTGTCTTCTCCCACAGATGGAGTCTGCTATTGGTTTTGATTTACATTTCCCTAATGGCTAGTGATATTGGGCATGTTCATCTATGTCTTGACCATTGAGATTTCTTCTTCTGAGAAACATCTGTTCTGATCCTTGCCCATTTCTTAGCTGTACATTTTGCTTCTTATTTGGAGATTTTCCCAGTTCTATATATGTATGTTATGGCTATCAATCTTTTGTCATAATCAGAGTTTTCAATGTTTCCTGCCATTCTGTCCATTGTATGTTCACTCTGTTGATTACTTTGTTGTGAAGATGTATCTTAATATGATATGCTCAAATTTCTATATTTTATTTTTGTTACTTGTGCTTTTGGAATCTTACCCAAAACTGTTATCTATGCTTATGTTTTATAGTTTCTCATATGTTTACTTAGTTTCTGGTTTTATATTTAGACTTTTAATTCACCTTGAGTTGCTTTTACATAGTGTATGAGGTTTTGGGTATATTTTCAGGCTTCTACATATGGATAATCACTTTCCTTTAAACCATATGCTAAAGGGGTTCTTCTTTCTCCTGTTTGTTTTCTTTCCTTTGTTAAATAGGAGTTGCCTGTAGAAAAGTCGGTTTATTTCAGCTGCCTATACTTTTACACTGAACTATGAGTCTGTTTTCCAACAGTGCTAACACTGTTTCTATATTTTTAAGATTTATTTATTTATTGGAAAGGCCAGATGCTTCTTCCAAGTCTCTCATGTGGGTGCCAGCACCGTAGAACACGGTCCATCTTCCACCAATTTCCCAGGTGCATTAGTAGGGAGCTGGATTGGAAGTGGAGCACCTGGTCTCCTAGCAGCAACATATGGGATGCATGCACAGCAGGTCAAGGCTTTAATCCACTACACCACAGCACCAAACACTTCCTTATTTACTTCTGCTGTGATCTTTCATTATTCACTTTTTTCTACTGCCCTGCAACTTGACTCCTTCCTGTTTTTTTTCTGGGTCCTGGACGATGGTAGTAGGTGGCTTCTGGGATCTTTTTGTGTTAGTAGATACTTGATAATCTAAAATCACAGTTTTTAGTTTCTATATTTCTCTGCTAATCACTAGGACCTTCTGGATGACAATAGAAAATGCTGGCAGAAATGAGGATATATTAATTTGCTAAGAAAATACCACAGAGAATATGATTTAAATCATGGAATTTTACTTCTCAGAGTTGTAGAGCTTGAAAATATCAGATCAAGGTGCTTAAATAGGCTCGATTTTTCCAGAAGCCTTTCTCCGATGTGACAGACACATCTACCATTTGATCTGCTTAAAAGCACTTTCTTCAGGTAGAGTCATGTTGCTGGTTAGCACTTCCGTGTTAGAGTTTTAGGGAGGCACATTTCAGTCCATAACAGCAAAAGGGGCCCTGTGGTCTACTTCAATGACAGCCATCTCTGCGGAGGACAGAAAGTTTGGAATCAGCGTTAGGATTTCTCACAGTATTACTGTCAGTGCTATCTCCATCAAATGTGCATTCATGTACACACAAATCTACCTGTACTCATAAACACATTCAACAGTGGAAATGCCTGATGGTTGTGTATGGGTAACATCAATATAATAATCCATAAGATGGCCTATTAGCAGACATTAAAAAGAGAATTAGAAAGAATGACAACAAAATCTGCAGTTACCTATATTTATGTCTATATGTATGATATTCAGTATTTATAGTTGCTAAAAGATGAATACTGATGTGTGGGAATAAAAGCTAAACCTTACCTTGCAATATTGCAGCCTAGTCTACATGAAAGATGTCTTCCTAAAACCATTCACTGGGCCCACTCTGTGGCATAGTAGATTAAGCATCCACCTGCAGCACCAGCATCCCACATGGGCACCAGTTTGAGTCCCTGCTCCTGCACTTCCAATCCAGCTCTTTACTAATGGCCTAGGAAAGCAGTGCAATATGCCCTGAGTTCTTGGGCCCCTGCACCCATGTGAGAGACCTGGAGGAAGCTGCTGACTCCTGGCTTCTGGCACCTGGCTTCAGATCGGCCCAGCTCCAGCCATTCTGGCCATTTAGGGGTGAACCAGTTGATAGAAGACCTCTCTTTCTCTTCCTCTCTATATCTGTAACTCTGCCTCACAATAAAGAAATACATGTTTTAAAAACCTTTCACATGTTAAATTTCTTAATTGTTTTAAAGATTTATTTATTTATGTACAAGTCGAGTTACAGACAGAGAGGAGAGACAGAGAGAAAGAGAGAGGTCTTCCATCTGGTGTTCACTCCCTAATTGATTGCAACTTCCAGAGCTGTGCTGATCTGAAGCCAGGAGCCAGGTGCTAGTTCCCGGTCTCCCAGATGGGTACAGGGGCCCAAAGACTTGGGCCATCTTCTACTACTTTGCCAGGCCATAGCAGAGAGCAGGATCAGAAGTGGAGCAGCTGAGTATTGAACCGGCCCCCATATGGGATGCTGGCGCTTCAGACCAGGGTGTTAACCTGCTCCACCACAGCACCGGTCCAACATTTTAAATTTCTGATACTCTAAAGTAGTACAGGACTGCATTACATCTAGGAAAGATGCATTTAAAAATTATAAATCTAGTGCATTTTAGCAGAAGTTTTAACAAATACTTCTGATTTTCTCAGCATTATATATAAATAAATGACATAATGAGTCATTGTCAGATTTTTAGCTTTTGACAGCCACTTATAATATTTCACAGCTTTTTGAAATGTATTGCTAGTGTGTTTTTCTCAACACATGCACTGGATTTTACCAGTTTAGTGCACATGGAGTTGCCTCTTATAGGATTTGCATTTTAATGGGTTTTCATGGCACATGTAATCAACATCTGCAAAGCCTCTAAAACACATAAATAATAACATGAATCAGGCTTTTTTCTTAAATATTAATTTATTTATTTGAAAGAGTTGCACAAATAGAGAAGAGGTAGAGAGAGAGAGACAGACAGACAGAGACAGAGAGGTCTTCCATCGGCTGGTTTACTCCCAGTTGGCCGCAATGACTGGTCTGTGTCAATCTGAAGCCAGGAGCTTCTTCAGGGTCTTTCACATGTGTGCAAGGCCCCAAGGACTTGGGCCACCTTCTAATGCTTTCCCAGGACATAGCAGAGAGCTGGTTCAGAAGTGGAGCAGCCGCGACTTGAACTGGCACCCATATGGCTTGCCAACACTGCAGGCAACAACTTTATCTGCTATGCCACAGCGCCAGCCCCACATTGCATCTTTTTAAGATGATATGGATTTAAGTTCATGAGAAATTATTAGCATAGTGGGAACTGATAGATATGCATGAAGCAGGATGGACTTGTTAGGAATGGTGATGTTAATTTTCTTATAAAATAAATAAATAAGAAATTAAATATGGTCAGACATAAATGAAGACTAAATTTTATTAGTGGTAATCCAGAAAACACTGATCTCAGGTCTTTTTCTTCCAGTGTTAAGTTTATATTTTTAAATGCATATTAAGTGAACAAATTTCATGTAATTTATATATACAGATTGAAGAGCAAACTGATAACATCCTATCCTATCTTCCCTTGTTCTCATATTTCCAACTCCCTCCTTCTTGTTTTATTTTCTTTTAATTTTGACAGCTGCATGCTTTGATTTTATTTTAGAATCACAAGCTTTAACCCTCTACAAAATAAAGAATTCAGCAAGTAGTAGCAGAAATATCAATGAGTATATGTTGTGTACTCTATCAAAGAGTACAGAAAAGTGCTATGAACAATACTCAAATCTCAAAATGTCAATTTAACTCATATGCTGCTTTTTGTTGTCTATATATTAATTACCACCAGTCAGAGAAAACATATGGTATTTGTCTTTTGGGGACTGGCTTCTTTCATGAAGCATACTTGTTTCCAGTTCATCCATTTAGTTACAGAAGATGGGATTTCATTCTCAATTATGGTTGAATAGTATTTTACACTGTATATATAGCTCATATTTTTGTTCCAGTCACCAGTTGATGGACATCTGGGTTGATTCCATGTTAGCTATTGTGAATTGAGCTGTAATAAACATGAGGGTACAGATAACTCATGCCTGTGCATATTCTATTTCATTTCATGCGGATAAATTCCCAGTAGTCAGATGGCAGGATCACATGGTATGTTTGTTTTCAGATTTCTGAGGAACTTTGATACTGCCTTCCATAATGGTTGCACTAGCTTCATTCCCACCAACAGTGGATTAGGGTACCTTTTTCTCTCCCTCTCCACCAGCCTTTATTGTTTGTTGACCTTTTCAAAAGAATTATTTATTTGAAAGATTGAGTTACAGAGATGGAGAGGCAGAGGCAGAGAGACAGAAGTATTTTATCTGCTTGTTTATGCTCCATATGGCCCAACAGGTAGTGCTGGTCCAATCGGAAGCCAGAGTCAGGAGCATCTCCCTGGTCACCCATGCGGGTGCAGGGACCCAGGCACTTGGGCCATCCTCCACTGCCCTCCCAGTCCAGTGCAGAAAGCTGGACTGGAATAGCAGCAACCGGGACCAGAACTGGCACCCATATGGGATGCCGTCTCCACGGGTGGAGGATCAACCCAGTGTGCTATGGCACTGGCCCCCATCAGGGATATTTTTCTATAGTACTCTCTCTCCACTGTATCTTTTTCTAGTTGAAGAATTAAGGTGATGCAGGATTAATAGAAGGAGTTTGAGAGGATTGTCTCTCTTTCAATTGTGTTGAATAGTTTGAGAAGCATTAGTTCTTTAAAAGTCCTGTAGAATTCAATAGTGAGGCTGTCTGATCCTGGACTTTTGCTTGTTGGGAGGGTCTTTATTACTCATCCAATCTCTGTCTTGGTTTTTGATTTGTTTAGCTTTTCTATGTGTCTTCATGACTCAATTTTGGTATATTGTGTATGTCCAGGAATCTGTTGATTTTTACTCTAGGATTTCCAAATTTGTTAGCAGTCACAACAGATGCCCACATCCTATATTGCAGTGCTAATCTGAGTTTTGGGTACTACACTTCCAAATCAGCTTCATGTTAATATCCCTGGGAAGCAATGTATAATAGCTCAAATTCTTTCATTCCTGTCGTCAAATTGGAGAACTGTAACCTCAATGGGGACTTGAGAACCTGGTCTTGCACAGTGGTAGCCATATAGAAAGTGAACCAGCAGATGGGAGATCTCTCTGCTTCTCCTTCCTTCTCTCTTTGTCTCTGTGTGTCTCTGCCTTTTTTATCATATTAAAATATTTAATTACTTACTTGAAAGAGTTACAGAGAGAGGGAGAGACAGAAATCTTCCACCACCTAATTCATTTTTGAGATGACTTTAATAGCCAGAGTGTGGCCAGGTTGAAGCCAGGAGCTTTCCCTCCGATGTGCATGGCAGCAAGGAGCTTTTCCTGCAATGTGCGTGGCAGCATCCCAGGCACTTGGGCCATCTTTCCCTGCTTTTTCAGTCCATTGGTAAGGAGCTGGATCAGAAATGGAATAGCTGGTACTTAAACTGGTGCACATACAGGATGCCAATGTAACAGATAGCAGCTTTGTCCACTGCACCACAACCACCAGCTCCTCTATCTGCCTTTCCAATAAATAAATCTTTTGAAAAAGAACTGAAGGTAGTAAAAGTCATCATGACTGAGCAATGGCAAATTTATTGAAGTGATCTATTTTCTTAAAGATCCTTTTATGAATTTGAAAGGCAGCACTAGATGGAGAGAATGGGAGAGATTGATCTTCCTCCTGGTTTGTTCACTCCTCAAATGGCTGCAATGACTGCGGCTAGGCCAGACTGATATCAGGAGCCAGGGGCTTCTTCCAGGTCTCTCACAAGGGTGCAGGAGCCCCAATATTTGAGTCACCCTGTGCTGCTTTTCCAGACACATTAGCAGAGAACTGGATCCGTTTGGAGCATTAATGTCTATGATACTCTCCTTGCAGTTGAAGGATTTAGAATCCATTTTGATTATGGGTGGGCCAAGTACAATGTCTTCCAATTGTCCAAGGTTTGGATTAGATGGGTTCTGAGAAATTTTGTTAAAATAGTTATTAATCTTGTTTAGACAAGGTCATAGTCAAAGTGGAGGTTCTCTCCTCCCTTCAGAGAAAGGTACCTCCTTCTTTGATGACCTGTTCTGTCCACTGGGATCTCACTCGCAGAGATCTTTTGCCAGAGTGTCTTGGCTTTCCATGCCTGAAATACTCTCATGAGCTTTTCAGCCAGCTCCGAATGCCTTTAGGGCTGATTCTGAGGCCAGAGTGCTATTTAGGACATCTGCCATTCTATGAGTCTGCTGAGTATCTCACTTCCCATGTTGGATCACTCTCCCCTTTATTTACTCCATCGGTTAGCGTTAGCAGGTACTAGACTTGTCTATGTGCTCCCTTTGACTCCCAGTCCCTCCACCATGACCAACTGTGAACTGAAACTGATCACCTGGAACAGTGAGATGGCATTGGTACATGCCACCTCAATGGGATTGAATTGGAATCCCCTGGTATGCTTCCAACTCCACCACTTGGGGCAAGTCAGCCTGAGCATGTCCCAAATTATACATCTCTTCCCTCTCCCATTCCCACCACCATGTTCAACAGGGATCACATTTCAGTTAATTTTCAACACTTAAGAATAACTGTGCATCAATTACAGATCTAAACCAGTCATATTAAGTAGAACAGATAAAAAAAAAAACTACTAAGAGGGATAATGTATTAAGTTGTTCATTAACAGTCAGGGCTATGCTGATCAAGCCACCGTTTCCCATAGTGTCCACCTCACTCCAACAGGTTTCCCTCTTGGTGTTCAGTCAGTCGTCACTGATCAGGGAGAACATATGGTATTTGTCCCTTTGGGACTGGCTTATTTCACTCAGCATGATGTGTTCCAGATTCCTCCATTTTGTTGCAAATGACTGGATTTCGTTGTTTCTTACTGCGGTATAGTATTCTAAAGAGTACATATCCCATAATTTCTTTATCCAGTCTATCGTTGATGGGCATTTAGGTTGGTTCCAGGTCTTAGCGATTGTGAATTGTGCTGCAATAAACATTAGGGTGCAGACCTCTTTTTTGTTTGCCAATTTAAATTCCTTTGGGTAAATTCCAAGGAGTGGGATGGCTGGGTCGAACCGTGGGGTTATCTACGACCTTGTCTAAACAAGATAAGAGTCGGAGAACTCAGAGGGCTTCCATAGCCTTGGAAACTCATGACTGGAGCATAGGGAGATTACTGATGCCATAGACAGGAGTGTCAATTGGTAAAGTCAACAACAGGAGTCACTGTGCACTTACTCCTCATGTAGGATCTCTATCCTTAATGTGCTGTACATTGAGATTTAATGCTATAACGAGTACTCAAACAATATATTTCACTTTGTGTTTCTATGGGGGTGCAAACTGTTGAAATCCTTACTTAATGCATACTAAACTGATCCTCTGTTAAAAAAAAAAAAAGAAATTATCAATTCCCAACTTGACTCTCACTGGGATTAAACATGACAATACGTCTGCTCTGATTTCATCATCATTTTAAAAAAAAAATCATCTATTATTTTTCACTTTATGTTTCTGTGTGGGAGCAAACTGTTGAAATCCATACTTGATGTATACTAAGCTGATCTTCTGTATATTAAGATAATCAAAAATGAATCTTGATGTGAATGGAAGGGGAGAGGGAGTGGGAAAGGGGAGGGTTGTGGGTGGGAGGGACGGTATGGGGGGGAAGCCATTGTAATCCATAAGTCGTACTTTGGAAATTTATATGCATTAAATAAAAATTAAAAAAAAATAGTTATTAATCATAACTCTCAGTTTAAGCTTTTCTTACCAAATTTTCATGTTTGCTGATGTTTATATCTATGGGAAAATTGGGTCTCTGGATTGCAACCAATGAAAGCATCCAGACTAACAGTAATAAGGTCAACAGTCAGCAGAATGATGTCCAGCTGAACTGAAATAGCTTTTCTTATTTGGTAGAGGGGTTACCTCCTACATTGTGCTGACATACTGACATAGACAGTAGATATTGGAGCCTGTCCCTTCTGCCAAATGGAGAATACCATATTTTGGTCCATCATATATATATTTATATATTATAATATATATTATATATTATACTATATATTTCTATACATAATATAGAATTGCATATAATTATTATAAATATATAATTGTATATAATTATTATATATGAATTTGTTATTTATATATAAATAATTATTTCTGATCCAGCTCCTTACCAATGGATTGAAAAAGCAGTGAAAGATGCTCCAAGTACCTGGGTTCCTGGGACACACATCAGAGGAAAAGCTCCTGGTTTCAACCTGGCCACACTCTGGCTATTGAAGTCATCTCAATAATATATATATATATATATATATATAAAATACATATAATAAATTATATAATATTATCTGTTTATAATTATATATTATATAATATATTGTATGATAAATTATAATATATTTTATATATGAATATATTTATATACATAAATATATAAATAAATGTAAATATATATATAAGGAATTTATTTATGTAGTTGACAGGTTTACTTACAGAGAGTGAGAAGAAGAGACACAGAAAGGTCTTCCATATGCTCATTTACTCCCCTAATGACTGCAATGTCTGCAGCTGGGCCAATCTGAGCTAGGAGCTTCCAGGTCTCCCATATTTTGGCAGGGACCAAAGCACTTGGAACAGCTTCTACTGCTTTCCCAGGCTATTGCAGAGAGCTGGATGGGAAAAGGAGAAATGGGGACTAGAACTGGTGCTCATATGGGGTGCCAGCATTGCAGGTAAAGGATTACACCACTGCACCACAGTGCTGGCCCCAGTCTATCCTTTATTAAGGAGATCTCAGTAATCATGTTCAGGTATTGCTGTCCTATATTCATGGCCAAAGTCCTAGCAGGCAACATGGTTTGGAGAATCGTAAGCACAAGGTGTGTAGGAGACTTCATTTCTCATACAGCACAGTTAATAACAAGGTTCCAAGAGGGGAAATTACTTGCATCATAGTCTTTGAGAACTAATGGACATCACAGGTGATCTAAAGAATTTAGAAGGTTTGTGAGCCCCTAGAGTGAAAAAGTCACTGGGAGCACAAGGACAGTGCCTAGAGTTTATTTTGATGGATTTTAGCCCCTTTCATTGGAGGGAGGCCCGAAGAAGCTGGACTGATTAGTAAACCTCAGAAGTGTCTTTTCAAGGTGAAGGCAAACTGAGACTGAGGGGTTTTTGGAAAAACGTTGAACAAAAGACATTTCCCACACGTGGTTAAGACACATCATTTATCTACTGATTTTCATCAGATCTGTTAACATTAGGTATAAGGTACGGTGGACATGGTGGATGGCATATAGCAATATGATTTTAGTAATATATCATGAGGTGCTTTTTTTAAATGGATTTAGCAGGTAAAATTGGGCTACCTAATGGGATGTAGCTGGAATAATCACCTTTTTGTTAAATAAATCTGAGGTAATAAATGTTAGTGTATGAAGACATTGAGTTTTCTTTTATTGGGCCTTCTTGGTTATTTTAATCTGGGATCTGCGAATTCTCATTTTCTTTATTTTATTCCTCATCATGTCGGACCAACTCTGCTGCTTTGGGGATTTTTTTAGTACATCTGACATTTGGAAATTTAGACAATAGTATAGTTAAAATGAGATGTACCAAGTAAAGTATTTATTTTTATTCTGATACATATTTTGGAATTCTTCTAAAATTCCTATTGAGTATCCTTGTTAAATTTAGTTGCATCCCAGGTTAAGACTTATTGGAGGCAGGCTCCATGGCTCAATAAGCTAATCCTCCACCTGCGGTGCAGGCACACCAAGTTCTAGTCCTGCTGGGAGAGCCAGATTCTGTCCCAGTTGCTCCACTTCCAGTCCAGCTCTCTGCTATGGCCCAGGAGTGCAATGGAGGATGGCCAAAGTGCTTGGGCCCCGTACCTGCATGGGAGACCAGGAGGAAGCACTTGGCTCCTGGCTTTGGATCAGCGCCATGTGCCAGCCGCAGCACACTGGCGGCAGCGGTCACTAGGGGGTAAACCAACAGAAAAAGGAAGACCTTTCTCTCTGTCTCTCTCACTGTCCACTCTGCCTGTCAAAATAAAAAATAATTTTTATAAAAAGACTTATTGGAGCCACTTTAGTGATTATACCCATGAAACTTTGTTAATAAATGCAAATAGAACCTGGGAAAATTGATGTATATCTTATGCTGTAGAGACTTAAGATTGAACATCTTTTTTTAATCTTTTTTAATTATATAATTTAAAAACAAATTTTAGATTTTTTTTTTTTACTTTACTAAGTCACAGCTCTGGCCCCATTAATATGACTTAACAATGTTTTTTCCTCTCAGAATTATCTCTATTGTTTCAGTTAACTGCATGCCTTTTCTTTACATTCAGATTCCCTCAGCTGTCAAAGCTTATTCATCTTAATTCTGTTGTTCCTATTTCCCTCCCTTTTATTCTGTCCCTAGGCTAATTGAGATCATGATTCTCCATTCCTTCTGTGTGGTGTCACAGTAGGCTTGAAGTGTTCTTTTTCTCTTCTGATTTCTAAAGAAAGAAATTATGTATTCCCCCAGTTTAGATATTTTAATAATGCACTCTAAAACAAAGGTTAAATGTTCTTAATTTGACAAGAATTTTCGGGGCCAGTGGTGTGGCATAGTGGGTAGAGCCACCACTTGCAGTGCTGGCAGCTCATATGGATCCAGATCTCTGCTATAGCCTGGGAAAGCAGTAGAAGATGGCCCAAGTCCTGGGCCCCTGCACCCATGTGGGAGACCTGGAAGAAGCTCCTTGCTCCTGGCTTTGGATTGGCACAACTCTGGCCATTGCAGCCAACTGGGGAGAGAACCAGTGGATGGAAGACCCCTCTCTCTTCTCTGCCTCTCTCTGTGCAACTCTGACTTTCAAATAAATAAATAAATCTTTAAAAAAAGATTTTTTTCTAATTTTAGATTTGTTCTACTTCATTGCCACTTCAGGGTGTGTGTAAGGAGTGCATATCCAGTTTTTCTATTTTGGAATTTGGGGATTTTGTATTAGCTCTGCTGTGTATTCATTTTTCTTGAGCATTGGTGATATCTTCTCCTTAGTTGTATTAAGAGAGAGAGCAATAGCCCTCATGTCTTTTTAGGTAAGTAAGACATATTAAAAACAGAGCATTCAGTATACAGTCATAGTATTTTGACTTGTTCAATTGATTTTCCTGACCTCCCTTGGATATTCTTGGTCTTTGCTGTACAACTTTCTATACTCATTAATTCTTTGATATTCCCAAATCCAGAAAATAAATGACTCAACAGCTGTGTTCCTGTATTTGCTGGGACTCAGGGTAAGAAGCAAAGTGGAGGTGTTCAGGAATCTAAAGTTACATGCTACATAGCAAAGCACATCATTTCCTATACAAAGTGACTGGGAAATCCAGAATCTTTTGCACACATATTGGATCCTGAACTATTACTGGACTATTCAGTAAGATTTTAATGTATTTATTTTCTGTGTGTGTGTTTGTATTTCTAAATAAACTCTGCTGGGCTACTTAACATTAACATGTATTGCAGAATTCTTTCATCAGTTTTTACTTTTAAAAAGTTTCTCTTTCAGTTTTATGGGAGAGGGTAGAAGTTTCCTGCTATGTAACTGAAAGTTCATTCATTCATTAAAGTTAAAAATATTTGTTGCAAATTGGTAGAATACTATTAATTCTCATGTGATTTACATGAAACTAAATACATTCTCTATTTTGTTTTGCTTAAAATTTCTGCATGTGTGGACTTCTTTTTTCCTTCTTGCCCCAAATCCCTTTGTGTATTGGGATGGCAAATGGGTTTTACACTGGACAAAACATGTTATTTTGGCAAAGAAGTACTTAGCCTTCCTGCTTCAAGTATTCAAATATTGCATTGGAAATCAGTATATTTGTTTACTGTACAAATGTCCTTCATACAATTTTGTAATCTTCTGGGATGGGAGAGGAAGCAGGAAATAGGAGGATTATGGGTGGGAGGGATGTTTTGGGGGAGGGGAAGCCACTGTAATCCAAAAGCTGTACTTTGGAAATTTATATTTATTAAAAAAATTAAACAATTTTGTAATCTTCATCTTCCTTTTTATTTCATCCTTTTTAAAAAAAGATTCATTTATTTTACTTGAAAATCAGAGTTACACAGAGAAGGAGAGAGAGAGAGAGAGAGCAGTCTTCCAACCGCTGGTTCACTCCCCATTTGGCCACAATGGCTGGAGCTCTGCCAATCCAAAGCCAGGAGCCAGCAGCTTCTTTTGGGTCTCCTATGCAGGTGCAGGAGCCCAAGGGCCTGGGCCATCCTCTACTGCTGGATAGTAAGTCTTACTTGCCTAAAAAGATGGATAGTAATTTGAGTAGCCAGGACTTGAACTGGCACCCAATTGGAATGTCAGCACTGCAAGCCACAGCTCTACTTGCTACTCCACAGCATCGGCCCCCTAAATTCTTATGAGTATTGCTACACGATTGGAATTTATAATTGATAATGCTGAACAATTGAAACTGTCTTATTTACAATTGTAGGACTGGATATGGCAGTTCTACTTGAAGTAAAGTATGTAGCCTGCTTATTGTATGATTTTCGGAAAAGCATGTATTTATATATAACAGCAGATCTGTTAATCATTTAAAAGTGAATTGTCATGATTACCCAGATGTAAAGAATGCAATATGTGCTAATGAGTTAGCAGTCACAGACATTTAGAATTAGAGGGATTTTAGAACTTTTTCAATACTGCAGTTTTTATGAAAAACTAGTAATTTTTTTTATTTGACAGGTAGAGTTATATACAGTGAGAAATCAGAAAGGTCTTCCTTCCATTGGTTCAGTCCCCAGATGGCTGCCACAGTTGGAGCTGTGCCCATCCAAAGCCAGGAGTCAGGTGCTTTCTCCTGGTCTCCCATCCGGGTGCAGGGCCCAAGCACTTGGGCCATCCTCTACTGCCTTCCCGGGCCATAGCAGAAAGCTGGACTGAAAGAGGAGCAACCAGGACTAGAACACTTTGCCCATAAGGGATACCAGCACCACAGGTGGAGAATTAACCAAGTGAGCCACGGCGCTGGCCCCCGATAAATTTACTCTTAACAAAATATCAAAATATCTTATTTAGTATAAAGTTAGTAGTGAAAAGAGACTACCTTGTTGAACACAGAAATTTGAGATTATATTTCTTGGTATTAATTTGCATCTTAAGGCTTATTGCCTAGTTTATTTCAATATTTCAATCTAATATTACTAATAATATCTTGTACTTAGTGGTTCACTGTGTGCCAGACAATATTCTTTTGATTTTTTAAAAGATTTATTTATTTATTTATTTGGAAGTCAGAGTTACACAGATAGTGAACAAGAGGAAGAGAGAGAGAGAGAGAGGTCCTCCATCTGCTGGTTCACTCCCCAGATGGCCTAAAAGGTCAGAGATATGCCAATCTGAAACCAGGAGCCAGGACCTCTTCAGGGTCTCCCATGCAGATTCAGGGGCCCAAGGACTTGGGCCAACTTCCTACTGCTCTCCCAGGCTATAGCAGACAGCTGAATGGAAAATGGAGCAGCCTGGACTTGAACCGGCCTCCATATGGGATGCCCCCACTGCATGCAGTGGCTTTACTAGCTACACCACAGCACTGGCCTCAAGACAATGCTCTAAAATGATGCATTAATTATTCCCAAATGTTGAAAAGTGGCATGGTACACATTTGAATGTGTTGTTTTGTACTAGTTGTAGAAACAGTTTAAAATATATTTATATTTAAAAATGTAAGCTTTGATCTAAAGGTTTACTTTCCCTTAAGGTGCCTGTTTGGAAACTGAGAGATCATTGAAGTCTCAAGATAGAGTACAACTGATCTTATCCAAGCCTCCTTTATCACATGAGGATGCTAAATGCCAAGCCCAGAGAAGTAAAGTGAATTGTTCAAGGTCACATAGGTAAGTTGTGGCAGGGATAATTCTGTATTAGCATTAGGTATCCTGATACATAGGCCACTGTTCTGTCAATTTTGTACTCCTTCTGGAGTTAAAGATTCTAAGTTGTGGAAAATTGAATTTGGAAATTTAGTGGTTGCTATGTTGTTATGGTGAGAAATTTCTGTGTATAGCTATGAGTTGCTTAAATTTTATTCAATATATTTTTCTAGTATGTTTGCTATTTATTTGAAATGTATAACAAGTAGCTTCATCTATTTGCCAAAAGAATTTTTAAAGATTTATTTATATTATTTGAAAGTCAGAATTACACAGAGAGAGAAGGACAGGCAGAGAGAGTGGTCTTCCATTCACTGGTTCACTCCACAGTTGGCCTCCATGGCTGGAGCTGTGCTGACTGGAAGGCAGGAGCCAGGAGCCTCTTCCTGGTCTCCTATGCAGTTGCAGGGGCCCAAGGACTTGCACCATTTTATAGTGTTTCCCAGGCCATAGCAGAGAGCTGGATAGGAAGTGGAGCAGCCAGGTCTTGAACTGATGCCCCTATGGAATACCAGCACTGCAGGTGGCAGCCTCACCCACTATGGCACAGTGCCAGCCCTTGCCAAAAGAATTTATAGAAGCTATTCCATATATACACTTCACAATTATTTAGTTACTTGACATGAACTATCCCTGCATATTTGAAAATTTTGAATGGTATCACTTGGGTTTTAAGAATGTTATATTTTAGGTCTCTTAATATTTTTAGTGATGATGTTTTAAAGGCCCTTTCTGTTTTATGAAAAATGATAAGGATTTTGTTTTACAATGGCCATAGTATTACTACTTAAAGCAATAGATTAAATAAAACTTTTAAACAAAGTCATTTAATACTGAATTCTAACACACTGGTATATTTTAAAGTGAGAAGCCGGATTTCTTTCAGATATTCTAAAGAAGAATGATAATCAAAATTGAAGACATCTACAGTTTTTAATCACTTGTTTTAAATATTGGTCATAATGGTCCAATTTTGAGTTTAATTTTAATTAGCTTTTAAATGATTCAATATGTTTTATAGAAAAAATTCGGAGAACATAATTATATACTCAACCTCCCTCCCTTCTTTTTCCTTCTTTGTCATTTTTTTTAGCTTATGAAATGACATTTTCAGTTTACATTACATTAAAAAGGGTTCTTGAATCAAGGGACAAGTTTAACAGGCAAAAAGCAAAAAGATCGTAATTTAGAGGGAATATAGACAATGGCTCTAAACAATATTTGAATATCACATCTAAACAATATTTGAATAAATTGATAAATATTTTAATTTCTCCTACTAAAATGCTCAAAGTCTTTAATTATTTATCAAATATTAGTGCAAAATTATGGATTTAAATGATCCCAAAAAGTGATGAATTTTTGTGTAATAAAGTCCAATTTTTGTCAAGGCTTTTTGACAGTCTCACAGAAAACTTATGTTTGTGAATGGGAAGAATAATACCAAAATATCCATACTACCAAAAGCAATTTGCAAATTCAATGTAATCCCAATCAACATACCAACGATGTTCTCAGAGCTAGAAAAAATGATGCTAAAATTCACATAGAAACATGAGAGATGCTTAACATCTAAAGCAATATTATAAAGCAAAAAAAAGCTGGAGACATCACACCATATTTTAAGACATATTACAGGGGTCAGCACTATGACAAAGCAGGTAAAGTCACCGTCTGCAGTGCCGGCATCTCATATGGGTGCCAGTATGTTTCCCAGCTGCTCCACTTCTTATACCCCTCTCTGGTATAGCCTGAGAAAAAAGTAGAAAATGGCCAAAGTCTTTGGGCCCCTGCACCTGCATAGAGACCTGGAAGAAGCTCCTGACACTTGGATTCAGATCAACAGAGCTCCGGCCATTGTGACCATTTGGGGAGTAAACCAGTGGATGGAAGACCTCTCTCTCTCTCTGCCTCTACCTCTCTGTAACTCTGCCTTTCAAATAAATATACTGCAAAAAAAAAAAAAAGAAGAAGTGTTAGCACTGATATAATAACAGACACATAGTTCAATGGAAAAGACTTGGTAGCATAGAAATAAACCCAAATTTCTACCAGCAACTCATATTTAACAAAGGAACTAAAATGAACTGGAGAAAGAAGAATCTCTTTCACAAGTGGTGCAGAGGAACTTGATTATCCATATGTAGAAGCCTGAAAAGAGACTCCAACATCTCTTACACTATGTGAAAGTGAACTCACAGTGAATTAAAATGTAATCATAAGACCCAAACCCAAGTAAACATAGGGAAACTCTAAATATTGTCAACACACAATAGCTTTTGGGTAAGATTCCAATAGCAATAGTCACAAAAATAAAAACAGAGACATTTGAGTATATCCAACTAAGATACTTCTTCACAACAAAGTAAACATCAGAGTGTAGATACAATGAACAGATGGCAGGAAAAATTAAAACTCTGAATGTTTACAGATTTCCAGAACATTTACATGAATTGGAAAAACTCCAAAAAATACAGTGAAGAAACAGGCAAGGATCTGAATAGACATTTCTCAGAAGAAATGTACATGGTCAAAACATGTGAATATGCCCGATGTCACTAGCCATTATGTAAATATAAATCAGAACACCATATCAGTCTCCAACACCTGTGGGAGAATACAACACTCAGGTGTTTGTGTGTGCAGCAAGTGGGTTTAGAGGACCCTGTTCACCTCTGGAGAGCAGAGCCTACAGGGAGGTAAAGAAACCTTACTGCGCAGGGGCATGCTAATCTTCTCTGTATCATTCCAATTTTAGTATATGTGCTGCCGAAGCGAGCACATGTGCTGCCGAAGCGAGAAAGAGATGAAAAGAATTTATCTCAGCTAGCCACTAATATTCAAGAAACAAGGTCTTCAGGAAAGCCAACTCAACTGACATTTTCATGTCATTGTTAAATAAAGGAAAAATTATCTAGGTTCAGCAATACGTAGTTTATAAGAGAAAGACTACAGAGTAATTTCCTTGGCATAGAAATAACTTTGTTTTTTTTTTTTTTTTTTTTTTTTTTTTTTTTTTTTTTTTTTATCCATGAGGGCTTGCTATCACCACCACACACCCACATCCCATATACAAATGCCTGGCTTGAGTGGTAGCTTCTCTGCTTTGAGGCAAGTTTCTGCTAGTGTGCACCCTGGGAGGAGACGGAGGATGGCAGAAGTGCTTGGGTCCCTGCACCCAAATGGGACATCCAGAATGAATTCCCAGTTCCTGGTTTTGGCTTGGTCAAGCTTTGGCTATTGCAAGTGTCTGGGGAGTGAAGCAGTGGTTCCCTCTTCCTGTCACTCTGCCTTTCAAATCAATAACTGTTGTTGGTAATGACTAATAATGATATTCACTGATTGTCAAATTTTGAATCTATTAATTATAGACAATTTCTCTTTGTATTTTTAAACTTTCATAATGTTCTGTAGCCAATTTCATCACTAGAAATAAAAACTTTTCCTCAAAAAAAAAAAAAGAAACCTTACTGCTTTCCTAATGTGCTTATTAAGTTCTTGACCAGCGCCTGTTAGTCTTGCCACAAACTTTCTAGTCTTACTACTTTCCTTCTTCTTCTTCTTCTCTGTGACTTGTAAAATAGTATACATTCTATATACTGTGGATACTTTTGATTTATTTTATTCCTTCGGTCTCCTATGAAGTTCCTCCACAAAAGCACAGCCCTCAAAATATTCATTCATTTATGCAGTCTGCAGATTTCATGAGCTACTAAATTCCAAGTAGTATGTTAAAGGCAAGATCTGGGCCTAAGAGAAAAGTGGTCTAAATTCTGTGCCTAGAAGAGGATTTGGGACATAGTAGAACTTCAGTGAAGTGCTATGTGAATGACATGCACTCATTAAATGAGTAATCTAAAGCATACACTTCATTTAAGCAACACAGCAGCCCTACTCACCTCAGGTAGAGCAATTGAGAGGAATAATGTGAACAAAAATAAGACATCAATAAGTTGAATAATAACAGAGAAAAAACAAAATGAGATAGATGCCAACATTACTGAGCTATTTTTGAGGAATTAAATTGATAGAGGGGCTGGCATTGTGGCCAAGTGGGGAAAGCTGCAATCTGTGAGGCCAGCATAACATCTGAGTTCCACTTTGAGTTTAGGAATCTCCACTTCCAATTTAGCTCACTGCTAAACACCTGGGAAACCAGCAGAAGATGGACGAAGGACTCAGGTCCTTGCCACTCATGTGGGAGACTTGGATGAAGCTCCTGACTCCAGCATGCCCCAGGCTCAACTGTTGAAACTCTCTGGGGTGTGAGCCAGCAGATGAAAGCTATCTATGTCTTTCCCTCTCTCTCTAAATCCACCTTTCAAATAATAAAGATTTAATAAACAAATTAACTGATTTCAAAATACACAAAAACATGAACAATACTATATCATTTTTATGCCAAACTGATAAAAAATAACAAATGCTAGAGAGCACATGGGAAAAGAAAACCACCATATATGGTAGGTGAAAACACAAGTTAGTACAGATGTTATGCAGAACAGTATGGTCATTCCTTAAAAAGGATAAAAATTGGGGCTGGCGCTGTTGTGCAGTGAGTTAAAGCCCTGGCCTGAAGGGCCAGCATCCCATTTGGGTGCCAGTTCTAGTTCCAGCTGCTCTTCTTCCAATCCAGCTCTCTGCTATCTCCTGGGATAGCAGTAGAAGATGGCCCAAGTCCTTGGGCCCATGCACCCATGAGGGAGACCCAGAGGAAGCTCCTGTCTCCAGGTTTCAGAATGGCATAACTCTGGCCTTTGTAGTCATCTGTAGAGCGAACCAGCTAATGGAGGACCTCTCTGTGTCTCTACCTCTATTGTAACTCTTTCAAATAAATAACAAAAATTAAACTAAGATAAAAATTGACCTACCATGTGAGAGTTATCTTGCTCTTGGCTATATAGAATAAGGAAATTTTATTAGAAGGAAAGGAGGAGAGCATATCAAAGATACAGCAATTTTCCCATAACACAGCCACTATAACACAGTTCACTGCAGCCAGGATGTGAAACCAATCTAGCTGTCCATCAGTGAAAAACAATGGACAGGGCAACCTCTTTTAGATACAAAAAAAGAACAAAATATTATTAAATTAATTGAAATAAGCCAGAAGCAGGAACACAAATGTCACCTGGTCCTTGTCGCATGTGGAAGTGAAAGAAAATAATGGATCTGAACACAGAACTGTGATTACTAGAGGCTGAGAAGGGAAGCAGCTAGGGATAGAGGGGGATTGGATAATAGGTATCAAAAATCAAAGAGGCAGAAAGAACTTCTGGTGTTCCATAATATAATAAGATGACTACATTCAACCATATTAGGTTCTGTGTAAAGAACTGAAGGAGAGGAGCTGGTAGTCTCAAATCATGGAGAAGAATTAGAAACTGTAGTTGCTTGGGGGCCAGCATTGTGGCACAGTGGGCTAACACCCTGGCCTGAAGCACCAGCATCCCATGTGGGTACCAGTTCTAGTCCTGGCTGCTCCTCTTCTGATCCAACTCTCTGCTATGGCCTGGGAAAGCAGTAGAAGATGGCCCAAGTCCTTGGGTCCCTGCACCCAAGTGGGAGATCTGGAAGAAGCTCCTGGTTCCTGGAATCAGATTGGCAGAGCTCCGGCCATTGTGGCCATCTGGGGAGTGAACCGGCAGAGGAAGACCTCTCTCTCTCTCTGCTGCTACTTCTCTCTGTAACTCTGTCTTTCAAATAAATAACTCTTTAAAAACTTAATAAAACTGTAGTTGCTTAGCTTGATCACTTTTTACTGCATAAATGTGTGCAAATATTGCACTACACCCTGTAATAATGCATGACTAGGACACATTAATCACAAATTATTTCAATGAAATTTTAAAAATTAGAAGCATTTCTTTATATTAACAATGAACTATTTGAAAATGAAATTAGAGAAACATTTCCATGCATAGCAGCATAAGAACCAGGAACCAATGTCTTCAATGTTATCAGTGATGAATCAGATTCACAGCCCCCAGCACTCAGTTTTTGCCATATACTTTACCATGGCAATTGTGGGCATATAGTAGTAAATCAATGGACAGGAATCCTTTGTCTCTAAATCTGCTAAATAAATAAACAAGGAATTCATCAAAGAAAAAGAGATATCAATTTGGATGCCAGGCACAAAAACACATGCACTTGAGCTATCCTCCAGTTTGTGATGCCAACAAATCTTTCAGACATGTTACATTTTCAGAGACTTTTCTGTAATCTTGCTAAGCTTTCTGGAAATCTGCCTTATAGCAAAGGGTTTCCCAATTCCATTACACTCATGATTTTTCTTTTGTGTGATATATTAGTTTACCATCTAGAGATAATTTATGGTACAAAACTTTTCTATGCATGCATGTTTTCTCATTTGTGAGTCTATTCATGGGAATTGAAGACTGATTTATAACAGAAATACATTTTCCAAATTCATTGCATAGACTTTTGTTCCTTATGAATTCTCTGAAGTCTGTTGATGTCTAATTTCTGGCTAAAGGTTTTATTGTATTTACAGCATGCAAAGACTATCACCTTTTGTGAATTCTGTGTCTATACAAGCCTGAAATAAAGAAAATGTTTTTGCACAATCAGTATACGCCTAAGAAACCACCTGTGTCAATTCTCTGATGTACCATTGACTTCTGACTCTAATAATATTTATAAGCTTTCTCCTTTACATGAGTCTCTGTTGGATAGGATGTGATTTCCAGCAAAAGGTTTTGTCACAATACTTACATGAATTTTGGAGAAAAGCTCTTCCACATTCATTATATTGTTAAGGTCTCTCCCTTGTTCAAATTCCATGATGGATTATGAGGCATTACCTATGTGAAATGACTTTCTCACATTTATTTCATTCATTAGATATATATGTTGTGCATTCTGATATAAGGAGAGATTTGGGCAGAGCTTTCCAACACTCATTACACCCATAAGGTTTCTCTCCCACGTGAATTCCCTGTTGTCTTATGAGGTATGGCTTCTAATTAAAGGGATTTTACTTTCAAAGGAGTTTTTCCCTATATGAATTTGATGATGTACAATGAGGGCTGAATTATGGTAAAAGGCTCTGAGTCATTACATTCATAAAATTGCTCCCCATGAGAATTCTTTTATGTTTGATGAGGTCTGATTTGCACCACAAAGGCTATTCACATGTATTATATTCATGCATTTCTCCCCTTGGTGAATTCTCTAATATTTCATGAGATATAACTTGCACAAAAAGGTCAAGTAGAAAATTCCCTGTGTGGATACTCTGATATCTTATGAGTTATGAAGTACAGCAAAGAGGCTTTCCACCATCCTTCCATCCATAAAACCTACCTAAATTGAGCAACAAAGATATAGAAAACCTAAACACACACATAACCAGATGGAAATGATACCAGTAATAAAGACCATCACTACCAAGAAAACCCCAAAACTGGAAGGCTTCACTGCTGAATTCTAACAGACATTTAAAGCACTAACTGCAATTCTTCTCAAGTTATTCAAAACAATTGAGAGAGAGGCGATTCTCCCAAATTCTTTCTATGAAGCCAACATCACCTTCATTCCTAAACTTGAAAAAAGTGCAACAAAGAAAGTAATTATAGTCCAATTTCCCTGATGAACATACATGCAAAGATCTGCAACAGAATTCTGGCCAATTGAATCCAACAATGCATCAGAAAGATCATCCACCCAGACCAAGTGGGATTTATCCTTGGTATGCAAGGATGGAACCAAAGGCTTTTCCACAGTCATTTCATTTATAAGCTTTCTCCATGGTGTGAAGGCTCTGATACTTTCTGAGGTTTGACTTCTCAGCAAAGGTTTTTCCACAGTCATTGCAATCATAAGGTTTCCCCCAGTACAAATTGTCTGATGCTTTGTGAGCTTTGATTTCTCAGCAAAGGCTTTTCCACAATGATTGCATTCATAAGGTTTCTCCCCTCTGTGAATTCTCTGATGATTTATGAGGTTTGCCTTCTGGCCAAAGGATTTTCCATAGTAATTGCATTCATAAGGTTTCTCACCTGTGTGAATTCTCTGATGATTTATGAGGTTTGCCTTCTGGCCAAAGGATTTTCCACAGTCATTACATTCAAAAGGTTTCTCACCTGTGTGAATTCTCTGATGATTTATGAGGTGTTTCTTCTGGCCAAAGAACTTCCCACAGTCATTAGATTTGTAAGATTTCAACCCTGTGTGAATTCTCTGATGTCTAATGAGATCTGACTTCTGGTGAGTGGTTTCCACACAATCATTACACACATGAGGGTTTTCCACAATATGAGTGCTGTGATGGAGGGTATTTAATACTGAATGAATTCCCACAAGGTTTACATGCATAGGATTTCTTCCCTATATTTGGTCTATGATTCAGTCTAACATGTGATTGGTAAATGACAGGTTCCACAGTCCCAATATACTTATAAATGTTCTCTCTTTTCAGGTGAATACAATCAGAATTCCACAGTCAGTCAGCTGGGAGGGGTGGATGAATCCGGAAACAGCTGGTTTCCTTGTACTAAAACAAGCGCCATATCACGAAGGACTCTTGCATTTCTTTTTCTTTTTTGCATTTTTCACATTTTCTTATTTATCATGGTTTGTAATAAATTTTCTGATGTGGGTTGTGGTTTTGAGGCTGGCTTAAGGAGTTCAGGGAACCAGAGGAATGGTCTTTTTCAATTAGGGCACAGCTGTTGTTTCTCTCCAATTCTGGCTTTCTGTAATTGCTTTGGGTGCCTCAGGCAATTTTTCATTTTGAGCGACTTTTTCCTAAATGCTTTGTTGGTCTGAGTTTGTTTTGCCTTTTTCCTTTTCAAATTGTGTATTCTGATGCAATACAAACAAGGGTTTAGAACGAGGATCCATCAGGAAATTGAAAAACAGAACATATTGGGTTTTCATGATTAGAAATCATAGGCAACATGACCAAGATGAGTTTTTGGGTTTTGGAAAATGACATAGAACCCTTCCACTGAGGGGCAGATATTAATTTCCTCCAAATCGAGAGTGAGTGCGATTTTCAGGTGAATTCAATCAGAATTCCACAGCCAGTCAGCTAGGAGGGGTGGATGAATCCGGGAACAGCTGGTTTCCTTGCAACTAAATCAAGCCCAATATCACAAAGGACTCTTGCATTTCTTTGGCTTCTTTCTCTTTTTTCTTTTTTTCATGGTTTGTAATGAATTTTCTGATGTGAGCTTTGGTTTTGAGGCTGCAATATAGAGTTCAGTGCACAGGAGGAATGGTCTTTTTCAAACAGGGCATAGCTGTTGGCCTGCTTCAATTCTGGCTTGCTGTCATTGTTTTGGGTGCCTCAGCCGATTTGTGGTTTCTTGTGTGGCAATTTCCTAAATGTTTTGTGGGTCTGAGTTGGCTTTGCCTTCTTCATTCCCAAATTCTGTATTCTGACGCAACACAAACAAGAGTTTGGACAGAGTAGCCATTATGAAATAAAAAACATTACAAATGGGCATTTGAAGAATATAAATCTACAGGTAACACGACCAAGGTGAGTTTTTGTGTTTATGAAAATAAAATGGAACACTTTGGCTGAGGTGACAGATATTAATTGCCTCCAAAATGAGTTTCACTGTGATTTTCAGGTTAATTCAGACAGAATTCCACAGGCATCAGCTGGAGGTGTGGATGAATCCGGGAACATTCGGTTTTCTTGAGAATAAATCAAGTCCAATATCATCATGGATTCTTGCATTTTTTTGGCTTTTTTCTCATTTTTCTTATTTATCATGGTTTGTAATGAATTTTCTGATGTGAGCTTTGGTTTTGAGGCTGGCATATTGAGTTCAGGGTACAAGAGGAAGGTTCTTTTTCAACCAGGGCACAGCTGTTGTCTTGCTCCAATTCTGGCTTGCTGTCATTGTTTTGGGTGCCTCAGCCGATTTGTGGTTTCTTGAGTGCCAATTTCCTAAATGTTTTCTGGGTCTGAGTCGGTTTTGCCTTCCTATTCCCAAATTTTGTATTCTGATGCAATACAAGCAAGATTTTGGACAGAGTAGCCATTATGAAAGAAAAAAAAAAAAAAAACACAGCGCATTGCCCTTTCAGGATTAGAAATCTACAGGCAACACAACCAAGATGAGTTTCTGTGTTTTGGAAAATGACATAGAACGCTTCTGCTGAGGGGACAGATTCTAATTCCCTCCAAAATGAGTGTGAGTGCGATATTGAGGTGAATTCAATCAGAATTCCAGAGTCAGTCTGTGGAAGGGGGGGATGAATCTGGAAACAGCCAGTTTCTTTGTGTCTAAATCCTGCCAAATATCACAAAGGACTCTTGCATTTCTTTGGCTTTTTCACATTTCCCTTATTTATCATGGTTTGTAATGAATTTTCTGATGTGAGCTTTGGTTTTGAGGCTGCAATATAGAGTTCAGGGCACCGGAGGAATGGTCTTTTTCAAACAGGACACAGCTGTTGGCCTGCTCCAATTCTGGCTATTGTCTTTGTTTTGGGTGCCTCAGCTGAAATTTGGTTTCTTGAGTTTCACTGCGATTGTCAGGTTAATTCAGTCAGAATTCCACAGGCTGTCAGCTTTAGTGGTGGATGAATCTGGGAACAGCCAGTTTCCTTGCAACTAAATCAAACCCAATATCATTATGGATTCTTGCATTTTTTTGGCTTTTTTCTCTTTTTTCTTATTTATCATGGTTTGTAATGAATTTTCTGATGTGAGCTTTGGTTTTGAGGCTGGCATATTGAGTTCAGGGTACAAGAGGAAGGTTGTTTTTCAATCAGGGCACAGCTGTTGGCTTGCTCCACTTCTGGCTTGCTGTCATTGTTTTGAGTGCCTCAGCCGATTTGTGGTTTCTTGTGTGGCAATTTCCTAAATGTTTTCGGGGTCTGAGTTGGTTTTGTCTTCTTCCTTCCCAAATTTTGTATTCTGATGCAATACAAGCAAAATTTTGGACAGAGTAGCCATTATGAAAGAAAAAAAAAAAAACACAGCAAATTGACCTTTCAGGATTAGAAATCCATAGGCAACACAACCAAGGTGAGATTCTGTGTTTTGGAAAATGACATGGAACGCTTCTGCTGAGGTGACAGATTCTAATTCCCTCCAAATGGAGTGTGAGAGCGATTTTGAGGTGAATTCAATCAAAATTCCAAAGTCAGTCTGTGGAAGGGGGGGATGAATCTGGAAACAGCCAGTTTCTTTGTGTCTAAATCCTGCCAAATATCACAAAGGACTCTTGCATTTCTTTGGCTTTTTTCTCTTTTTTCTTATTTATCATGGTTTGTAATGAATTTTCTGATGTGAGCTTTGGTTTTGAGGCTGGCATATTGAGTTCAGGGCACAAGAGGAAGGTTCTTTTTCAATCAGGGCACGGCTGTTGGCTTGCTCCACTTCTGGCTTGCTGTCATTGTTTTGGGTGCCTCAGCTGATTTGTGGTTTCTTGTGTGGCAATTTCCTAAATGTTTTCGGGGTCTGAGTTGGTTTTGCCTTCTTCCTTCCCAATTTTTGTATTCTGATGCAATACAAGCAAGATTTTGGACAGAGTAGCCATTATGAAAGAAAAAAAAAAAACACAGCAAATTTACCATTCAGGATTAGAAATCCATAGGCAACACAACCAAGATGAGATTCTGTGTTTGGAAAATGACATGGAACGCTTCTGCTGAGGGGACAGATTCTAATTCCCTCCAAATGGAGTGTGAGAGCGATCTTGAGGTGAATTCAATCAGAATTCCAAAGTCAGTCTGTGGAAGGGGGGAATGAATCTGGAAACAGCCAGTTTCTTTGTGTCTAAATCCTGCCAAATATCACAAAGGACTCTTGCATTTCTTTGGCTTTTTTCTCTTTTTTCTTATTTATCATGGTTTGTAATGAATTTTCTGATGTGAGCTTTGGTTTTGAGGCTGGCATATTGAGTTCAGGGCACAAGAGGAAGGTTCTTTTTCAATCAGGGCACAGCTGTTGGCTTGCTCCACTTCTGGCTTGCTGTCATTGTTTTGGGTGCCTCAGCTGATTTGTGGTTTCTTGTGTGGCAATTTCCTAAATGTTTTCGGGGTCTGAGTTGGTTTTGTCTTCTTCCTTCCCAAATTTTGTATTCTGATGCAATACAAGCAAAATTTTGGACAGAGTAGCCATTATGAAAGAAAAAAAAAAAAACACAAGAAATTGACCTTTCAGGATTAGAAATCCATAGGCAACACAACTAAGGTGAGATTCTGTGTTTTGGAAAATGACATGGAACGCTTCTGCTGAGATGACAGATTCTAATTCCCTCCAAATGGAGTGTGAGAGCGATTTTGAGGTGAATTCAATCAAAATTCCAAAGTCAGTCTGTGGAAGGGGGGGATGAATCTGGAAACAGCCAGTTTCTTTGTGTCTAAATCCTGCCAAATATCACAAAGGACTCTTGCATTTCTTTGGCTTTTTTCTCTTTTTTCTTATTTATCATGGTTTGTAATGAATTTTCTGATGTGAGCTTTGGTTTTGAGGCTGGCATATTGAGTTCAGGGCACAAGAGGAAGGTTCTTTTTCAATCAGGGCACAGCTGTTGGCTTGCTCCACTTCTGGCTTGCTGTCATTGTTTTGGGTGCCTCAGCTGATTTGTGGTTTCTTGTGTGGCAATTTCCTAAATGTTTTCGGGGTCTGAGTTGGTTTTGCCTTCTTCCTTCCCAAATTTTGTATTCTGATGCAATACAAGCAAGATTTTGGACAGAGTAGCCATTATGAAAGAAAAAAAAAAACACAGCAAATTGACCATTCAGGATTAGAAATCCATAGGCAACACAACCAAGATGAGATTCTGTGTTTTGGAAAATGACATGGAACGCTTCTGCTGAGGGGACAGATTCTAATTCCCTCCAAATGGAGTGTGAGAGCGATCTTGAGGTGAATTCAATCAGAATTCCAAAGTCAGTCTGTGGAAGGGGGGGATGAATCTGGAAACAGCCAGTTTCTTTGTGTCTAAATCCTGCCAAATATCACAAAGGACTCTTGCATTTCTTTGGCTTTTTCACATTTCCCTTATTTATCATGGTTTGTAATGAATTTTCTGATGTGAGCTTTGGTTTTGAGGCTGGCATATTGAGTTCAGGGCACAAGAGGAAGGTTCTTTTTCAATCAGGGCACAGCTGTTGGCTTGCTCCACTTCTGGCTTGCTGTCATTGTTTTGGGTGCCTCAGCTGATTTGTGGTTTCTTGTGTGGCAATTTCCTAAAAGTTTTCGGGGTCTGAGTTGGTTTTGTCTTCTTCCTTCCCAAATTTTGTATTCTGATGCAATACAAGCAAGATTTTGGACAGAGTAGCCATTATGAAAGAAAAAAAAAAAACACAGCAAATTGACCTTTCAGGATTAGAAATCCATAGGCAACACAACCAAGATGAGATTCTGTGTTTTGGAAAATGACATGGAACGCTTCTGCTGAGGTGACAGATTCTAATTCCCTCCAAATGGAGTGTGAGAGCGATTTTGAGGTGAATTCAATCAGAATTCCAAAGTCCGTCTGTGGAAGGGGGGGATGAATCTGGAAACAGCCAGTTTCTTTGTGTCTAAATCCTGCCAAATATCACAAAGGACTCTTGCATTTCTTTGGCTTTTTCACATTTCCCTTATTTATCATGGTTTGTAATGAATTTTCTGATGTGAGCTTTGGTTTTGAGGCTGGCATATTGAGTTCAGGGCACAAGAGGAAGGTTCTTTTTCAATCAGGGCACAGCTGTTGGCTTGCTCCACTTCTGGCTTGCTGTCATTGTTTTGGGTGCCTCAGCCGATTTGTGGTTTCTTGAGTGGCAATTTCCTAAATGTTTTCGGGGTCTGAGTTGGTTTTGCCTTCTTCCTTCCCAATTTTTGTATTCTGATGCAATACAAGCAAGATTTTGGACAGAGTAGCCATTATGAAAGAAAAAAAAAAAAACACAGCAAATTTACCATTCAGGATTAGAAATCCATAGGCAACACAACCAAGATGAGATTCTGTGTTTGGAAAATGACATGGAACACTTCTGCTGAGGGGACAGATTCTAATTCCCTCCAAATGGAGTGTGAGAGCGATCTTGAGGTGAATTCAATCAGAATTCCAAAGTCAGTCTGTGGAAGGGGGGAATGAATCTGGAAACAGCCAGTTTCTTTGTGTCTAAATCCTGCCAAATATCACAAAGGACTCTTGCATTTCTTTGGCTTTTTTCTCTTTTTTCTTATTTATCATGGTTTGTAATGAATTTTCTGATGTGAGCTTTGGTTTTGAGGCTGGCATATTGAGTTCAGGGCACAAGAGGAAGGTTCTTTTTCAATCAGGGCACAGCTGTTGGCTTGCTCCACTTCTGGCTTGCTGTCATTGTTTTGGGTGCCTCAGCTGATTTGTGGTTTCTTGTGTGGCAATTTCCTAAATGTTTTCGGGGTCTGAGTTGGTTTTGTCTTCTTCCTTCCCAAATTTTGTATTCTGATGCAATACAAGCAAAATTTTGGACAGAGTAGCCATTATGAAAGAAAAAAAAAAAAACACAAGAAATTGACCTTTCAGGATTAGAAATCCATAGGCAACACAACTAAGGTGAGATTCTGTGTTTTGGAAAATGACATGGAACGCTTCTG
Source organism: Oryctolagus cuniculus (assembly GCF_964237555.1). NCBI lineage: Eukaryota > Metazoa > Chordata > Mammalia > Lagomorpha > Leporidae > Oryctolagus > Oryctolagus cuniculus. The sequence continues at coordinate 227,016 of NW_027208260.1, forward strand.
CTGAGATGACAGATTCTAATTCCCTCCAAATGGAGTGTGAGAGCGATTTTGAGGTGAATTCAATCAAAATTCCAAAGTCAGTCTGTGGAAGGGGGGGATGAATCTGGAAACAGCCAGTTTCTTTGTGTCTAAATCCTGCCAAATATCACAAAGGACTCTTGCATTTCTTTGGCTTTTTTCTCTTTTTTCTTATTTATCATGGTTTGTAATGAATTTTCTGATGTGAGCTTTGGTTTTGAGGCTGGCATATTGAGTTCAGGGCACAAGAGGAAGGTTCTTTTTCAATCAGGGCACAGCTGTTGGCTTGCTCCACTTCTGGCTTGCTGTCATTGTTTTGGGTGCCTCAGCTGATTTGTGGTTTCTTGAGTGCCAATTTCCTAAATGTTTTCGGGGTCTGAGTTGGTTTTGCCTTCTTCCTTCCCAAATTTTGTATTCTGATGCAATACAAGCAAGATTTTGGACAGAGTAGCCATTATGAAAGAAAAAAAAAAACACAGCAAATTGACCATTCAGGATTAGAAATCCATAGGCAACACAACCAAGATGAGATTCTGTGTTTTGGAAAATGACATGGAACGCTTCTGCTGAGATGACAGATTCTAATTCCCTCCAAATGGAGTGTGAGAGCGATCTTGAGGTGAATTCAATCAGAATTCCAAAGTCCGTCTGTGGAAGGGGGGGATGAATCTGGAAACAGCCAGTTTCTTTGTGTCTAAATCCTGCCAAATATCACAAAGGACTCTTGCATTTCTTTGGCTTTTTCACATTTCCCTTATTTATCATGGTTTGTAATGAATTTTCTGATGTGAGCTTTGGTTTTGAGGCTGGCATATTGAGTTCAGGGCACAAGAGGAAGGTTCTTTTTCAATCAGGGCACAGCTGTTGGCTTGCTCCACTTCTGGCTTGCTGTCATTGTTTTGGGTGCCTCAGCTGATTTGTGGTTTCTTGTGTGGCAATTTCCTAAAAGTTTTCGGGGTCTGAGTTGGTTTTGTCTTCTTCCTTCCCAAATTTTGTATTCTGATGCAATACAAGCAAGATTTTGGACAGAGTAGCCATTATGAAAGAAAAAAAAAAAAACACAGCAAATTGACCTTTCAGGATTAGAAATCCATAGGCAACACAACCAAGATGAGATTCTGTGTTTTGGAAAATGACATGGAACGCTTCTGCTGAGGTGACAGATTCTAATTCCCTCCAAATGGAGTGTGAGAGCGATTTTGAGGTGAATTCAATCAGAATTCCAAAGTCAGTCTGTGGAAGGGGGGGATGAATCTGGAAACAGCCACTTTCTTTGTGTCTAAATCCTGCCAAATATCACAAAGGACTCTTGCATTTCTTTGGCTTTTTCACATTTCCCTTATTTATCATGGTTTGTAATGAATTTTCTGATGTGAGCTTTGGTTTTGAGGCTGGCATATTGAGTTCAGGGCACAAGAGGAAGGTTCTTTTTCAATCAGGGCACAGCTGTTGGCTTGCTCCAATTCTGGCTTGCTGTCATTGTTTTGGGTGCCTCAGCCGATTTGTGGTTTCTTGAGTGGCAATTTCCTAAATGTTTTCTGGGTCTGAGTCGGATTTGCCTTCTTATTCCCAAATTTTGTATTCTGATGCAATACAAGCAAGATTTTGGAGAGTAGCCATTATGAAAGAAACAAAAAAAAAAAAGCGCATATCCCTTTCAGGATTAGAAATCTACAGGCAACATGACCAAGATGAGTTTCTGTGTTTTGGAAAATGACATAGAACGCTTCTGCTGAGGGGACAGATTCTAATTCCCTCCCAAATGAGTGTGAGTGCGATTTTGAGGTGAATTCAATCAGAATTCCAAAGTCAGTCTGTGGAAGGGGGGGATGAATCTGGAAACAGCCAGTTTCTTTGTGTCTAAATCCTGCCAAATATCACAAAGGACTCTTGCATTTCTTTGGCTTTTTTCTCTTTTTTCTTATTTATCATGGTTTGTAATGAATTTTCTGATGTGAGCTTTGGTTTTGAGGCTGGCATATTGAGTTCAGGGCACAAGAGGAAGGTTCTTTTTCAATCAGGGCACAGCTGTTGGCTTGCTCCACTTCTGGCTTGCTGTCATTGTTTTGGGTGCCTCAGCTGATTTGTGGTTTCTTGTGTGGCAATTTCCTAAATGTTTTCGGGGTCTGAGTTGGTTTTGCCTTCTTCCTTCCCAAATTTTGTATTCTGATGCAATACAAGCAAGATTTTGGACAGAGTAGCCATTATGAAAGAAAAAAAAAACACAGCAAATTGACCATTCAGGATTAGAAATCCATAGGCAACACAACCAAGATGAGATTCTGTGTTTTGGAAAATGACATGGAACGCTTCTGCTGAGGGGACAGATTCTAATTCCCTCCAAATGGAGTGTGAGAGCGATCTTGAGGTGAATTCAATCAGAATTCCAAAGTCAGTCTGTGGAAGGGGGGGATGAATCTGGAAACAGCCAGTTTCTTTGTGTCTAAATCCTGCCAAATATCACAAAGGACTCTTGCATTTCTTTGGCTTTTTTCTCTTTTTTCTTATTTATCATGGTTTGTAATGAATTTTCTGATGTGAGCTTTGGTTTTGAGGCTGGCATATTGAGTTCAGGGCACAAGAGGAAGGTTCTTTTTCAATCAGGGCACAGCTGTTGGCTTGCTCCACTTCTGGCTTGCTGTCATTGTTTTGGGTGCCTCAGCTGATTTGTGGTTTCTTGTGTGGCAATTTCCTAAATGTTTTCGGGGTCTGAGTTGGTTTTGCCTTCTTCCTTCCCAAATTTTGTATTCTGATGCAATACAAGCAAGATTTTGGACAGAGTAGCCATTATGAAAGAAAAAAAAAAACACAGCAAATTGACCATTCAGGATTAGAAATCCATAGGCAACACAACCAAGATGAGATTCTGTGTTTTGGAAAATGACATGGAACGCTTCTGCTGAGGGGACAGATTCTAATTCCCTCCAAATGGAGTGTGAGAGCGATCTTGAGGTGAATTCAATCAGAATTCCAAAGTCAGTCTGTGGAAGGGGGGGATGAATCTGGAAACAGCCAGTTTCTTTGTGTCTAAATCCTGCCAAATATCACAAAGGACTCTTGCATTTCTTTGGCTTTTTCACATTTCCCTTATTTATCATGGTTTGTAATGAATTTTCTGATGTGAGCTTTGGTTTTGAGGCTGGCATATTGAGTTCAGGGCACAAGAGGAAGGTTCTTTTTCAATCAGGGCACAGCTGTTGGCTTGCTCCACTTCTGGCTTGCTGTCATTGTTTTGGGTGCCTCAGCTGATTTGTGGTTTCTTGTGTGGCAATTTCCTAAAAGTTTTCGGGGTCTGAGTTGGTTTTGTCTTCTTCCTTCCCAAATTTTGTATTCTGATGCAATACAAGCAAGATTTTGGACAGAGTAGCCATTATGAAAGAAAAAAAAAAAAACACAGCAAATTGACCTTTCAGGATTAGAAATCCATAGGCAACACAACCAAGATGAGATTCTGTGTTTTGGAAAATGACATGGAACGCTTCTGCTGAGGTGACAGATTCTAATTCCCTCCAAATGGAGTGTGAGAGCGATTTTGAGGTGAATTCAATCAGAATTCCAAAGTCAGTCTGTGGAAGGGGGGGATGAATCTGGAAACAGCCAGTTTCTTTGTGTCTAAATCCTGCCAAATATCACAAAGGACTCTTGCATTTCTTTGGCTTTTTCACATTTCCCTTATTTATCATGGTTTGTAATGAATTTTCTGATGTGAGCTTTGGTTTTGAGGCTGGCATATTGAGTTCAGGGCACAAGAGGAAGGTTCTTTTTCAATCAGGGCACAGCTGTTGGCTTGCTCCACTTCTGGCTTGCTGTCATTGTTTTGGGTGCCTCAGCCGATTTGTGGTTTCTTGAGTGGCAATTTCCTAAATGTTTTCGGGGTCTGAGTTGGTTTTGCCTTCTTCCTTCCCAATTTTTGTATTCTGATGCAATACAAGCAAGATTTTGGACAGAGTAGCCATTATGAAAGAAAAAAAAAAAACACAGCAAATTTACCATTCAGGATTAGAAATCCATAGGCAACACAACCAAGATGAGATTCTGTGTTTGGAAAATGACATGGAACACTTCTGCTGAGGGGACAGATTCTAATTCCCTCCAAATGGAGTGTGAGAGCGATCTTGAGGTGAATTCAATCAGAATTCCAAAGTCAGTCTGTGGAAGGGGGGAATGAATCTGGAAACAGCCAGTTTCTTTGTGTCTAAATCCTGCCAAATATCACAAAGGACTCTTGCATTTCTTTGGCTTTTTTCTCTTTTTTCTTATTTATCATGGTTTGTAATGAATTTTCTGATGTGAGCTTTGGTTTTGAGGCTGGCATATTGAGTTCAGGGCACAAGAGGAAGGTTCTTTTTCAATCAGGGCACAGCTGTTGGCTTGCTCCACTTCTGGCTTGCTGTCATTGTTTTGGGTGCCTCAGCTGATTTGTGGTTTCTTGAGTGCCAATTTCCTAAATGTTTTCGGGGTCTGAGTTGGTTTTGCCTTCTTCCTTCCCAAATTTTGTATTCTGATGCAATACAAGCAAGATTTTGGACAGAGTAGCCATTATGAAAGAAAAAAAAAAACACAGCAAATTGACCATTCAGGATTAGAAATCCATAGGCAACACAACCAAGATGAGATTCTGTGTTTTGGAAAATGACATGGAACGCTTCTGCTGAGGGGACAGATTCTAATTCCCTCCAAATGGAGTGTGAGAGCGATCTTGAGGTGAATTCAATCAGAATTCCAAAGTCCGTCTGTGGAAGGGGGGGATGAATCTGGAAACAGCCAGTTTCTTTGTGTCTAAATCCTGCCAAATATCACAAAGGACTCTTGCATTTCTTTGGCTTTTTCACATTTCCCTTATTTATCATGGTTTGTAATGAATTTTCTGATGTGAGCTTTGGTTTTGAGGCTGGCATATTGAGTTCAGGGCACAAGAGGAAGGTTCTTTTTCAATCAGGGCACAGCTGTTGGCTTGCTCCACTTCTGGCTTGCTGTCATTGTTTTGGGTGCCTCAGCTGATTTGTGGTTTCTTGTGTGGCAATTTCCTAAAAGTTTTCGGGGTCTGAGTTGGTTTTGTCTTCTTCCTTCCCAAATTTTGTATTCTGATGCAATACAAGCAAGATTTTGGACAGAGTAGCCATTATGAAAGAAAAAAAAAAAAACACAGCAAATTGACCTTTCAGGATTAGAAATCCATAGGCAACACAACCAAGATGAGATTCTGTGTTTTGGAAAATGACATGGAACGCTTCTGCTGAGGTGACAGATTCTAATTCCCTCCAAATGGAGTGTGAGAGCGATTTTGAGGTGAATTCAATCAGAATTCCAAAGTCAGTCTGTGGAAGGGGGGGATGAATCTGGAAACAGCCACTTTCTTTGTGTCTAAATCCTGCCAAATATCACAAAGGACTCTTGCATTTCTTTGGCTTTTTCACATTTCCCTTATTTATCATGGTTTGTAATGAATTTTCTGATGTGAGCTTTGGTTTTGAGGCTGGCATATTGAGTTCAGGGCACAAGAGGAAGGTTCTTTTTCAATCAGGGCACAGCTGTTGGCTTGCTCCAATTCTGGCTTGCTGTCATTGTTTTGGGTGCCTCAGCCGATTTGTGGTTTCTTGAGTGGCAATTTCCTAAATGTTTTCTGGGTCTGAGTCGGATTTGCCTTCTTATTCCCAAATTTTGTATTCTGATGCAATACAAGCAAGATTTTGGAGAGTAGCCATTATGAAAGAAACAAAAAAAAAAAAGCGCATATCCCTTTCAGGATTAGAAATCTACAGGCAACATGACCAAGATGAGTTTCTGTGTTTTGGAAAATGACATAGAACGCTTCTGCTGAGGGGACAGATTCTAATTCCCTCCCAAATGAGTGTGAGTGCGATTTTGAGGTGAATTCAATCAGAATTCCAAAGTCAGTCTGTGGAAGGGGGGGATGAATCTGGAAACAGCCAGTTTCTTTGTGTCTAAATCCTGCCAAATATCACAAAGGACTCTTGCATTTCTTTGGCTTTTTTCTCTTTTTTCTTATTTATCATGGTTTGTAATGAATTTTCTGATGTGAGCTTTGGTTTTGAGGCTGGCATATTGAGTTCAGGGCACAAGAGGAAGGTTCTTTTTCAATCAGGGCACAGCTGTTGGCTTGCTCCACTTCTGGCTTGCTGTCATTGTTTTGGGTGCCTCAGCTGATTTGTGGTTTCTTGTGTGGCAATTTCCTAAATGTTTTCGGGGTCTGAGTTGGTTTTGCCTTCTTCCTTCCCAAATTTTGTATTCTGATGCAATACAAGCAAGATTTTGGACAGAGTAGCCATTATGAAAGAAAAAAAAAACACAGCAAATTGACCATTCAGGATTAGAAATCCATAGGCAACACAACCAAGATGAGATTCTGTGTTTTGGAAAATGACATGGAACGCTTCTGCTGAGGGGACAGATTCTAATTCCCTCCAAATGGAGTGTGAGAGCGATCTTGAGGTGAATTCAATCAGAATTCCAAAGTCAGTCTGTGGAAGGGGGGGATGAATCTGGAAACAGCCAGTTTCTTTGTGTCTAAATCCTGCCAAATATCACAAAGGACTCTTGCATTTCTTTGGCTTTTTTCTCTTTTTTCTTATTTATCATGGTTTGTAATGAATTTTCTGATGTGAGCTTTGGTTTTGAGGCTGGCATATTGAGTTCAGGGCACAAGAGGAAGGTTCTTTTTCAATCAGGGCACAGCTGTTGGCTTGCTCCACTTCTGGCTTGCTGTCATTGTTTTGGGTGCCTCAGCTGATTTGTGGTTTCTTGTGTGGCAATTTCCTAAAAGTTTTCGGGGTCTGAGTTGGTTTTGTCTTCTTCCTTCCCAAATTTTGTATTCTGATGCAATACAAGCAAAATTTTGGACAGAGTAGCCATTATGAAAGAAAAAAAAAAAAACACAGCAAATTGACCTTTCAGGATTAGAAATCCATAGGCAACACAACCAAGATGAGATTCTGTGTTTTGGAAAATGACATGGAACGCTTCTGCTGAGGGGACAGATTCTAATTCCCTCCAAATGGAGTGTGAGAGCGATTTTGAGGTGAATTCAATCAGAATTCCAAAGTCAGTCTGTGGAAGGGGGGGATGAATCTGGAAACAGCCACTTTCTTTGTGTCTAAATCCTGCCAAATATCACAAAGGACTCTTGCATTTCTTTGGCTTTTTCACATTTCCCTTATTTATCATGGTTTGTAATGAATTTTCTGATGTGAGCTTTGGTTTTGAGGCTGGCATATTGAGTTCAGGGCACAAGAGGAAGGTTCTTTTTCAATCAGGGCACAGCTGTTGGCTTGCTCCAATTCTGGCTTGCTGTCATTGTTTTGGGTGCCTCAGCCGATTTGTGGTTTCTTGAGTGGCAATTTCCTAAATGTTTTCTGGGTCTGAGTCGGATTTGCCTTCTTATTCCCAAATTTTGTATTCTGATGCAATACAAGCAAGATTTTGGAGAGTAGCCATTATGAAAGAAACAAAAAAAAAAAAGCGCATATCCCTTTCAGGATTAGAAATCTACAGGCAACACGACCAAGATGAGTTTCTGTGTTTTGGAAAATGACATAGAACGCTTCTGCTGAGGGGACAGATTCTAATTCCCTCCCAAATGAGTGTGAGTGCGATTTTGAGGTGAATTCAATCAGAATTCCAAAGTCAGTCTGTGGAAGGGGGGGGATGAATCTGGAAACAGCCAGTTTCTTTGTGTCTAAATCCAGCCAAATATCACAAAGGACTCTTGCATTTCTTTGGCTTTTTCACATTTCCCTAATTTATCATGGTTTGTAATGAATTTTCTGATGTGAGCTTTGGTTTTGAGGCTGCAATATAGAGTTCAGGGCACCTGAGGAATTGTCTTTTTCAAACAGGGCACAGCTGTTGGTGTGCTCCAATTCTGGCTATTGTCTTTGTTTTGGGTGCCTCAGCTGAAATTTGGTTTCTTGAGTTTCACTGCGATTGTCAGGTTAATTCAGTCAGAATTCCACAGGCAGTCAGCTTTAGTGGTGGATGAATCTGGGAACAGCCGGTTTCCTTGCAACTAAATCAAACCCAATATCATTATGGATTCTTGCATTTCTTTGGATTTTTTCTTATTTATCATGGTTTGTAATGAATTTTCTGATGTGAGCTTTGGTTTTGAGGCTGGCATATTGAGTTCAGGGCACAAGAGGAAGGTTGTTTTTCAATCAGGGCACAGCTGTTGGCTTGCTCCACTTCTGGCTTGCTGTCATTGTTTTGAGTGCCTCAGCCGATTTGTGGTTTCTTGTGTGGCAATTTCCCAAATGTTTTCAGGGTCTGAGTTGGCTTTGCCTTCTTCCTTCCCAAATTTTGTATTCTGATGCAATGCAAAGAAGAGTTTGTACAGAATACCCATTATGAAAGAAAAAACACAACAAATAGGCATTTGAAGCTTAGAAATCTACAGGTAACATGACCAAGGTGAGTTTTTGTGTTTATGAAAATAAAATGGAACACTTTGGCTGAGGTGACAGATATTAATTGCCTCCAAACTGAGTTTCACTGTGATTTTCAGGTTAATTCAGTCAGAATTCCACAGGCTGTCAGCTGGAGGGGTGGATGAATCCGGGAACAGCCGGTTTCCTAGCGACTAAATCAAGCCCTATATCATTATGGATTCTTGCATTTTTTTGGCTTTTTTCTCTTTTTTCTTATTTATCATGGTTTGTAATGAATTTTCTGATGTGAACTTTGGTTTTGAGGCTGGCATATTGAGTTCAGGGCACAAGAGGAAGGTTCTTTTTCAATCAGGGCACAGCTGTTGGCTTGCTCCACTTCTGGCTTGCTGTCATTGTTTTGGGTGCCTCAGCTGATTTGTGGTTTCTTGTGTGGCAATTTCCTAAATGTTTTCGGGGTCTGAGTTGGTTTTGCCTTCTGCCTTCCCAATTTTTGTATTCTGATGCAATACAAGCAAGATTTTGGACAGAGTAGCCATTATGAAAGAAAAAAAAAAAACACAGCAAATTGACCTTTCAGGATTAGAAATCCATAGGCAACACAACCAAGGTGAGATTCTGTGTTTTGGAAAATGACATGGAACGCTTCTGCTGAGGGGACAGATTCTAATTCCCTCCAAATGGAGTGTGAGAGCGATTTTGAGGTGAATTCAATCAGAATTCCAAAGTAGGTCTGTGGAAAGGGGGGATGAATCTGGAAACAGCCAGTTTCTTTGTGTCTAAATCCTGCCAAATATCACAAAGGACTCTTGCATTTCTTTGGCTTTTTCACATTTCCCTTATTTATCATGGTTTGTAATGGATTTTCTGATGTGAGCTTTGGTTTTGAGGCTGGCATATTGAGTTCAGGGCACAAGAGGAAGGTTCTTTTTCAATCAGGGCACAGCTGTTGGCTTGCTCCAATTCTGGCTTGCTGTCATTGTTTTGGGTGCCTCAGCCGATTTGTGGTTTCTTGAGTGCCAATTTCCTAAATGTTTTCTGGGTCTGAGTCGGTTTTGCCTTCTTATTCCCAAATTTTGTATTCTGATGCAATACAAGCAAGATTTTGGAGAGTAGCCATTATGAAAAAAAAAAAAAAAAAAGCGCATTGCCCTTTCAGGATTAGAAATCTACAGGCAACACGACCAAGATGAGTTTCTGTGTTTTGGAAAATGACATAGAACGCCTCTGCTGAGGGGACAGATTGTAATTCCCTCCAAATGGAGTGTGAGAGCGATTTTGAGGTGAATTCAATCAGAATTCCAAAGTCAGTCTGTGGAAGGGGGGGATGAATCTGGAAACAGCCAGTTTCTTTGTGTCTAAATCCAGCCAAATATCACAAAGGACTCTTGCATTTCTTTGGCTTTTTCACATTTCCCTTATTTATCATGGTTTGTAATGAATTTTCTGATGTGAGCTTTGGTTTTCAGACTGCAATATAGAGTTCAGGGCACCTGAGGAATGGTCTTTTTCAAACAGGGCACAGCTGTTGGTGTGCTCCAATTCTGGCTATTGTCTTTGTTTTGGGTGCCTCAGCTGAAATTTGGTTTCTTGAGTTTCACTGCGATTGTCAGGTTAATTCAGTCAGAATTCCACAGGCAGTCAGCTTTAGTGGTGGATGAATCTGGGAACAGCCGGTTTCCTTGCAACTAAATCAAACCCAATATCATTATGGATTCTTGCATTTCTTTGGATTTTTTCTTATTTATCATGGTTTGTAATGAATTTTCTGATGTGAGCTTTGGTTTTGAGGCTGGCATATTGAGTTCAGGGCACAAGAGGAAGGTTGTTTTTCAATCAGGGCACAGCTGTTGGCTTGCTCCACTTCTGGCTTGCTGTCATTGTTTTGAGTGCCTCAGCCGATTTGTGGTTTCTTGTGTGGCAATTTCCCAAATGTTTTCAGGGTCTGAGTTGGCTTTGCCTTCTTCCTTCCCAAATTTTGTATTCTGATGCAATGCAAAGAAGAGTTTGTACAGAATAGCCATTATGAAAGAAAAAACACAACAAATAGGCGTTTGAAGCTTAGAAATCTACAGGTAACATGACCAAGGTGAGTTTTTGTGTTTATGAAAATCAAATGGAACACTTTGGCTGAGGTGACAGATATTAATTGCCTCCAAACTGAGTTTCACTGTGATTTTCAGGTTAATTCAGTCAGAATTCCACAGGCTGTCAGCTGGAGGGGTGGAAGTATCTGGGAACAGCCGGTTTCCTAGCGACTAAATCAAGCCCTATATCATTATGGATTCTTGCATTTTTTTGGCTTTTTTCTCTTTTTTCTTATTTATCATGGTTTGTAATGAATTTTCTGATGTGAGCTTTGGTTTTGAGGCTGGCATATTGAGTTCAGGGCACAAGAGGAAGGTTCTTTTTCAATCAGGGCACAGCTGTTGGCTTGCTCCACTTCTGGCTTGCTGTCATTGTTTTGGGTGCCTCAGCTGATTTGTGGTTTCTTGTGTGGCAATTTCCTAAATGTTTTCGGGGTCTGAGTTGGTTTTGCCTTCTTCCTTCCCAATTTTTGTATTCTGATGCAATACAAGCAAGATTTTGGACAGAGTAGCCATTATGAAAGAAAAAAAAAAAACACAGCAAATTGACCTTTCAGGATTAGAAATCCATAGGCAACACAACCAAGGTGAGATTCTGTGTTTTGGAAAATGACATGGAACGCTTCTGCTGAGGGGACAGATTCTAATGCCCTCCAAATGGAGTGTGAGAGCGATTTTGAGGTGAATTCAATCAGAATTCCAAAGTCGGTCTGTGGAAGGGGGGGATGAATCTGGAAACAGCCAGTTTCTTTGTGTCTAAATCCTGCCAAATATCACAAAGGACTCTTGCATTTCTTTGGCTTTTTTCTCTTTTTTCTTATTTATCATGGTTTGTAATGAATTTTCTGATGTGAGCTTTGGTTTTGAGGCTGGCATATTGAGTTCAGGGCACAAGAGGAAGGTTCTTTTTCAATCAGGGCACAGCTGTTGGCTTGCTCCAATTCTGGCTTGCTGTCATTGTTTTGGGTGCCTCAGCCGATTTGTGGTTTCTTGAGTGGCAATTTCCTAAATGTTTTCTGGGTCTGAGTCGGTTTTGCCTTCTTATTCCCAAATTTTGTATTCTGATGCAATACAAGCAAGATTTTGGAGAGTAGCCATTATGAAAGAAAAAAAAAAAAAGCGCATTGCCCTTTCAGGATTAGAAATCTACAGGCAACACGACCAAGATGAGTTTCTGTGTTTTGGAAAATGACATAGAACGCTTCTGCTGAGAGGACAGATTGTAATTCCCTCCAAATGGAGTGTGAGAGCGATCTTGAGGTGAATTCAATCAGAATTCCAAAGTCCGTCTGTGGAAGGGGGGGATGAATCTGGAAACAGCCAGTTTCTTTGTGTCTAAATCCTGCCAAATATCACAAAGGACTCTTGCATTTCTTTGGCTTTTTCACATTTCCCTTATTTATCATGGTTTGTAATGAATTTTCTGATGTGAGCTTTGGTTTTCAGACTGCAATATAGAGTTCAGGGCACCTGAGGAATGGTCTTTTTCAAACAGGGCACAGCTGTTGGTGTGCTCCAATTCTGGCTATTGTCTTTGTTTTGGGTGCCTCAGCTGAAATTTGGTTTCTTGAGTTTCACTGCGATTGTCAGGTTAATTCAGTCAGAATTCCACAGGCAGTCAGCTTTAGTGGTGGATGAATCTGGGAACAGCCGGTTTCCTTGCAACTAAATCAAACCCAATATCATTATGGATTCTTGCATTTCTTTGGATTTTTTTCTTATTTATCATGGTTTGTAATGAATTTTCTGATGTGAGCTTTGGTTTTGAGGCTGGCATATTGAGTTCAGGGCACAAGAGGAAGGTTGTTTTTCAATCAGGGCACAGCTGTTGGCTTGCTCCACTTCTGGCTTGCTGTCATTGTTTTGAGTGCCTCAGCTGATTTGTGGTTTCTTGTGTGGCAATTTCCCAAATGTTTTCAGGGTCTGAGTTGGCTTTGCCTTCTTCCTTCCCAAATTTTGTATTCTGATGCAATGCAAAGAAGAGTTTGTACAGAATAGCCATTATGAAAGAAAAAACACAACAAATAGGCGTTTGAAGCTTAGAAATCTACAGGTAACATGACCAAGGTGAGTTTTTGTGTTTATGAAAATCAAATGGAACACTTTGGCTGAGGTGACAGATATTAATTGCCTCCAAACTGAGTTTCACTGTGATTTTCAGGTTAATTCAGTCAGAATTCCACAGGCTGTCAGCTGGAGGGGTGGATGAATCCGGGAACAGCCGGTTTCCTAGCGACTAAATCAAGCCCTATATCATTATGGATTCTTGCATTTTTTTGGCTTTTTTCTCTTTTGTCATATTTATCATGGTTTGTAATGCATTTTCTGATGTGAGCTTTGGTTTTGAGGCTGCCATATTGATTCAGGCACAAGAGGAAGGTTCTTTTTCAATCAGGACTCAGCTGATTGCCTGCTCCACTTCTGGCTTGCTGTCATGGTTTTGGGAGCCTCAGCTGACTTTTGGTTTCTTGAGTGGCAATTTCCTAAATGTTTTCTGGGTCTGAGTTGGCTTTGCCTTCTACCTTCCGAAATTTTGTATGTTGATGCAATACAAGCAAGATTTTGGACAGAGTAGCCATTATGAAATAAAAAACAGAACAAATAGGCGTTTGACGCTTTGAAATCTATAGGAAACATGAGCAAAGTGAGTTTTTTTGTTTTGGAAAATAAAATGGAACACTTCGGCTGAGGTGACAGATATTAATTGTCTCCAAACCGAATTTCACTGCCATTTTGAGGTGAATTCAGTCAGAATCCCTATTCACTCAGCTGGGAGTTGTGGATGAATCTGGAAACAGCTGTTTACTTAGGAATAAATCAAGCCCAATATCACTAAGAAAACTTGCATTTCTTTGGCTTTTTTCTGATTTTTCCTATTTATCATGGTTTGAAATGAATTTTCTGATGTGAGCTTTGGTTTTGTGGCTGGCATATTGAGTTTAGGGCACAAGAGGAAGGTTCTTTTTCAATCAGGGCACAGCTGTTGGCGTGCTCCAGTTCTGCTTGCTGTCATTGTTTTGGATTCCTTAGCTGATTTGTGGATTCTTTTTCTGCAGTTTCCTAAATGTTTTCTGGGTCTGAGTCGGATTTGCCTTCTTATTCCCAAATTTTGTATTCTGACGCAATACAAGCAAGATTTTGGACAGAGTAGCCATTATGAAAGAAAAAAAAAAAAAACACAGTAAATTGCCCTTTCAGGATTAGAAGTCTACAGGCAACACGACTAAGATGAGTTTTTGTGTTTTGGAAAATGACATGGAACACTTCTGCTGAGGGGACAGATACTAATTCCCTCCAAATTGAGTGTGAGTGCGATTTTGAGGTGAATTGAGTCAGAATTCCAAAGTCAGTCTGTGGAAGGGGGGGATGAATCCGGAAACAGCCTGTTTCCTTCTGTCTAAATCCAGCCAAATACCACAAAGGACTCTTGAATTACTTTGGCTTTCTCAGATTTCCCTTATTTATCATTGTTTGTAATGATTTTTTTTTTGTGAGCTTTGGTTTTGAGGCTGGAATATGGAGTTCAGGGCACTGGATTAATGGTCTAGTTCAATCAGAGCACAGCTGTTGGCTTGCTCCAATTCTGGCTTGCTTTCAAGGTTTTGGGTGCCTCAGCCCATTTGTGGTTTCTTGAGCGGCAATTTCCTACATGTTTTCTGGCTCTGAGTAGGTTTTGCCTTCTTCCTTCCCAAATTTTGTATTCTGGCGTAATACAAACAAGAGTTTGGACAGAGTAGCCATTATGAAATAAAAAACACAACAAATATGCGTTTGTAGCTTATATATGTACTGGTCACAAGACCAAGGTATGATTTTTTGTTTTCGAAATTAAAATTGAACACTCTGGCTGAGGTGACAGATATTAATTGCCTCCAAAACCGAGTTTCACTGCGATTTTCAGATTAATTCAGTTAATTCAGTTAGGATTCCACAGGCTTGCATTTCTTTGGCTTTTTCTCATTTCCCTTATTTATCATGGTTTGTAATGAATTTTCTGATGTGAGCTTTGGTTTTGAGGCTGGAATATGGAGTTCAGGGTACTGGAGGAATGGTCTTTTTCAAACAGGGCACAGCTGTTGGCTTGCTCCAATTCTGGCTTGCTGTCATTGTTTTGGGTGCCTCAGCTCAATTTTGGTTTGTTGAGCGGCAATTTCCTAAATGTTTTCTTGGTCTGATTTGGTTTTGCCTTCCTCCTTCCCAAATTTTGTATTCTGACGCCATACAAACAGTAGTTTGGGCAGAGTACCGATTATGAAATACAAAACACAACAAATGGGCATTTGAAGTTTAAAAATCTACAGGTTACATGACCAAGGTGAGTTTTTGTGTTTTGGAAAAAAAAATGTTACACTTTGGCTGAGGTCACAGATATTAATTGACTCCAAACTGAGTTTCACTGCGATTTTCAGGGTAATTCAGTCAGAATTCCACAGGCAGACAGCTGGAGGTATGGATGAATCTGGGAACAGCCGGTTTCCTTGCGACTAAATCAAGCCCAATATCAATAAGGATTCTTGCATTTCTTTGGCTTTTTTCTCTTTTTTCTTATTTGTCATGGTTTGTAATGAATTTTCTGATGTGAGCTTTGGTTTGGAGGCTGGCATATTGAATTCAGGGCACAAGAGGAAGGTTCTTTTTCAATCAGGGCACAGCTGTTGGCTTGCTCCAATTCTGGCTTGCTGTCATTGTTTTGGGTGCCTCAGCTGATTTGTGGATTCTTGAGCGGCAATTTCCTTAATGTTTTCTGGGTCTGAGTCGGTTTTGCCTTCTTATTCCCATATTTTGTATTCTGATGCAATACAAGCAAGATTTTGGCAGAGTAGCCATTATGAAAGAAATAAAAAACACAGAAATTGCCCTTTCAGGATTAGAAATCTACTGGCAACATGATCAACATTAGTTTCTGTGTTTTGGAAAATGACATGGAACCCTTCTGCTGAGGGGACAGATTCTAATTCCCTCCAAATTGAGTGTGAGTGCGATTTTGAGGTGAAATCAATCAGAATTCCAAAGTCAGTCAGTGGAAGGGGGGATGAATCTTTAAACAGCCAGTTTCCTTGTGTCTAAATCCAGCCAAATATCACTAAGAACTCGTGCATTTCTTTGGCTTTTGTCTCTTTTTTCTTATTTATCATGGTTTGTAATGAATTTTCTGATGTGAGCTTTGGTTTTGAGGCTGGCATATTGAGTTCAGGGCACCGGATCAATGGTCTTTTTCAAACAGGGCACAGCTGTTGGCTTGTTGCAATTCTGGCTTGCTGTCATTGTTTTGCGTGCCTCAGCTGTTTTTGGTTTCTTTAGCGGCAATTTCCTACATGTTTTCTGGGTCTGAGTTGGTTTTGCCTTCTTCCTTTCCAAATTTTGTATTCTGACGTAATACAAACAAGAGTTTGGACAGAGTAGCCATTATGAAATAAAAAACACAACAAATATGCGTTTGAAGCTTATATATGTACAGGTAACACGAGCGAGGTAAGTTTTTGTGTTTTCGAAAGTAAAATTGAACACTCTGGCTGAGGTAACAGATATTAATTGCCTCCAAAACCGAGTTTCACTGCAATTTTTTCTTTAATTCATTCAGAAACCAAAGACACTCAGTTGGGAGGTGTGGATGAATCTGGAAACAGCCGTTTACATGGCCATAATTCAAGCCCAATATCCCTAAGAACTCCTGCATTTCTTTGGCTTTTTTCTCATTTTTCTTATTTATCATGGTTTGTAATGAATTTTCTGATGTGAGCTTTGGTTTTGAGGCTGGCATATTGAGTTCAGGGCACAAGAGGAAGGTTCTTTTTCAATCAGGGCACAGCTGTTGGCTTGCTCCAATTCTGGCTTGCTGTCATTGTTGTGGGTTCCTCAGCTGACTTTTGGTTTCTTGAGTGGCAATTTCCTAAAGGTTTTCTGGGTCTGAGTTGGTTTTGCCTTCTTCCTTCCCAAATTTTGTATTCTGACGCAATACAAACAAGAGTTTGGACAGAGTAGCAATTATGAAATAAAAAACAAAACAAATAGGCATTTGAAGTTTTGAAATATACAGGTAAGAAGACTAAGGTGACTTTTTGGGTTTTGGAAGATAAAATGGAACACTTTGGCTGAGGTGACAGATATTAATTGCCTCCAAACCGAGTTTCACTGCGATTTTTTTGTTAATTCATTCAGAAACCAAAGACACTCAGTTGGGAGGTGTGGATGAATCTGGAAACAGCCGTTTACATGGCAAAAAATCAAGCCCAATATTACTAAGAACTCCTGCATTTCTTTGGCTTTTTTCTCATTTTTCTTCTTTATCATGGTTTGTAATGAATTTTCTGATGTGAGCTTTGGTTTTGAGGCTGGTATATTGAGCTCAGGGCACAAGAGGAAGGTTCTTTTTCAATCAGGGCACAGCTGTTGGCTTGCTCCAATTCTGGCTTGCTGTCATTGTTTTGGGTGCCTCAGCCGATTTGTGGTTTCTTGAGCGGCAATTTCATAAATGTTTTCTGGGTCTGAGTCGGTTTGGCCTTCTTATTCCCAAATTTTGTATTCTGAATCAATACAAGCAAGATTTGGCAGAGTAGCCATTACGAAAGAAAAAAAAATACACAGGAAATTGCCCTTTCAGGATTAGAAATCTACAGGCAACTCAACCAAGATGAGTTTCTGTGTTTTGGAAAATGACATGGAACCCTTCTGCTGAGGGGACAGATTCTAATTCCCTCCAAATTGAGTGTGAGTGCGATTTTGAGGTGAATTCAATCAGAATTCCAAGGTCTGTCTGTGGAAGGGGGGGATGAATCTGGAAACAACCAGTTTCTTTGTGTCTAAATCCAGCCAAATACCACAAAGGACTCTTGAATTTCTTTGGCTTTCTCAGATTTCCCTTATTTATCGTGGTTTGTAATGAATTTTCTGATGGGAGCTTTGGTTTTGAGGCTGCAGTATGGAGTTCAGGGCACCGCAGGAATGGTCTTTTTAAAACAGGGCACAGCTGTTGGCTTGCTCCAATTCTGTCTTGCTTTCAAGGTTTTGGGTGCCTCAGCTGATTTGTGGTTTCTTGAGCGGCAATTTCCTAAATGTTTTCTGGGTCTGAGTTGGTTTTGCCTTGTTCCTTTCCAAATTTTGTATTCTGACGTAATACAAACAAGAGTTTGGACAGAGTAGCCATTATGAAATAAAAAACACAACAAATATGCGTTTGAAGCTTATATATGTACAGGTAACACGAGCAAGGTAAGTTTTTGTGTTTTTGAAAGTAAAATTGAACACTCTGGCTGAGGTGACAGATATTAATTGCCTCCAAAACCTAGTTTCACTGCGATTTTTTTGTTAATTCATTCAGAAACCAAAGACACTCAGTTGGGAGGTGTGGATGTATCTGGAAACAGCCGTTTACATGGCCATAATTCAAGCCCAATATCCCTAAGAACTCCTGCATTTCTTTGGCTTTTTTCTCATTTTTCTGATTTATCATGGTTTGTAATGAATTTTCTGATGTGAGCTTTGGTTTTGAGGCTGGTATATTGAGTTCAGGGCACAAGAGGAAGGTTCTTTTTCAATCAGGGCACAGCTGTTGGCTTGCTCCAATTCTGGCTTGCTGTCATTGTTGTGGGTTCTTCAGCTGACTTTTGGTTTCTTGAGTGTCAATTTCCTAAATGTTTTCTGGGTCTGAGTTGGTTTTGCCTTCTTCCTTCCCAAATTTTGTATTCTGACGCAATACAAACAAGAGTTTGGACAGAGTAGCAATTATGAAAAAAAAAAACAAAACAAATAGGCATTTGAAGTTTTGAAATCTACAGGTAAGAAGACTAAGATGAGTTTTTGAGTTTTGGAAGATAAAATGGAACACTTTGGCTGAGGTGACAGATATTAATTGCCTCCAAACCGAGTTTCACTGCGATTTTCAGGTTAATTCAGTCAGAAACCACAGACATTCAGCTGGGAGGTGTGGATGAATCTGGAAACAGCCATTTACATGGCAAAAAATCAAGCCCAATATTACTAAGAACTCCTGCATTTCTTTGGCTTTTTTCTCATTTTTCTTATTTATCATGGTTTGTAATGAATTTTCTGATGTGAGCTTTGGTTTTGAGGCTGGCATATTGAGTTCAGGGCACAAGAGGAAGGTTCTTTTTCAATCAGGGCACAGCTGTTGGCTTGCTCCAATTCTGGCTTGCTGTCATTGTTTTGGGTGCCTCAGCCGATTTGTGGTTTCTTGAGCGGCAATTTCCTAAATGTTTTCTGGGTCTGAGTCGGTTTTGCCTTCTTATTCCCAAATTTTGTATTCTGATGCAATACAAGCAAGATTTTGGCAGAGTAGGCATTATAAAAGAAAAAAAAAAACACAGCAAATTGCCCTTTCAGGATTAGAAATCTACAGGCAACGCGAACAAGATGAGATTCTGTGTTTTGGAAAATGACATGGAACACTTCTGCTGAGGGGACAGATTCTAATTCCCTCCAAATTGAGTGTGAGTGCGATTTTGAGGTGAATTCAATCAGAATTCCAAGGTCTGTCTGTGGAAGGGGGGGATGAATCTGGAAACAGCCAGTTTCCTTCTGTCTAAATCCAGCCAAATACCACAAAGGACTCTTGAATTTCTTTGGCTTTCTCAGATTTCCCTTATTTATCATGGTTTGTAATGAATTTTCTGATGTGAGCTTTGGTTTTGAGGCTGCAATGTGGAGTTCTGGGCACTGGATTAATGGTCTTGTTCAATCAGGGCACAGCTGTTGACTTGCTCCAATTCTGTCTTGCTTTCAAGGTTTTGGGTGCCTCAGCTTATTTGTGGTTTCTTGAGCGGCAATTTCCTAAATGTTTTCTGGGTCTGAGTTGGTTTTGCCTTCTTCCTTCCCAAATTTAGTATTCTGATGCAATGCAAAGAAGAGTTTGTACAGAGTAGCCATTATGAAATAAACAACACAACAAATAGGCATTTCAAGATTTTAAATCTGCAGGTAACACGACCAAAGTGAGTTTTTTTGTTTTGGAAAATAAAATGGAAAACTTTGGCTGAGGTGACAGATATTAATTGCCTCCAAACGGAGTTTCACTGTGATTTTCGGGTTCATTCTGTGAGAATTCCACAGGCACTCAGCTTTAGGCGTGGATGAATCTGGGAACTGCTGGCTTCCTTGCGACTAAATCAAGCCCAATATCATTATGGATTCTTGCATTTCTTTGGCTTTTTTCTGATTTTTCTTATTTATCATTGTTTGTAATGAATTTTCTGATGTGAGCTTTGGTTTTGAGGCTGCAATATGGAGTTCAGGGCAGAAGAGGAAGGTTCTTTTTCAATCAGGGCACAGCTGTTGTCTTGCTGCAATTCTGCTTGCTGTCATTGTTTTGGGTGCCTCAGCTGATTTGTGGATTCTTGTGTTGCAGTTTCCTAAATGTTTTCTGTGTCTGAGTCGGATTTGCCTTCTTATTCCCAAATTTTGTATTCTGATGCAACATAAGCAAGATTTTGGACAGGGTAGCCATTATGAAAGAAAAAAAAAACACAGCAAATTGCCCTTTCAGGATTAGAAATCTATAGGCAACACGACCAAGATGAGTTTCTGTGTTTTGGAAAATGACATGGAACACTTCTGCTGAGGGGACAGATTCTAATTCCCTCCAAATTGAGTGTGAGTGCGATTTTGTGGTGAATTCAATCAGAATTCCAAAGTCTGTCTGTGGAAGGGGGGGGGGATGAATCCGGAAACAGCCAGTTTCCTTCTGTCTAAATCCAGCCAAATACCACAAAGGACTCTTGAATTTCTTTGGCTTTCTCAGATTTCCCTTATTTATCATGGTTTGTAATGAATTTTCTGATGGGAGCTTTGGTTTTGAGGATGGAATATGAGTTCAGGGCACTGGATTAATGGTCTTGTTCAATCAGGGCACAGCTGTTGGCTTGCTCCAATTCTGTCTTGCTTTCAAGGTTTTGGGTGCCTCAGCCGATTTGTGGTTTCTTGAGCGGCAATTTCCTAAATGTTTTCTGGGTCTGAGTTGGTTTTCCCTTCTTCCTTCCCACATTTTGTATTCTGACGCAATACAAACAAGAGTTTTGACAGAGTAGCCATTATGAAATAAAAAAAAAAAAAACAACAACAACAAATTAGCGTTTGAAGCTTATAAATCTAAGGGTAACATGAACAAGGTGAGTTTTTGTGATTTGGAAAATAAAATGGAACACTTTGGCTGAGGTGACTGATATTATTGCCTCCAAACTGAGTCTTACTGCGATTTTCAGGTTAATTCAGTCGGAATTCCACAGGCAGTCAGCTGGAACTGTGGATGAATCTGGGAACAGCCGGTTTCCTTGCAACTAAATCAAGCCCACTATCATTATGGATTCTTGCATTTCTTTGGTTTTTTCTCCATTTTCTTATTTATCATGGTTTGTAATGAATTTTCTGATGTGAGCTTTGGTTTTGAGGCTGCAATATTGAGTTCAGGGCACAAGAGGGAGGTTCTTTTTCAATCAGGGCACAGCTGTTGGCTTGCTTCAATTCTGGCTTGCTGTCATTGTTTTGGGTGCCTCAGCCGATTTGTGGTTTCTTGAGCGGCAATTTCATAAATGTTTTCTGGGTCTGAGTCGGTTTTGCCTTCTTATTCCCATATTTTGTATTCTGATGCAATACAAGCAAGATTTTGGACAGAGTAGCCATTATGAAAGAAAAAAAAAAACACAGAAATTGCCCTTTCAGGATTAGAAATCTATAGGCAACATGATCAAGATGAGTTTCTGTGTTTTGGAAAATGACATGGAACCCTTCTGCTGAGGGGACAGATTCTAATTCCCTCCAAATTGAGTGTGAGTGCAATTTTGAGGTGAAATCAATCAGAATTCCAAAGTCAGTCAGTGGAAGGGGGGGATGAATCTTTAAACAGCCAGTTTCCTTGTGTCTAAATCCAGCCAAATATCACTAAGAACTCGTGCATTTCTTTGGCTTTTGTCTCATTTTTCTGATTTATCATGGTTTGTAATGAATTTTCTGATGTGAGCTTTGGTTTTGAGGCTGGCATATTGAGTTCAGGGCACCGGATCAATGGTCTTTTTCAAACAGGACACAGCTGTTGGCTTGTTGCAATTCTGGCTTGCTGTCATTGTTTTGCGTGCCTCAGCTGTTTTTGGTTTCTTTAGTGGCAATTTCCTACATGTTTTCTGGGTCTGAGTTGGTTTTGCCTTCTTCCTTCCCAAATTTTGTATTCTGACGTAATACAAACAAGAGTTTGGACAGAGTAGCCATTATGAAATAAAAAACACAACAAATATGCGTTTGAAGCTTATATATGTACATGTAACACGAGCAAGGGAAGTTTTTGTGTTTTTCGAAAGTAAAATTGAACACTCTGGCTGAGGTGACAGATATTAATTGCCTCCAAAACCGAGTTTCACTGCGATTTTTTTGTTAATTCATTCAGAAACCAAAGACACTCAGTTGGGAGGTGTGGATGAATCTGGAAACAGCCGTTTACATGGCCATAATTCAAGCCCAATATCCCTAAGAACTCCTGCATTTCTTTGGCTTTTTTCTCATTTTTCTTATTTATCATGGTTTGTAATGAATTTTCCGATGTGAGCTTTGCTTTTGAGGCTGGCATATTGAGTTCAGGGCACAAGAGGAAGGTTCTTTTTCAATCAGGGCACAGCTGTTGGCTTTCTCCAATTCTGGCTTGCTGTCATTGTTGTTGGTTCCTTAGCTGACTTTTGGTTTCTTGAGTGGCAATTTCCTAAATGTTTTCTGGGTCTGACACGGTTTTTCCTTCTTAATCCCAAATTTTGTATTCTGACGCAATACAAACAAGAGTTTGGACAGACTAGCAATGATGAAATAAAAAACACAACAAATAGGCATTTGAAGCTTAGAAATCTACAGGTAAGAAGACTAAGGTGAGTTTTTGAGTTTTGGAAAATAAAATGGAACACTTTGGCTGAGGTGACAGATATTAATTGCCTCCAAACCGAGTTTCACTGCGATTTTCAGGTTAATTCAGTCAGAAACCACAGACACTCAGCTGGGAGGTGTGGATGAATCTGGAAACAGCCGTTTACATGGCAATAAATCAAGCCCAATATTACTAAGAACTCCTGCATTTCTTTGGCTTTTTTCTCATTTTTCTTATTTATCATGGTTTGTAATGAATTTTCTGATGTGAGCTTTGGTTTTGAATCTGCTATATTGAGCTCAGGGCACAAGAGGAAGGTTCTTTTTCAATCAGGGCACAGCTGTTGGCTTTCTCCAATTCTGGCTTGCTGTCATTGTTGTGGGTTCCTCCGCTGACTTTTGGATTCTTGAGTGGCAATTTCCTAAATGTTTTCTGGGTCTGAGTCGGTTTTGCCTTCTTCCTTGCCAAATTTTGTATTCTGACGCAATACAAACAAGAGCTTGGGCAGAGTAGCCATTATGAAATAAAAAACAAAACAAATAGGCATTTGAAGTTTTGAAATCTACAGGTAAGAAGACTAAGATGAGTTTTTGAGTTTTGGAAGATAAAATGGAACACTTTGGCTGAGGTGACAGATATTAATTGCCTCCAAACCGAGTTTCACTGCGATTTTCAGGTTAATTCAGTCAGAAACCACAGACATTCAGCTGGGAGGTGTGGATGAATCTGGAAACAGCCGTTTACATGGCAATAAATCAAGCCCAATATTACTAAGAACTCCTGCATTTCTTTGGCTTTTTTCTCATTTTTCTTATTTATCATGGTTTGTAATGAATTTTCTGATGTGAGCTTTGGTTTTGAGACTGGCATATTGAGTTCAGGGCACTAGAGGAAGGTTCTTTTTCAATCAGGGCACAGCTGTTGGCTTGTTCCAATTCTATCTTGTTTTAAGTTTTTGGGTGCCTCAGCGGTGTTTGGTTTCTTGAGAGGCAATTTTCTAAATGTTTTCTGGGTCTGAGTTGGTTTTGCCTTCTTCCTTGCCAAATTTTGTATTCTGACGCAATACAAACAAGAGTTTGGACAGAATAATGAATTTTCTGATGTGAGCTTTGGTTTTGAGGCTGCAATATGGAGTTCAGTGCACAAGAGAATGGTTCTTTTTCAATCAGGGCACAGCTGTAGGCTTGCTCCAATTCTGGCTTGCTGTCATTGGTTTAGGTGCCCCAGCCGATTTGAGGTTTCTTGAGCAGCAATTTCCTAAATGTTTTCTGGGTCTGAGTTGGTTTTGCCTTCTTCCTCCCCAAATTTTGTATTCTGACGCAATACAAACAAGAGTTTGGACAGAGTAGCCATTATGAAATAAAAAACACAACACATAGGCATTTGAAGCTTATAAATCTACAGGTAACACGAACAAGGTGAGTTTTTGTGTTTTGGAAAATAAAATGGAACACTTTGGCTGAGGTGACAGTTATATATTGCCTCCAAACTGAGTTTCACTGGGAATTTCAGGTTAATTTAGTCAGAAGTCTACAGGCAGTCAGCTTTAGGTTTGGATGAATCCGGGAACAGCCGGTTTCCTTGAGACTAAATCAAGCCCAATATCATTATGGATTCTTGCATTTCTTCGGCTTTTTTCTCATTTTTCTTATTCATCATGGTTTGTAATGAATTTTCTTGTGTGATCTTTGGTTTTGAGGCTGGCATATTGAGTTCAGGGCACCAGAGGAATGGTCTTTTTCAAACAGGGCTCAGCTGTTGGCTTGCTCCACTTCTGGCTTGCTGTCGTTTTTTTGTGTCCCTCAGCCAATTTGTGGATTCTTGAGTGGTAATTTCCTAAATGTTTTCTGGGTCTGAGTTGGTTTTGCCTTCTTATTCCCAAATTTTGTATTCTGATGCAATACAAGCAAGATTTTGGACAGAGCAGCCATTATGAAAGAAAAAAAAAACACACCAAATTACCCTTTCAGGATTAGAAATCTACAGGCAACATGAGCAAGATGAGTTTCTGTGTTTTGGAAAATGACATGGAACACTTCTGCTGAGGGGACAGATAGTAATTCCCTCCAAATTGAGTGTGAGTGCGATTTTGAGGTGAATTGAGTCAGAATTCCAAACTCAGTCTGTGGAAGGGGGGGATGAATCTTTAAACAGCCAGTTTCCTTCTGTCTAAATCCAGCCAAATATCACAAAGGACTCTTGCATTTCTTTGGCTTTTTCACATTTCCATTATTTATCATTGTTTGTAATGAAATTTCTGATGTGAGCTTTAGTTTTGAGGCTGGCATATTGAGTTCAGGGCACAAGAGGAAGGTTCTTTTTCAATCAGGGCACAGCTGTTGGCTTGCTCCAATTCTGGCTTGCTGTCCTTGTTTTGGGTGCCTCAGCTGACTTTTGGTTACTTGAGCGGCAATTTCCTAAATGTTTTCTGGGTCTGAGTTGGTTTTGCCTTCTTCCCAAATTTTGTATTCTGACGCCATACAAACAAGAGTTTGGGCAGAGTAGCCATTATGAAATAAAAAACACAACAAATAGGCGTTAGAAGCTTAGAAATCTACAGGTAACTCAACCAAGGTGAGGTTTTGTGTTTTGGAAAATGAAATGGAAGACTTTGGCTGAGGTGACAGATATTAATTGCCTCCAAACTGAGTTTCACTGTGATTTTCAGGTGAATTCAGTGAGAATTCCACAGGCAGTCAGCTGGAGGGGTGGATGAATCCGGGAACAGCCGGTTTCCTTGCGACTAAATCTAGCCCAATATCATTATGGATTCTTGCATGTCTTTGTCTATTTTCTCATTTTTCTTATTTATCATGGTTTGTAATGAATTTGCTGATGTGTTCTTTGGTTTTGAGGCTGCAATATGGAGTTCAGGGAACCTGAGGAATGGTCTTTTTTAATCAGGGCACAGCTGTTGCCTTGCTCCAATTCTGGCTTGCTGTCATTGGTTTGGGTGCCTCAGCCAATTTGTCGTTTCCTCAGTGGCAATTTCCTAAATGTTTACTGGTTCTGAGTTGGTTTTGCCTTCTTCCTTCCCAAATTTTGTATTCTGAAGAAATATAATCAAGAGTTTAGACAGAGTAGCCATTATGAAATTAAAAGCACAACAAATAGGCGTTTGAAGCTTAGAAATCTACAGGTAACACGACTAAGGTGAGTTTTTGTGTTTTGGAAAATAAAATGGAACACTTTGGCTGAGGTGACAGATATTAATAGTCTCCAAACTGAGTTTCACTGCGATTTTCCGGTTAATTCATTCAGAAGTCCACAGGCAGTCAGCTGGAAGGGTGGATGGATCTGGGAACAGCCGGTTTCGTTGTGACTGAATCAAGCCCAATATCATTATGGATTCTTGCATTTCCTTGGCTATTTTCTCATTTTTCTTTTTATCATGGTTTGTAATGAATTTTCTGATGTGAGCTTTGGTTTTGATGCTGGCATATTGGGTTCAGGGCATAAGAGGAAGGTTCTGTTTCAATCAGGGCACAGCCATTGGTTTGCTACAATTCTGTCTTGCTTTAAAGGTTTTGGGTGCCTCAGCGTTGTTCTTTTTTGATCCACATTTTCTGAATGTTTTCTGGGTCTGAGTTGGTTTTGCCTTCTTCCTTCCCAAATTTTCTGAGGCAATACAAACAAGAGTTTGGACAGAGTAGCCATTATGAAATTAAAAACACAACATTACGCATTTGAAGCTTAGAAATCGATAGGTAACACGACCAAGGTGAGTTTTTGTGTTTTAGAAAGTGTCATGGAACACTTCTGCTGAGGGGACAATTTCTAATTCCCTCCAAAGTGAGTTTCACTGCGATTTCCAGGTTAATTCAGTCAGAATACACATTCACTCAGCTGGAAGGTGTGGAAGAATCTGCAAACAGCAGTTTACATGGGAATAAATGAAGCCCAATATCACTAAGAACTCCTGCATTTCTTTGGCTTTTTTCTCATTTTTCTTATTTATCATGGTTTGTAATGAATTTTCTGATGTGAGCTTTGGTTTTGAGGCTGGCATATTGAGTTCAGGGCACAAGAGGAAGGTTCTTTTTCAATCAGGGCACAGCTGTTGGCTTGCTCCAATTCTGGCTTGCTGTCCTTGTTTTGGGTGCCTCAGCTGACATTTGGTTTCTTGAGCGGCAATTTCCTAAATGTTTTCTTGGTCGGAGTTGGTTTTGCCTTCTTCCTTCCCAAATTTTGTATTCTGATGCCATACAAACAAGAGTTTCAGCAGAGTAGCCACTATGAAATAAAAAACACAACAAATAGGCGTTTAAACCTTCAAAATCTACAGGTAACACGACCAAGGTGATTTTTGTGTTTTGGAAAATCTAATGGAACACTTTGGCTGAGGTGACAGATAGTAATTGCCTCCAAACTGAGTTTCACTGTGATTTTCAGGTTAATTCAGTCAGAATTCCACAGGCAGTCAGCAGGAGGGGTGGTTGAATCCGGGAACAGCCCGTTTTCTTGCGACTAAATGAAGCCCAATATCATTATGGATTCTTGATTTCTTTGGCTTTTTTCTCATTTTTCTTATTTATCATGGTTTGTAATGAATTTTCTGATGTGAGCTTTGGTTTTGAGGCTGTAATATGGAGTTCAGGGCACCGGGGGAACGGTCTTTTTCAAACAGAGCACAGCTGTTGGCCTGCTCCAATTCTGGCTTGCTGTCATTGTTTTGGGTGCCTCCGCCAATTTGAGGTTTTTTGAGCAGCAATTTCCTAAAAGTTTTCTGGGTCTGAGTTGGTTTTGCCTTCTTCCTTCCCAAATTTTGTATTCTGACGCAATACAAACAAGAGTTTGGGCAGAGTGGCCATTATGAAATAAAAAACACAACAAATAGGTTTTGAAGCTTAGAAATCCAGAGGTAACATGACCAAGGTGAGTTTTTGTGTTTTGGAAAATCAAATGGAACAGTTTGGCTGAGGTGACATATATTAATTGCCTCCAAACTGAGTTTCAATGTGATTTTCAGGTTAATTCAGTCAGAATTCCACAGGCAGTCAGCTGGAGGGGTGGATGAATCTGGGAACAGCCGGTTTCCTTGAAACTAAATCCAGCCCAACATCATTATGGATTCTTGCATTTCTTTGGCTTTTGTCTCATATTTCTGATTTATCATGGTTTGTAATGAATTTTCTGATGTGAGTTTCGGTTTTGAGGCTGGCATATGGAGTTCAGGGCACAAGAGGAAGGTTCTTATTCAATCAGGGCACAGCTGCTGTGTTACTCCAATTCTGGTTTACTGTCATTGTTTTGGTTGCCTCCGCCGATTTGAGGTTTCTTGAGCATCAATTTCCTAAATGTTTTGTTCGTCTGAGTTGGTTTTCCTTCTTCCTTGAAAAATTTTGTATTCTGACCCAATACAAACAAGAGTTTGGACAGACTTGCCATTTTGCCATAAAAAAAAAACACAATAAATAGGCGTTTGAAGCTTAGAAATCCACAGGTAATACGACCAAGGTGAGTTTTTGTGTTTTGGAAAATAAAATGGGACACTTTGGCTGAGGTGACAGATATTAATTGCCTCCAAACTGAGTTTCCCTGCGATTTTCTGGATAATTCCGTCAGAATTCCACAGGCAGTCAGCTGGAGGGGTGGATGAATCTGGGAATAGCCGGTTTCCTTTTGACTAAATCAAGCCCAATATCATTATGGATTCTTGCGTTTCTTTGGCTTTTTTCTCATTTTTCTTATGTATCATGGTTTGTAATGAGTTTTCTGATGTGAGCTTTGGTTTTAAGCTGGCATATTCAGTTCAGGGCACCAGAGGAAGGTTGTTTTTCAATCAGGGCACAGCTGTTGGCCTGCTCCAATTCTGGCTTGCTGTCATTGTTTTGGGTGCCTCAGCTGATTTGTGGATTCTTGAGTGGCAATATCCTAAATGTTTTCTGGGTCTGAGTTAGTTTTTCATTCTTATTCCCAAATTTTGTATTCTGATGCAATACAAGCAAGATTTTGACAGAGTAGCCATTATGAAAGAAAAAAAAAAAGCGAAGCAAATTGGCCTTTCATGTTTAGAACTGTACAGGCAACACAATCAAGATGAGTTTCTGTGTTTTGGAAAATGACTTGGACTCCTTCTGCCGAGGGGACAGATACTAATTTCCTCCAAATTGAGTGTGAGTGCAATTTTGAGGTGAATTCAATCAGAATTCCAAAGTCAGTCTGTTTAAGGGTGGGATGAATCCTGAAACAGCCAGTTTCCTTGTGTCTAAATCCAGCCAAATATCACAAAGGACTCTTGCATTTCTTTGGCTTTTTCACATTTCCCTTATTTATCATGGTTTGTAATGAATTTTCTGATGTGAGCTTTGGTTTTGAGGCTGCAGTATGGAGTTCATGGCACAAGAGAATGGTTCTTTTTCAATTGGGGCACAGTTGTTGGCTTGCTCCAATTCTGGCTTGCTGTCATTGTTGGGTGCCTCAGCTGACTTTTGGTTTCTTGAGGGTCAGTTTGCTGAATATTTTCTGGATCTGAGTTGGTTTTCCCTTCTTCATACCCAAATTGTGTATTCTCATGCAATACAAGCAAGATTGTGGACAGAGTAGCCATTATGAAAGAAAACAAAAAACATAGCAAATTGGCCTTTCAGGATTAGAAATCTACAGGCAACATGACCAAGATGAGTTTCTGTGGTTTGGAAAATGATATGGAATCCTTCTGCTGAGGGGAGAGATACTAATTCATCCAAATTGAATGTGAGTGGGATTTTGAGGTGAATTCAATCAGAAGTCCAAAGTCAGTCTGTGGATGGGGGGATGAATCTGGAAACAGCCAGGTTCCTTTTGTCTAATCCCGCCAAGTATCACAAAGGACTCTTGCATTTCTTTGGCTTTTTCACATTTCCATTATTTATCATGGTTTGTAATGAATTTTCTGATGTGAGCTTTGGTTTTGAGGCTGCAATATGGAGTTCAGGGTAACGGAGGAATGGTCTTTTTCAAACAGGGCACAGCTGTTGGCCTGCTCCAATTCTGGCTTGCTGTCATTGTTTTGGGTGCCTCAGCTGACTTTTAGTTTCTTGAGCGGCAATTTCCTAAATGTTTTCTGGGTCTGAATTGGGTTTGCCTTCTTCCTTCCCAAATGTTGTATTCTGATGCCATACAAACAAGAGTTTGGGGAGAGTAGCCATTATGAAATAAAAACACAACAAATAGGCATTTGAAGCTTTGAAACCTACAGGTAACACGACCAAGGTGAGGTTTTGTGTTTTGGAAAATCAAATGGAACACTTTGGCTGAGGTGACAGATATTAATTGCCTCCAAACTGAGTTTCACTGTGTTTCTCCGGTTAATTCACTCAGAATTCCACAGGCTGTCAGCTGGAGGGGTGGATGTATCTGGGAACAGCCAGTTTCCTTGCGACTAAATCAAGCCCAATATCATTATGGATTCTTCCATTTCTTTGGCTTTTTTATCATTTTTCTTATTTTTTATAGTTTGTAATGAATTTTCTGATGTGAGCTTTGGTTTTCAGGCTGCAATATGGAGTTCATGGCACAAGAGGAAGGTTCTATTTCAATCAGGGCACAGCTGTTGTCTTGCTCCAATTCTGGCTTGCTGTCATTGTTTTCGATACCTCAGCTAATTTGTGGTTTCTTGAGCGGCAATTTCCTAAATGTTTTGTGCATCTGAGTTGGTTTTTCCTTCTTCCTTCCCTAATTTTGTATTCTGAGGCAACACAAACAAGAGTTTGGACAGAGTAGCAATTATGAAATAAAAACCACAACAAATAGGCATTTGAAGCTTAGAAATCTACAGGTAACATTACCAAGGTGAGTTTTTGTGTTTTGGAAAAAAAAATGGAACACTTTGGCTGAGGTGACAGATATTAATTGCCTCCAAACTGAGTTTCACTTCGATATTCAGGTGAATTCAGTCAGAATTCCACAGGCAGTCAGCTGGAGCGGTGGATGAATCTGGGAACAGCCAGTTTCCTTGCAACTAAATCAAGCCCAATATCATTATTGATTCTTGCATTTCTTTGGCTTTTTTCTCCTTTTTCTTATTTATCATGGGTTGTAATGAATTTTCTGATGTCAGCTTTGGTTTTGAGGCTGCAATATGGAGTTCAGGGCACCGGGGGAATGGACCTTTTAAACAGGACAAAGCTGTTGGCCTGCTCCAATTCTGGCTTGCTGTCATTGTTTTGAGCCTCAGCCGATTTGTGGTTTCCTGAGCTGCAATTTCCTACATGTGTTCTGCGTCTGAGTTGGTTTTGCCTTCTACCTTCCCAAATTTTGTATTCTGATTTCTACAAACAAGAGTTTGGGGAGAGTAGCCATTATGACATAAAAAACACAGCAAATAGGATTTTGAAGCTTATAAATCTACAGGTAACATGACCAAGGGGAGTTTTTGTGTTTTGGAAAATCAAATGGAACACTTTGGCTGAGGTGACAGATATTAATTGCCTCCAAACTGAGTTTCACTGCGATTTTCAGGTTAACTCAGTCAGAATTGCACAGGCAGTCAGCTGGAGGGGTGGATGAATCTGGGAATAGCCGGTTTCCTTGCGACTGAATCAAGCCCAATATCATTATGAATTCTTGCATTTCTTTGGCTTTTTTCTATGTTTTCTTATTTATCATGGTTTGTAATGAATTTTCTGATGTGAGCTTTGGTTTTGAGGCTGCAGTATGGAGTTCACGGCACTGGAAGTATGGTCATTTTAAACAGGGTACCGCTGTGGCTTGCTCCATTTCTGGCTTGCCTTCATTGTTTTGGGTGCCTCAGCTGATTTTGGTTTCTTGAGTGGCAATTTTTTAAATGTTTTCTGAGTCTGAGTTGGTTTTACCGTCTTCGTATCCAAATTTTCTTTTCTGCTGCCATACAAACAAGAGTTTGGGCAGAATAGCCATTATGAAATAAAAAACACAACAAATAGGCGTTTGAAGCTTAGAAATCTACAGGTAACATGACCAAGGTGAGTTTTTGTGTTTTGGAAAATAAAATGGAACACTTTGGCTGAGGTGACAGATAGTAATTGCCTCCAAATGGAGTTTCACTGTGATTTTCAGGTTAATTCAGTTAGAAATCCACAGGCAGTCAGCTGGAGGGCTGGATGAATCCGGGAACAGCCGGTTTCCTTGCGACTGAATCAAGCCCAATATTATGGATTCTTGCATTTCCTTGATTTTTTCTCATTTTTCTTATTTTTTATGGTTTGTAATGAATTTTCTGATGTGAGCTTTGGTTTTGAGTCTGCAATATGGAGTTCAGGGCACAAGAGGAAGGTTCTTTTTCAATCAGGGTACAGCTGTTGGCTTGCTCCAATTCTGGCTTGCTATCATTGTTTTGGGTGACTCAGCTAACTTTTGGTTTCTTGAGTGGCAATTTCCTAAATGTTTTCTGGGTCTGAGTTGGTTTTGCCTTCTTCCTTCCCAAATTATGTATTCTGATGCCATAGAAACAAGAGTTTCAGCAGAGTAGCCACTATGAAATAAAAAACACAACAAATAGGCGTTTAAACCTTCAAAATCTACCAGTAACATGACCAAAGTGAGTTTCTGTGTTTTGCAAAATAAAATGGAACACTTTAGCTGAGGTGACAGATATTAATTGCCTCCAAACTGAGTTTCACTGCTATTTTGAGGTTAATTCAGTCAGAATTCCACAGGCTGTCAGCTGGAGCTGTGGATGAATCCGGGAACAGCCGGTTTCCTTGCGACTATATCAAGCCCGATATCATTACAGATTCTTGCATTTCTTTGGCTTTTTTCTCATTTTTCTTATTTATCATGGTTTGTAATGAATTTTCTGATGTGAGCTTTGGTTCTGAGGCTGGCATATTGAGTTCATGGTAAAAGAGGAAGGTTCTTTTTCAAACAGGGTACCGCTGTTGGCATGCTCCAGTTATGGCTTGCTGTCATTGTTGTGGGTGCCTCAGCTGACTTGGTTTCTTGAGTGGCAATTTCCTAAATGTTTTCTGGGTCTGAGTTGGTTTTGCCTTCTTCCTTCCCAAATTTTGTATTCTGACGCCATACAAACAAGAGTTTGGGCAGAGTAGCTATTATGAAATAAAAAACACAACAAAAAGGCGTTTAAACCTACAAAATCTACAGGTAACATGACCAAGGTGAGTTTTTGTGTTTTGGAAAATAAAATGGAACACTTTGGCTGAGGTGACAGATATTAATTGCCTCCAAACTGAGTTTCACTGCGATTTTCAGGTGAATTCAGTCAGAATTCCACAGGCAGTGAGCTGGAGCAGAGGATGAATCCACCTACAGCCGGTTTCCTTGTGACTAATAAGGCCAAATGTCATTATGGATTCTTGCATTTCTTTGGCTTTTTTCTCTGATTTCCTATTTATCATGGTTTGTAATGAATTTTCTGATGTGAGCTTTGGTTTTATGGCTGCAATATGGAGTTCAGAGCACCGGGGGAATGGTCTTTTTCAAACAGGGCACAGCAGTTGGCCTGCTCCAATTCTGGCTTGCTGTCATTGTTTTGGGTGCCTCAGCCGATATGTGGTTTGTGAGCGGCAATTTCCTAAATGTTTTCTGGGTCTGAGTTGGTTTTGCCTTCTTCCTACCCAAATTTTGTATTCTGACGCCATACAAACAAGAGTTTCGGCAGAGTAGCCATTATGAAATAGAAAAACACAACAAATAGGCGTTTGAAGCTTAGAAATCTACAGGTAACACGACCAAGGTGAGATTTGTGTTTTGCAAAATCAAATGGAACACTTTGGCTGAGGTGACAGATATTAATTGCCTCCAAAGTGAGTTTCACTGCGATTTTCAGGTTAATTCAGTCAGAATTACACAGGCAGTCAACTGGAGGGGCAGATGATTCCGGAAACAGCCGGTTTCCTTGTAACTGAATCAAGCCCAATATCATTATGGATTCTTGCTTTTCTTTTCTTTTTTCTCCTTTTTCTTATTTATCATGGTTTGTAATGAATTTTCTGATGTGAGCTTTGGTTCTGAGGCTGGCATATTGAGTTCAGGGCAGAAGAGGAAGGTTCTTTTTCAAACAGGGCACAGCTGTTGGCTTGCTCTAATTCTGGCTTGCTGTCATTGCTTTGGTTGCCTCAGCTAACTTTTGGTTTCTTGAGCGGCAATTTCCTGAATATTTTCTGGGTCTGAGTTGGTTTTGCCTTCTTCCTTCTGAAATTTTGTATTCTGACGCCAAACAAACAAGAGTTTGGGCAGAGTAGCCATTATGAAATAAAAAACACAAGAAATAGGTGTTTGAAGCTTAGAAATCTACAGGTAACATGACCAAGGTGATTTTTTGTGTTTTGGAAAATAAAATGGAACACTTTGGCTGAGGTGACAGATATTAATTGCCTCCAAACTGAGTTTCAATGCGATTTTCAGGTTAATTCAGTCAGAATTCCACAGGCTGTCAGCTGGAGGTGTGGATGAATCCGGGAACAGCCGGTTTCCTTGTGACTATTCAGGCCAAATGTCATTATGGATTCTTGCATTTCTTTGGATTTTTTCTATGTTTTCTTATTTATCATGGATTGTAATGAATTTTCTGATGTGAGCTTTGGTTTTGAGGCTGCAATATGGAGTTCAGGGCACCAGAGGAATGGTCTTTTTCAAACAGGGCACAGCTGTTGGCCTGCTTCAATTCTGGCTTGCTGTCATTGTTTTGGGTGCCTCAGCCGATTTGTGGATTCTGAGCAGCAATTTCCTAAATGTTTTCGGGGTCTGAGTTGGTTTTGCCCTCTTCCTTCTCAAATTTTGTATTCTGACGCCATACAAACAACAGTTTGGGCAGAGTAGCCATTATGAAATAAAAAACACAACAAATAGGCGTTTGAAGGTTAGAAATCTACAGGTAACATGACCAAGGTGAGTTTTTGTGTTTTGGAAAATAAAATGGAACACTTTGGCTGAGGTGACAGATAGTAATTGCCTCCAAACTGAGTTTCACTGCGATTTTCAGGTTAATTCAGTCAGAAATCCACAGGCAGTCAGCTGGAGCAGAGGATGAATCCGGGAACAGCTGGTTTCCTTGTGACTAATAAGGCCAAATGTCATTATGGATTCTTGCATTTCTTTGGCTTTTTTCTCTGATTTCCTATTTATGATGGTTTGTAATGAATTTTCTGATGTGAGCTTTGGTTTTGTGGCTGCAATATGGAGTTTAGGGCACCGGGGGAATGGTCTTTTTCAAACAGGGCACAGCTGTTGACCTGCTCCAATTCTGGCTTGCTGTCATTGTTTTGGGTGCCTCAGCCGATATGTGGTTTGTGAGTGGCAATTTCCTAAATGTTTTCTGGGTCTGAGTTGGTTTTGCCTTCTTCCTTCCCAAATTTTGTATGCTGACGCCACACAAACAAGAGTTTGGGTAGAATAGCCATTATGAAATAAAAAACACAAGAAATAGGTGTTTGAAGCTTAGAAATCTACAGGTAACACGACCAAGGTGAGTTTTTGTGTTTTGCAAAATAAAATGGAACACTTTAGCTGAGGTGACAGATATTAATTGTCTCCTATATGAGTTTCACTGCTATTTTGAGGTTAATTCAGTCAGAATTCCATAGGCAGTCAACTGGATGGGTGGATGAATCCGGGAACAGCCGGTTTCCTTGCAACTATATCAAGCCCGATATCATTACAGATTCTTGCATTTCTTTGGCTATTTTCTCATTTTTCTTATTTATCATGGTTTGTAATGAATTTTCTGATGTGAGCTTTGGTTCTGAGGCTGGCATATTGAGTTCAGGGTAAAAGAGGAAGGTTCTTTTTCAAACAGGGTACCGCTGTTGGCTTGCTCCAATTATGGCTTGCTGTCATTGTTTTGGATGCCTCAGCCGATTTCTGGTTTCTTGAGTGGCAATTTCCTAAATGTTTTCTGGGTCTGAGTTGGTTTTGCCTTCTTCCTTCCCAAATTTTGTATTCTGACGCCATAGAAACAAGAGTTTGGGCAGAGTAGCTATTATGAAATAAAAAACACAACAAATAGGCATTTGAAGCTTAGAAATCTACAGGTAACATGACCAAGGTGAGTTTTTGTGTTTTGGAAAATAAAATGGAACACTTTGGCTGAGGTGACAGATATTAATTGCCTCCAAACTGAGTTTCACTGCGATTTTCAGGTTAATTCAGTCAGAATTCCACAGGCAGTCAGCTGGAGGGGTGGATGAATCCGGGAACAGCCCGTTTCCTTGCGACTAAATCAAGCCCAATATCATTATGGATTCTTGCATTTCTTTGGATTTTTCGCATTTTTCTTATTTATCATGGTTTGTAATGAATTTTGTGATGTCAGCTTTGGTTATGAGGCTGCAATATGGAGTTCAGGGCACCGGGGGAATGGTCTTTTCCAATCAGGGCACAGCTGTTAGTCTGCTCTAATTCTGGCTTGCTGTCATTGCTTTGAGTGCCTCAGCCGATTTGTGGTTTCTTGAGCGGCAATTTCCTACATGTTTTCTGGGTCTGAGTTGATTTTGCCTTCTTCCTTCCCAAATTTTGTATTCTGACGCAATACAAACAAGAGTTTTTGCAGAGTAGCCATTTTGTAATGAAAAACATAGCATATAGGCGTTTGAAGCTTAGAAATCTACAGGTAACACGACCAAGGTGAGGTCATGTGTTTTGGATAATAAAATGGTCTGAGGTGACAGATATTAATTGCCTCCAAACTGAGTTTCACTGCGATTTTCAGGTGAATTCAGTCAGAATTCCACAGGCAGTCAGCTGGAGCAGAGGATGAATCCAGCTACAGCCGGTTTCCTTGTGACTAATAAGGCCAAATGTCATTATGGATTCTTGCATTTCTTTGGCTTTTTTCTCTGATTTCCTATTTATCATGGTTTGTAATGAATTTTCTCATGTGAGCTTTGGTTTTATGGCTGCAATATGGAGTTCAGAGCACCGGGGGAATGGTCTTTTTCAAACAGGGCACAGCAGTTGGCCTGCTCCAATTCTGGCTTGCTGTCATTGTTTTGGGTGCCTCAGCCGATATGTGGTTTGTGAGCGGCAATTTCCTAAATGTTTTCTGGGTCTGAGTTGGTTTTGCCTTCTTCCTACCCAAATTTTGTATTCTGACGCCATACAAACAAGAGTTTCGGCAGAGTAGCCATTATGAAATAGAAAAACAAAACAAATAGGCGTTTGAAGCTTAGAAATCTACAGGTAACACGACCAAGGTGAGATTTGTGTTTTGGAAAATCAAATGGAACACTTTGGCTGAGGTGACAGATATTAATTGCCTCCAAACTGAGTTTCACTGTGATTTTCAGGTTAATTCAGTCAGAATTCCACAGGCAGTCAACTGGAGGGGTGAATGAATCCGCGAACAGCCGGCTTCCATGTGACTAAATCAAGCCCAATAACATTACGGATTCTTGCATTTCTTTGGCTTTTTTCTCCTTTTTCTTATTTATCATGGTTTGTAATGAATTTTCTGATATGAGCTTTGGTTTTGAGGCTGCAA
The DNA here is from genome assembly GCF_964237555.1 of Oryctolagus cuniculus. Classification (NCBI taxonomy): domain Eukaryota; kingdom Metazoa; phylum Chordata; class Mammalia; order Lagomorpha; family Leporidae; genus Oryctolagus; species Oryctolagus cuniculus. Next base: position 263,775 of record NW_027208260.1, read on the forward strand.
AATGGAGTTCAGGGAGCAAGAGGAATGTTCTGTTTCAAACAGGGCACAGCTATTGGCCTGCCTCAATTCTGGCTTGCTTTCATTGTTTGGGATCCTCAGCTGATTTGTGGTTTCTTGAGTGGCAATTTGCTAAATGTTTTTTAGGTCTGAGTTGTTTTTCCCTTCTTCCTTCCCAAATTTTGTATTCTGACGCCATACAAACAAGAGTTTGGTCAGAGTAGCCATTATGAAATAAAAAACACAACAAATAGGCATTTGAAGTTTAGAAATCTACAGGTAACATAACCAAGGTGAGTTTTTGTGTTTTGCAAAATAAAATGGAACACTTTAGCTGAGGTGACAAATATTAATTGTCTCCAAAATGAGTTTCACTGCTATTTTGAGGTTAATTCAGTCAAAATTCCATAGGCAGTCAGCTGGAGGGGTGGATGAATCCGGGAGCAGCCGGTTTCCTTGCGACTATATCAAGCCCGATATCATTACGGATTCTTGCATTTCTTTGTCTTTTTTCTCCTTTTTCTTATTTATCATGGTTTGTAATGAATTTTCTGATGTGAGCTTTGGTTCTGAGGCTGGCATATTGAGTTCAGGGTAAAAGAGGAAGGTTCTTTTTCAAACAGGGTACAGCTGTTGGCTTGCTCCAATTATGGCTTGCTGTCATTGTTGTGGGTGCCTCAGCTGACTTGGTTTCTTGAGTGGCAATTTCCTAAATGTTTTCTGGGTCTGAGTTGGTTTTGCCTTCTTCCTTCCCAAATTTTGTATTCTGATGCAGTACAAGCAAGATTTTGGAGAGTAGCCATTATGAAAGAAAAAAAAAAAACAGAGCAAATTGACCTTTCAGGATTAGAAATCCATAGGCAACACAACCACGATGAGATTCTGTGTTTTGGAAAATGACATGGAACGCTTCTGCTGAGGGGACAGATTCTAATTCCCTCCAAATGGAGTGTGAGAGCGATTTTGAGGTGAATTCAATCAGAATTCCAAAGTCAGTCTGTGGAAGGGGGGGATGAATCTGGAAACAGCCAGTTTCTTTGTGTCTAAATCCTGCCAAATATCACAAAGGACTCTTGCATTTCTTTGGCTTTTTCACATTTCCCTTATTTATCATGGTTTGTAATGAATTTTCTGATGTGAGCTTTGGTTTTGAGGCTGGCATATTGAGTTCAGGGCACAAGAGGAAGGTTCTTTTTCAATCAGGGCACAGCTGTTGGCTTGCTCCACTTCTGGCTTGCTGTCATTGTTTTGGGTGCCTCAGCCGATTTGTGGTTTCTTGAGTGCCAATTTCCTAAATGTTTTCTGGGTCTGAGTTGGTTTTGCCTTCTTATTCCCAAATTTTGTATTCTGATGCAATACAAGCAAGATTTTGGAGAGTAGCCATTATGAAAGAAAGAAAAAAAAAAAAAAAAACACAGCGCATTGCCCATTCAGGATTAGAAATCTACAGGCAACACGACCAAGATGAGTTTCTGTGTTTTGGAAAATGACATGGAACGCTTCTGCTGAGGGGACAGATTCTAATTCCCTCCCAAATGAGTGTGAGTGCGATTTTGAGGTGAATTCAATCAGAATTCCAAAGTCAGTCTGTGGAAGGGGGGGATGAATCTGGAAACAGCCAGTTTCTTTGTGTCTAATTCCAGCCAAATATCACAAAGGACTCTTGCATTTCTTTGGCTTTTTCACATTTCCCTAATTTATCATGGTTTGTAATGAATTTTCTGATGTGAGCTTTGGTTTTGAGGCTGCAATATAGAGTTCAGGGCACCTGAGGAATGGTCTTTTTCAAACAGGGCACAGCTGTTGGTGTGCTCCAATTCTGGCTATTGTCTTTGTTTTGGGTGCCTCAGCTGAAATTTGGTTTCTTGAGTTTCACTGCGATTGTCAGGTTAATTCAGTCAGAATTCCACAGGCAGTCAGCTTTAGTGGTGGATGAATCTGGGAACAGCCGGTTTCCTTGCAACTAAATCAAACCCAATATCATTATGGATTCTTGCATTTTTTGGCTTTTTTCTCTTTTTTCTTATTTATCATGGTTTGTAATGAATTTTCTGATGTGAGCTTTGGTTTTGAGGCTGGCATATTGAGTTCAGGGCACAAGAGGAAGGTTCTTTTTCAATCAGGGCACAGCTGTTGGCTTGCTCCACTTCTGGCTTGCTGTCATTGTTTTGAGTGCCTCAGCCGATTTGTGGTTTCTTGTGTGGCAATTTCCCAAATGTTTTCAGGGTCTGAGTTGGCTTTGCCTTCTTCCTTCCCAAATTTTGTATTCTGATGCAATGCAAAGAAGAGTTTGTACAGAATAGCCATTATGAAATAAAAAACACAACAAATAGGTGTTTGAAGCTTAGAAATCTACAGGTAACATGACCAAGGTGAGTTTTTGTGTTTATGAAAATAAAATGGAACACTTTGGCTGAGGTGACAGATATTAACTGCCTCCAAACTGAGTTTCACTGTGATTTTCAGGTTAATTCAGTCAGAATTCCACAGGCAGTCAGCTGGAGGGGTGGATAAATCCGGGAACAGCCGGTTTCCTTGTGACTAAATCAAGCCTTATATCATTATGGATTCTTGCATTTTTTTGGCTTTTTTCTCTTTTTTCTTATTTATCATGGTTTGTAATGAATTTTCTGATGTGAGCTTTGGTTTTGAGGCTGGCATATTGAGTTCAGGCACAAGAGGAAGGTTCTTTTTCAATCAGGGCACAGCTGTTGGCTTGCTCCAATTCTGCCTTGCTGTCATTGTTTTGGGTGTCTCAGCTGATTTGTGGTTTCTTGAGTGCCAATTTCCTAAATGTTTTCTGGGTCTGAGTCGGTTTTGCCTACTTATTCCCAAATTTTGTATTCTGATGCAATACAAGCAAGATTTTGGAGAGTAGCCATTATGAAAGAAAAAAAAAAAAAACACAGCGCATTGCCCTTTCAGGATTAGAAATCTACAGGCTACACGACCAAGATGAGTTTCTGTGTTTTGGAAAATGACAAGGAACCCTTCTGCTGAGGGGACAGATTCTAATTCCCTCCAAATTGAGTGTGAGTGCGATTTTGAGGTGAATTCAATCAGAATTCCAAAGTCAGTCTGTGGAAGGGTGGGATGAATCTGGAAATAGCCAGTTTCCTTGTATCTGAATCCAGCCAAATATCAAAAAGGACTCTTGCATTTCTTTGGCTTTTTCACATTTCCCTGATTTATCATGGTTTGTAATGAATTTTCTGATGTGAGCTTGGTTTTGAGGCTGCAATATGGAGTTCAGGGTACTGGAGGACCTGTCTTTTTCAAAGAGGGTACAGTTGTTGGCTTGCTGCAATTCTGTCTTGCTGTCATTGTTTTGGGTTCCTCAGCCAATTTGTGGTTTCCTGTGTGGCAATTTCCTAAATGTTCTCTGGGTCTGAGTTGGCTTTGCCTTCTTCCTTCCCAAATTTTGTATTCTGATGCAATACAAGCGAGATTTTCGACAGAGTAGCCATTATGAAATAAAAAACACAACTAATAGCCGTTTGAAGCTTAGAAATCAACAGGTAACATGACCAAGGTTAGTTTTTGTGTTTTGGAAAATAAAATGGAACACTTTGGCTGAGGTGACAGATATTAATTGCCTCCAAACTGAGTTTCACTGTGATTTTCAGGTTAATTCATTCAGAATTCCACAGGCAGCAGCTGGAGGGGTGGATGAATCCGTGAACAGCTGGTTTCCTAGCGACTAAATCAAGCCCTATATCATTATGGATTCTTGCATTTTTTGGCTTTTTTCTCTTTTTTCTTATTTATCATGGTTTGTAATGAATTTTCTGATGTGAGCTTTGGTTTTGAGGCTGGCATATTGAGTTCAGGGTACAAGAGGAAGGTTCTTTTTCAATCAGGGCACAGCTGTTGTCTTGCTCCAATTCTGGCTTGCTGTCATGGTTTTAGGTGCCTCAGCTGACTTTTGGTTTTTTGAGCTGCAATTTCCTAAAAGTTTTCTGGGTCTTAGTTGGCTTTGCCTTCTTCCTTCCCAAATTTTGTATTCTGATGCAATACAAGCAAGATTTTGGTCAGAGTAGCCATTATGAAATAAAAAACACAACAAATAGGTGTTTGAAGCATACAAATCTACAGGTAACATGACCAAGCTGTTTTTGTGTTTTGGAAAATGAAATGGAACATTTTGGCTGAGGTGACAGATATTAATTGCCTCCAAACTCAGTTTCACTGCGATTTTCAGGTTAATTCAGTTAATTCAGTTAGGATTCCACAGGCTTGCATTTCTTCAGCTTTTTCACATTTCCCTTATTTATCATGGTTTGTATGAATTTTCTGGTGTGAGCTTTGGTTTTGAGGCTGGCATATTGAGTTCAGGGCACAAGAGGAAGGTTGCTTTTCAATCAGGGCACAGCTGTTGGCTTGCTCCACTTCTGGCTTGCTGTCATTGTTTTGGGTGCCTCAGCTGATTTGTGGTTTCTTGTGTGGCAATTTCCTAAATGTTTTCGGGGTCTGAGTTGGTTTTGCCTTCTTCCTTCCCAATTTTTGTATTCTGATGCAATACAAGCAAGATTTTGGAGAGTAGCCATTATGAAAGAAAAAAAAAAAACAGCAAATTGACCTTTCATGATTAGAAATCCATAGGCAACACAACCACGATGAGATTCTGTGTTTTGGAAAATGACATGGAACGCTTCTGCTGAGGGGACAGATTCTAATTCCCTCCAAATGGAGTGTGAGAGCGATTTTGAGGTGAATTCAATCAGAATTCCAAAGTCAGTCTGTGGAAGGGGGGGATGAATCTGGAAACAGCCAGTTTCTTTGTGTCTAAATCCTGCCAAATATCACAAAGGACTCTTGCATTTCTTTGGCTTTTTCACATTTCCCTGATTTATCATGGTTTGTAATGAATTTTCTGATGTGAGCTTTGGTTTTGAGGCTGGCATTTTGAGTTCAGGGCACCGGAGGAATGGTCCTTTTCAAACAGGGCACAGCTGTTGGCCTGCTCCAATTCTGGCTATTGTCTTTGTTTTGGGTGCCTCAGCTGAAATTTGGTTTCTTGAGTTTCACTGCGATTGTCAGGTTAATTCAGTCAGAATTCCACAGGCAGTCAGCTTTAGTGGTGGATGAATCTGGGAACAGCCGGTTTCCTTGCAACTAAATCAAACCCAATATCATTATGGATTCTTGCATTTTTTGGCTTTTTTCTCTTTTTTCTTATTTATCATGGTTTGTAATGAATTTTCTGATGTGAGCTTTGGTTTTGAGGCTGGCATATTGAGTTCAGGGCACAAGAGGAAGGTTCTTTTTCAATCAGGGCACAGCTGTTGGCTTGCTCCACTTCTGGCTTGCTGTCATTGTTTTGGGTGCCTCAGCCGATTTGTGGTTTCTTGAGTGCCAATTTCCTAAATGTTTTCTGGGTCTGAGTCGGTTTTGCCTTCTTATTCCCAAATTTTGTATTCTGATGCAATACAAGCAAGATTTTGGAGAGTAGCCATTATGAAAGAAAGAAAAAAAAAAAAACACAGCGCATTGCCATTTCAGGATTAGAAATCTACAAGCAACATGACCAAGATGAGTTTCTGTGTTTTGGAAAATGACATAGAACGCTTCTGCTGAGGGGACAGATTCTAATTCCCTCCCAAATGAGTGTGAGTGCGATTTTGAGGTGAATTCAATCAGAATTCCAAAGTCAGTCTGTGGAAGGGGGGGATGAATCTGGAAACAGCCAGTTTCTTTGTGTCTAATTCCAGCCAAATATCACAAAGGACTCTTGCATTTCTTTGGCTTTTTCACATTTCCCTAATTTATCATGGTTTGTAATGAATTTTCTGATGTGAGCTTTGGTTTTGAGGCTGCAATATAGAGTTCAGGGCACCGGAGGAATGGTCTTTTTCAAACAGGGCACAGCTGTTGGTGTGCTCCAATTCTGGCTATTGTCTTTGTTTTGGGTGCCTCAGCTGAAATTTGGTTTCTTGAGTTTCACTGCGATTGTCAGGTTAATTCAGTCAGAATTCCACAGGCAGTCAGCTTTAGTGGTGGATGAATCTGGGAACAGCCGGTTTCCTTGCAACTAAATCAAACCCAATATCATTATGGATTCTTGCATTTTTTTGGCTTTTTTCTCTTTTTTCTTATTTATCATGGTTTGTAATGAATTTTCTGATGTGAGCTTTGGTTTTGAGGCTGGCATATTGAGTTCAGGGCACAAGAGGAAGGTTGTTTTTCAATCAGGGCACAGCTGTTGGCTTGCTCCACTTCTGGCTTGCTGTCATTGTTTTGAGTGCCTCAGCCGATTTGTGGTTTCTTGTGTGGCAATTTCCCAAATGTTTTCAGGGTCTGAGTTGGCTTTGCCTTCTTCCTTCCCAAATTTTGTATTCTGATGCAATGCAAAGAAGAGTTTGTACAGAATAGCCATTATGAAAGAAAAAACACAACAAATAGGCGTTTGAAGCTTAGAAATCTACAGGAAACATGACCAAGGTGAGTTTTTGTGTTTATGAAAATAAAATGGAACACTTTGGCTGAGGTGACAGATATTAATTGCCTCCAAACTGAGTTTCACTGTGATTTTCAGGTTAATTCAGTCAGAATTCCACAGGCTGTCAGCTGGAGGGGTGGATGAATCCGGGAACAGCCGGTTTCCTAGCGACTAAATCAAGCCCTATATCATTATGGATTCTTGCATTTTTTTGGCTTTTTTCTCTTTTTTCTTATTTATCATGGTTTGTAATGAATTTTCTGATGTGAGCTTTGGTTTTGAGGCTGGCATATTGAGTTCAGGGCACAAGAGGAAGGTTCTTTTTCAATGAGGGCACAGCTGTTGGCTTGCTCCAATTCTGGCTTGCTGTCATTGTTTTGGGTGCCTCAGCTGATTTGTGGTTTCTTGTGTGGCAATTTCCTAAATGTTTTCGGGGTCTGAGTTGGTTTTGCCTTCTTCCTTCCCAATTTTTGTATTCTGATGCAATACAAGCAAGATTTTGGACAGAGTAGCCATTATGAAAGAAAAAAAAAAACACAGCAAATTGACCTTTCAGGATTAGAAATCCATAGGCAACACAACCAAGGTGAGATTCTGTGTTTTGGAAAATGACATGGAGCGCTTCTTCTGAGGGGACAGATTCTAATGCCCTCCAAATGGAGTGTGAGAGCGATTTTGAAGTGAATTCAATCAGAATTCCAAAGTCGGTCTGTGGAAGGGGGGGATGAATCTGGAAACAGCCAGTTTCTTTGTGTCTAAATCCTGCCAAATATCACAAAGGACTCTTGCATTTCTTTGGCTTTTTCACATTTCCCTTATTTATCATGGTTTGTAATGAATTTTCTGATGTCAGCTTTGGTTTTGAGGCTGGCATATTGAGTTCAGGGCACAAGAGGAAGGTTGTTTTTCAATCAGGGCACAGCTGTTGGCTTGCTCCACTTCTGGCTTGCTGTCATTGTTTTGGGTGCCTCAGCCGATTTGTGGTTTCTTGAGTGCCAATTTCCTAAATGTTTTCTGGGTCTGAGTCGGTTTTGCCTTCTTATTCCCAAATTTTGTATTCTGATGCAATACAAGCAAGATTTTGGAGAGTAGCCATTATGAAAGAAAAAAAAAAAAGCGCATTGCCCTTTCAGGATTAGAAATCTACAGGCAACACGACCAAGATGAGTTTCTGTGTTTTGGAAAATGACATAGAACGCTTCTGCTGAGGGGACAGATTCTAATTCCCTCCCAAATGATTGTGAGTGCGATTTTGAGGTGAATTCAATCAGAATTCCAAAGTCAGTCTGTGGAAGGGGGGGATGAATCTGGAAACATCCAGTTTCCTTGTGTCTAAATCCAGCCAAATATCACAAAGTACTCTTGCATTTCTTTGGCTTTTTTCTCTTTTTTCTTATTTATCATGGTTTGTAATGAATTTTCTGATGTGAGCTTTGGTTTTGAGGCTGGCATATTGAGTTCAGGGCAGAAGAGGATGGCTCTTTTTCAATCAGGGCACAGCTGTTGGCTGGCTGCAGTTCTGGCTTGCTGTCCTTATTTTGAGTACCTCAGCCGATTTGTGGTTTCTTGTGTGGCAATTTCCCAAATATTTTCTGGGTCTGAGTTGGCTTTGCCTTCTTCCTTCCCAAATTTTGTATTCTGATGCAATGCAAAGAAGAGTTTGTACAGAATAGCCATTATGAAATAAAAAACACAACAAATAGGTGTTTGAAGCTTAGAAATCTACAGGTAACATAACCAAGGTGAGTTTTTGTGTTTTGGAAAATAAAATGGAACACTTTGGCTGAGGTGACAGATATTAACTGCCTCCAAACTGAGTTTCACTGTGATTTTCAGGTTAATTCAGTCAGAATTCCACAGGCAGTCAGCTGGAGGGGTGGATGAATCCGGGAACAGCCGGTTTCCTTGTGACTAAATCCAGCCTTATATCATTATGGATTCTTGCATTTTTTTGGCTTTTTTCTCTTTTTTCTTATTTATCATGGTTTGTAATGAATTTTCTGATGTGAGCTTTGGTTTTGAGGCTGGCATATTGAGTTCAGGCACAAGAGGAAGGTTCTTTTTCAATCAGGGCACAGCTGTTGGCGTGCTCCAATTCTGCCTTGCTGTCATTGTTTTGGGTGTCTCAGCTGATTTGTGGTTTCTTGAGTGCCAATTTCCTAAATGTTTTCTGGGTCTGAGTCGGTTTTGCCTACTTATTCCCAAATTTTGTATTCTGATGCAATACAAGCAAGATTTTGGAGAGTAGCCATTATGAAAGAAAAAAAAAAAAACACAGCGCATTGCCCTTTCAGGATTAGAAATCTGCAGGCTACACGACCAAGATGAGTTTCTGTGTTTTGGAAAATGACAAGGAACCCTTCTGCTGAGGGGACAGATTCTAATTCCCTCCAAATTGAGTGTGAGTGCGATTTTGAGGTGAATTCAATCAGAATTCCAAAGTCAGTCTGTGGAAGGGGGGGATGAATCTGGAAACAGCCAGTTTCCTTGTATCTGAATCCAGCCAAATATCAAAAAGGACTCTTGCATTTCTTTGGCTTTTTCACATTTCCCTGATTTATCATGGTTTGTAATGAATTTTCTGATGTGAGCTTGGTTTTGAGGCTGCAATATGGAGTTCAGGGTACTGGAGGACCTGTCTTTTTCAAAGAGGGTACAGTTGTTGGCTTGCTGCAATTCTGGCTTGCTGTCATTGTTTTGGGTTCCTCAGCCAATTTGTGGTTTCCTGTGTGGCAATTTCCTAAATGTTCTCTGGGTCTGAGTTGGCTTTGCCTTCTTCCTTCCCAAATTTTGTATTCTGATGCAATACAAGCGAGATTTTCGACAGAGTAGCCATTATGAAATAAAAAACACAACTAATAGCCGTTTGAAGCTTAGAAATCAACAGGTAACATGACCAAGGTTAGTTTTTGTGTTTTGGAAAATAAAATGGAACACTTTGGCTGAGGTGACAGATATTAATTGCCTCCAAACTGAGTTTCACTGTGATTTTCAGGTTAATTCATTCAGAATTCCACAGGCAGCAGCTGGAGGGGTGGATGAATCCGTGAACAGCTGGTTTCCTAGCGACTAAATCAAGCCCTATATCATTATGGATTCTTGCATTTTTTGGCTTTTTTCTCTTTTTTCTTATTTATCATGGTTTGTAATGAATTTTCTGATGTGAGCTTTGGTTTTGAGGCTGGCATATTGAGTTCAGGCACAAGAGGAAGGTTCTTTTTCAATCAGGGCACAGCTGTTGGCGTGCTCCAATTCTGCCTTGCTGTCATTGTTTTGGGTGTCTCAGCTGATTTGTGGTTTCTTGAGTGCCAATTTCCTAAATGTTTTCTGGGTCTGAGTCGGTTTTGCCTACTTATTCCCAAATTTTGTATTCTGATGCAATACAAGCAAGATTTTGGAGAGTAGCCATTATGAAAGAAAAAAAAAAAAAACACAGCGCATTGCCCTTTCAGGATTAGAAATCTGCAGGCTACACGACCAAGATGAGTTTCTGTGTTTTGGAAAATGACAAGGAACCCTTCTGCTGAGGGGACAGATTCTAATTCCCTCCAAATTGAGTGTGAGTGCGATTTTGAGGTGAATTCAATCAGAATTCCAAAGTCAGTCTGTGGAAGGGGGGGATGAATCTGGAAACAGCCAGTTTCCTTGTATCTGAATCCAGCCAAATATCAAAAAGGACTCTTGCATTTCTTTGGCTTTTTCACATTTCCCTGATTTATCATGGTTTGTAATGAATTTTCTGATGTGAGCTTGGTTTTGAGGCTGCAATATGGAGTTCAGGGTACTGGAGGACCTGTCTTTTTCAAAGAGGGTACAGTTGTTGGCTTGCTGCAATTCTGGCTTGCTGTCATTGTTTTGGGTTCCTCAGCCAATTTGTGGTTTCCTGTGTGGCAATTTCCTAAATGTTCTCTGGGTCTGAGTTGGCTTTGCCTTCTTCCTTCCCAAATTTTGTATTCTGATGCAATACAAGCGAGATTTTCGACAGAGTAGCCATTATGAAATAAAAAACACAACTAATAGCCGTTTGAAGCTTAGAAATCAACAGGTAACATGACCAAGGTTAGTTTTTGTGTTTTGGAAAATAAAATGGAACACTTTGGCTGAGGTGACAGATATTAATTGCCTCCAAACTGAGTTTCACTGTGATTTTCAGGTTAATTCATTCAGAATTCCACAGGCAGCAGCTGGAGGGGTGGATGAATCCGTGAACAGCTGGTTTCCTAGCGACTAAATCAAGCCCTATATCATTATGGATTCTTGCATTTTTTGGCTTTTTTCTCTTTTTTCTTATTTATCATGGTTTGTAATGAATTTTCTGATGTGAGCTTTGGTTTTGAGGCTGGCATATTGAGTTCAGGGTACAAGAGGAAGGTTCTTTTTCAATCAGGGCACAGGTGTTGTCTTGCTCCAATTCTGGCTTGCTGTCATGGTTTTGGGTGCCTCAGCTGACTTTTGGTTTTTTGAGCTGCAATTTCCTAAAAGTTTTCTGGGTCTGAGTTGGCTTTGCCTTCTTCCTTCCCAAATTTTGTATTCTGATGCAATACAAGCAAGATTTTGGTCAGAGTAGCCATTATGAAATAAAAAACACAACAAATAGGTGTTTGAAGCATACAAATCTACAGGTAACATGACCAAGCTGTTTTTGTGTTTTGGAAAATGAAATGGAACATTTTGGCTGAGGTGACAGATATTAATTGCCTCCAAACTCAGTTTCACTGCGATTTTCAGGTTAATTCAGTTAATTCAGTTAGGATTCCACAGGCTTGCATTTCTTCAGCTTTTTCACATTTCCCTTATTTATCATGGTTTGTATGAATTTTCTGGTGTGAGCTTTGGTTTTGAGGCTGGCATATTGAGTTCAGGGCACAAGAGGAAGGTTCTTTTTCAATCAGGGCACAGCTGTTGGCTTGCTCCACTTCTGGCTTGCTGTCATTGTTTTGGGTGCCTCAGCTGATTTGTGGTTTCTTGTGTGGCAATTTCCTAAATGTTTTCGGGGTCTGAGTTGGTTTTGCCTTCTTCCTTCCCAATTTTTGTATTCTGATGCAATACAAGCAAGATTTTGGAGAGTAGCCATTATGAAAGAAAAAAAAAAAACAGCAAATTGACCTTTCATGATTAGAAATCCATAGGCAACACAACCACGATGAGATTCTGTGTTTTGGAAAATGACATGGAACGCTTCTGCTGAGGGGACAGATTCTAATTCCCTCCAAATGGAGTGTGAGAGCGATTTTGAGGTGAATTCAATCAGAATTCCAAAGTCAGTCTGTGGAAGGGGGGGATGAATCTGGAAACAGCCAGTTTCTTTGTGTCTAAATCCTGCCAAATATCACAAAGGACTCTTGCATTTCTTTGGCTTTTTCACATTTCCCTGATTTATCATGGTTTGTAATGAATTTTCTGATGTGAGCTTTGGTTTTGAGGCTGGCATTTTGAGTTCAGGGCACCGGAGGAATGGTCTTTTTCAAACAGGGCACAGCTGTTGGCCTGCTCCAATTCTGGCTATTGTCTTTGTTTTGGGTGCCTCAGCTGAAATTTGGTTTCTTGAGTTTCACTGCGATTGTCAGGTTAATTCAGTCAGAATTCCACAGGCAGTCAGCTTTAGTGGTGGATGAATCTGGGAACAGCCGGTTTCCTTGCAACTAAATCAAACCCAATATCATTATGGATTCTTGCATTTTTTGGCTTTTTTCTCTTTTTTCTTATTTATCATGGTTTGTAATGAATTTTCTGATGTGAGCTTTGGTTTTGAGGCTGGCATATTGAGTTCAGGGCACAAGAGGAAGGTTGTTTTTCAATCAGGGCACAGCTGTTGGCTTGCTCCACTTCTGGCTTGCTGTCATTGTTTTGGGTGCCTCAGCCGATTTGTGGTTTCTTGAGTGCCAATTTCCTAAATGTTTTCTGGGTCTGAGTCGGTTTTGCCTTCTTATTCCCAAATTTTGTATTCTGATGCAATACAAGCAAGATTTTGGAGAGTAGCCATTATGAAAGAAAGAAAAAAAAAAAACACAGCGCATTGCCATTTCAGGATTAGAAATCTACAAGCAACATGACCAAGATGAGTTTCTGTGTTTTGGAAAATGACATAGAACGCTTCTGCTGAGGGGACAGATTCTAATTCCCTCCCAAATGAGTGTGAGTGCGATTTTGAGGTGAATTCAATCAGAATTCCAAAGTCAGTCTGTGGAAGGGGGGGATGAATCTGGAAACAGCCAGTTTCTTTGTGTCTAATTCCAGCCAAATATCACAAAGGACTCTTGCATTTCTTTGGCTTTTTCACATTTCCCTAATTTATCATGGTTTGTAATGAATTTTCTGATGTGAGCTTTGGTTTTGAGGCTGCAATATAGAGTTCAGGGCACCGGAGGAATGGTCTTTTTCAAACAGGGCACAGCTGTTGGTGTGCTCCAATTCTGGCTATTGTCTTTGTTTTGGGTGCCTCAGCTGAAATTTGGTTTCTTGAGTTTCACTGCGATTGTCAGGTTAATTCAGTCAGAATTCCACAGGCAGTCAGCTTTAGTGGTGGATGAATCTGGGAACAGCCGGTTTCCTTGCAACTAAATCAAACCCAATATCATTATGGATTCTTGCATTTTTTTGGCTTTTTTCTCTTTTTTCTTATTTATCATGGTTTGTAATGAATTTTCTGACGTGAGCTTTGGTTTTGAGGCTGGCATATTGAGTTCAGGGCACAAGAGGAAGGTTGTTTTTCAATCAGGGCACAGCTGTTGGCTTGCTCCACTTCTGGCTTGCTGTCATTGTTTTGAGTGCCTCAGCCGATTTGTGGTTTCTTGTGTGGCAATTTCCCAAATGTTTTCAGGGTCTGAGTTGGCTTTGCCTTCTTCCTTCCCAAATTTTGTATTCTGATGCAATGCAAAGAAGAGTTTGTACAGAATAGCCATTATGAAAGAAAAAACACAACAAATAGGCGTTTGAAGCTTAGAAATCTACAGGAAACATGACCAAGGTGAGTTTTTGTGTTTATGAAAATAAAATGGAACACTTTGGCTGAGGTGACAGATATTAATTGCCTCCAAACTGAGTTTCACTGTGATTTTCAGGTTAATTCAGTCAGAATTCCACAGGCTGTCAGCTGGAGGGGTGGATGAATCCGGGAACAGCCGGTTTCCTAGCGACTAAATCAAGCCCTATATCATTATGGATTCTTGCATTTTTTTGGCTTTTTTCTCTTTTTTCTTATTTATCATGGTTTGTAATGAATTTTCTGATGTGAGCTTTGGTTTTGAGGCTGGCATATTGAGTTCAGGGCACAAGAGGAAGGTTCTTTTTCAATCAGGGCACAGCTGTTGGCTTGCTCCAATTCTGGCTTGCTGTCATTGTTTTGGGTGCCTCAGCTGATTTGTGGTTTCTTGTGTGGCAATTTCCTAAATGTTTTCGGGGTCTGAGTTGGTTTTGCCTACTTCCTTCCCAATTTTTGTATTCTGATGCAATACAAGCAAGATTTTGGACAGAGTAGCCATTATGAAAGAAAAAAAAAAAAACACAGCAAATTGACCTTTCAGGATTAGAAATCCATAGGCAACACAACCAAGGTGAGATTCTGTGTTTTGGAAAATGACATGGAGCGCTTCTTCTGAGGGGACAGATTCTAATGCCCTCCAAATGGAGTGTGAGAGCGATTTTGAAGTGAATTCAATCAGAATTCCAAAGTCGGTCTGTGGAAGGGGGGGATGAATCTGGAAACAGCCAGTTTCTTTGTGTCTAAATCCTGCCAAATATCACAAAGGACTCTTGCATTTCTTTGGCTTTTTCACATTTCCCTTATTTATCATGGTTTGTAATGAATTTTCTGATGTCAGCTTTGGTTTTGAGGCTGGCATATTGAGTTCAGGGCACAAGAGGAAGGTTGTTTTTCAATCAGGGCACAGCTGTTGGCTTGCTCCACTTCTGGCTTGCTGTCATTGTTTTGGGTGCCTCAGCCGATTTGTGGTTTCTTGAGTGCCAATTTCCTAAATGTTTTCTGGGTCTGAGTCGGTTTTGCCTTCTTATTCCCAAATTTTGTATTCTGATGCAATACAAGCAAGATTTTGGAGAGTAGCCATTATGAAAGAAAAAAAAAAAAGCGCATTGCCCTTTCAGGATTAGAAATCTACAGGCAACACGACCAAGATGAGTTTCTGTGTTTTGGAAAATGACATAGAACGCTTCTGCTGAGGGGACAGATTCTAATTCCCTCCCAAATGATTGTGAGTGCGATTTTGAGGTGAATTCAATCAGAATTCCAAAGTCAGTCTGTGGAAGGGGGGGATGAATCTGGAAACATCCAGTTTCCTTGTGTCTAAATCCAGCCAAATATCACAAAGTACTCTTGCATTTCTTTGGCTTTTTTCTCTTTTTTCTTATTTATCATGGTTTGTAATGAATTTTCTGATGTGAGCTTTGGTTTTGAGGCTGGCATATTGAGTTCAGGGCAGAAGAGGATGGCTCTTTTTCAATCAGGGCACAGCTGTTGGCTGGCTGCAGTTCTGGCTTGCTGTCCTTATTTTGAGTACCTCAGCCGATTTGTGGTTTCTTGTGTGGCAATTTCCCAAATGTTTTCTGGGTCTGAGTTGGCTTTGCCTTCTTCCTTCCCAAATTTTGTATTCTGATGCAATGCAAAGAAGAGTTTGTACAGAATAGCCATTATGAAATAAAAAACACAACAAATAGGTGTTTGAAGCTTAGAAATCTACAGGTAACATAACCAAGGTGAGTTTTTGTGTTTTGGAAAATAAAATGGAACACTTTGGCTGAGGTGACAGATATTAACTGCCTCCAAACTGAGTTTCACTGTGATTTTCAGGTTAATTCAGTCAGAATTCCACAGGCAGTCAGCTGGAGGGGTGGATGAATCCGGGAACAGCCGGTTTCCTTGTGACTAAATCCAGCCTTATATCATTATGGATTCTTGCATTTTTTTGGCTTTTTTCTCTTTTTTCTTATTTATCATGGTTTGTAATGAATTTTCTGATGTGAGCTTTGGTTTTGAGGCTGGCATATTGAGTTCAGGCACAAGAGGAAGGTTCTTTTTCAATCAGGGCACAGCTGTTGGCGTGCTCCAATTCTGCCTTGCTGTCATTGTTTTGGGTGTCTCAGCTGATTTGTGGTTTCTTGAGTGCCAATTTCCTAAATGTTTTCTGGGTCTGAGTCGGTTTTGCCTACTTATTCCCAAATTTTGTATTCTGATGCAATACAAGCAAGATTTTGGAGAGTAGCCATTATGAAAGAAAAAAAAAAAAAAACACAGCGCATTGCCCTTTCAGGATTAGAAATCTGCAGGCTACACGACCAAGATGAGTTTCTGTGTTTTGGAAAATGACAAGGAAC
This sequence comes from Oryctolagus cuniculus, assembly GCF_964237555.1. Taxonomy (NCBI): domain Eukaryota; kingdom Metazoa; phylum Chordata; class Mammalia; order Lagomorpha; family Leporidae; genus Oryctolagus; species Oryctolagus cuniculus. The sequence continues at coordinate 279,538 of NW_027208260.1, forward strand.
CCTTCTGCTGAGGGGACAAATTCTAATTCCCTCCAAATTGAGTGTGAGTGCGATTTTGAGGTGAATTCAATCAGAATTCCAAAGTCAGTCTGTGGAAGGGGGGGATGAATCTGGAAACAGCCAGTTTCCTTGTATCTGAATCCAGCCAAATATCAAAAAGGACTCTTGCATTTCTTTGGCTTTTTCACATTTCCCTGATTTATCATGGTTTGTAATGAATTTTCTGATGTGAGCTTGGTTTTGAGGCTGCAATATGGAGTTCAGGGTACTGGAGGACCTGTCTTTTTCAAAGAGGGTACAGTTGTTGGCTTGCTGCAATTCTGGCTTGCTGTCATTGTTTTGGGTTCCTCAGCCAATTTGTGGTTTCCTGTGTGGCAATTTCCTAAATGTTCTCTGGGTCTGAGTTGGCTTTGCCTTCTTCCTTCCCAAATTTTGTATTCTGATGCAATACAAGCGAGATTTTCGACAGAGTAGCCATTATGAAATAAAAAACACAACTAATAGGCGTTTGAAGCTTAGAAATCAACAGGTAACATGACCAAGGTGAGTTTTTGTGTTTTGGAAAATAAAATGAAACACTTTGGCTGAGGTGACAGATATTAATTGCCTCCAAACTGAGTTTCACTGCGATTTTCAGGTTAATTCATTCAGAATTCCACAGGCAGCAGCTGCAGGGGTGGATGAATCCGTGAACAGCTGGTTTCCTAGCGACTAAATCAAGCCCTATATCATTATGGATTCTTGCATTTTTTTGGCTTTTTTCTCTTTTTTCTTATTTATCATGGTTTGTAATGATTTTTCTGATATGAGCTTTGGTTTTGAGGCTGGCATATTGAGTTCAGGGCACAAGAGGAAGGTTCTTTTTCAATCAGGGCACAGCTGTTGGCTTGCTCCAATTCTGGCTTGCTGTCATGGTTTTGGGTGCCTCAGCTGACTTTTGGTTTTTTGAGCTGCAATTTCCTAAAAGTTTTCTGGGTCTGAGTTGGCTTTGCCTTCTTCCTTCCCAAATTTTGTATTCTGATGCAATACAAGCAAGATTTTGGTCAGAGTAGCCATTATGAAATAAAAAACACAACAAATAGGTGTTTGAAGCATACAAATCTACAGGTAACATGACCAAGCTGTTTTTGTGTTTTGGAAAATGAAATGGAACATTTTGGCTGAGGTGACAGATATTAATTGCCTCCAAACTGAGTTTCACTGCGATTTTCAGGTTAATTCAGTTAATTCAGTTAGGATTCCACAGGCTTGCATTTCTTCAGCTTTTTCACATTTCCCTTATTTATCATAGTTTGTATGAATTTTCTGATGTGAGCTTTGGTTTTGAGGCTGGCATATTGAGTTCAGGGCACAAGAGGAAGGTTCTTTTTCAATCAGGGCACAGCTGTTGGCTTGCTCCACTTCTGGCTTGCTGTCATTGTTTTGGGTGCCTCAGCTGATTTGTGGTTTCTTGTGTGGCAATTTCCTAAATGTTTTCGGGGTCTGAGTTGGTTTTGCCTTCTTCCTTCCCAATTTTTGTATTCTGATGCAATACAAGCAAGATTTTGGACAGAGTAGCCATTATGAAAGAAAAAAAAAAACACAGCAAATTGACCTTTCAGGATTAGAAATCCATAGGCAACACAACCAAGGTGAGATTCTGTGTTTTGGAAAATGACATGGAGCGCTTCTTCTGAGGGGACAGATTCTAATGCCCTCCAAATGGAGTGTGAGAGCGATTTTGAAGTGAATTCAATCAGAATTCCAAAGTCGGTCTGTGGAAGGGGGGGATGAATCTGGAAACAGCCAGTTTCTTTGTGTCTAAATCCTGCCAAATATCACAAAGGACTCTTGCATTTCTTTGGCTTTTTCACATTTCCCTTATTTATCATGGTTTGTAATGAATTTTCTGATGTCAGCTTTGGTTTTGAGGCTGGCATATTGAGTTCAGGGCACAAGAGGAAGGTTGTTTTTCAATCAGGGCACAGCTGTTGGCTTGCTCCACTTCTGGCTTGCTGTCATTGTTTTGGGTGCCTCAGCCGATTTGTGGTTTCTTGAGTGCCAATTTCCTAAATGTTTTCTGGGTCTGAGTCGGTTTTGCCTTCTTATTCCCAAATTTTGTATTCTGATGCAATACAAGCAAGATTTTGGAGAGTAGCCATTATGAAAGAAAAAAAAAAAAAGCGCATTGCCCTTTCAGGATTAGAAATCTACAGGCAACACGACCAAGATGAGTTTCTGTGTTTTGGAAAATGACATAGAACGCTTCTGCTGAGGGGACAGATTCTAATTCCCTCCCAAATGATTGTGAGTGCGATTTTGAGGTGAATTCAATCAGAATTCCAAAGTCAGTCTGTGGAAGGGGGGGATGAATCTGGAAACATCCAGTTTCCTTGTGTCTAAATCCAGCCAAATATCACAAAGTACTCTTGCATTTCTTTGGCTTTTTTCTCTTTTTTCTTATTTATCATGGTTTGTAATGAATTTTCTGATGTGAGCTTTGGTTTTGAGGCTGGCATATTGAGTTCAGGGCAGAAGAGGATGGCTCTTTTTCAATCAGGGCACAGCTGTTGGCTGGCTGCAGTTCTGGCTTGCTGTCCTTATTTTGAGTACCTCAGCCGATTTGTGGTTTCTTGTGTGGCAATTTCCCAAATGTTTTCTGGGTCTGAGTTGGCTTTGCCTTCTTCCTTCCCAAATTTTGTATTCTGATGCAATGCAAAGAAGAGTTTGTACAGAATAGCCATTATGAAATAAAAAACACAACAAATAGGTGTTTGAAGCTTAGAAATCTACAGGTAACATAACCAAGGTGAGTTTTTGTGTTTTGGAAAATAAAATGGAACACTTTGGCTGAGGTGACAGATATTAACTGCCTCCAAACTGAGTTTCACTGTGATTTTCAGGTTAATTCAGTCAGAATTCCACAGGCAGTCAGCTGGAGGGGTGGATGAATCCGGGAACAGCCGGTTTCCTTGTGACTAAATCCAGCCTTATATCATTATGGATTCTTGCATTTTTTTGGCTTTTTTCTCTTTTTTCTTATTTATCATGGTTTGTAATGAATTTTCTGATGTGAGCTTTGGTTTTGAGGCTGGCATATTGAGTTCAGGCACAAGAGGAAGGTTCTTTTTCAATCAGGGCACAGCTGTTGGCGTGCTCCAATTCTGCCTTGCTGTCATTGTTTTGGGTGTCTCAGCTGATTTGTGGTTTCTTGAGTGCCAATTTCCTAAATGTTTTCTGGGTCTGAGTCGGTTTTGCCTACTTATTCCCAAATTTTGTATTCTGATGCAATACAAGCAAGATTTTGGAGAGTAGCCATTATGAAAGAAAAAAAAAAAAAAACACAGCGCATTGCCCTTTCAGGATTAGAAATCTGCAGGCTACACGACCAAGATGAGTTTCTGTGTTTTGGAAAATGACAAGGAACCCTTCTGCTGAGGGGACAAATTCTAATTCCCTCCAAATTGAGTGTGAGTGCGATTTTGAGGTGAATTCAATCAGAATTCCAAAGTCAGTCTGTGGAAGGGGGGGATGAATCTGGAAACAGCCAGTTTCCTTGTATCTGAATCCAGCCAAATATCAAAAAGGACTCTTGCATTTCTTTGGCTTTTTCACATTTCCCTGATTTATCATGGTTTGTAATGAATTTTCTGATGTGAGCTTGGTTTTGAGGCTGCAATATGGAGTTCAGGGTACTGGAGGACCTGTCTTTTTCAAAGAGGGTACAGTTGTTGGCTTGCTGCAATTCTGGCTTGCTGTCATTGTTTTGGGTTCCTCAGCCAATTTGTGGTTTCCTGTGTGGCAATTTCCTAAATGTTCTCTGGGTCTGAGTTGGCTTTGCCTTCTTCCTTCCCAAATTTTGTATTCTGATGCAATACAAGCGAGATTTTCGACAGAGTAGCCATTATGAAATAAAAAACACAACTAATAGGCGTTTGAAGCTTAGAAATCAACAGGTAACATGACCAAGGTGAGTTTTTGTGTTTTGGAAAATAAAATGAAACACTTTGGCTGAGGTGACAGATATTAATTGCCTCCAAACTGAGTTTCACTGCGATTTTCAGGTTAATTCAGTCAGAATTCCACAGGCAGCAGCTGCAGGGGTGGATGAATCCGTGAACAGCTGGTTTCCTAGCGACTAAATCAAGCCCTATATCATTATGGATTCTTGCATTTTTTGGCTTTTTTCTCTTTTTTCTTATTTATCATGGTTTGTAATGATTTTTCTGATATGAGCTTTGGTTTTGAGGCTGGCATATTGAGTTCAGGGCACAAGAGGAAGGTTCTTTTTCAATCAGGGCACAGCTGTTGGCTTGCTCCAATTCTGGCTTGCTGTCATGGTTTTGGGTGCCTCAGCTGACTTTTGGTTTTTTGAGCTGCAATTTCCTAAAAGTTTTCTGGGTCTGAGTTGGCTTTGCCTTCTTCCTTCCCAAATTTTGTATTCTGATGCAATACAAGCAAGATTTTGGTCAGAGTAGCCATTATGAAATAAAAAACACAACAAATAGGTGTTTGAAGCATACAAATCTACAGGTAACATGACCAAGCTGTTTTTGTGTTTTGGAAAATGAAATGGAACATTTTGGCTGAGGTGACAGATATTAATTGCCTCCAAACTGAGTTTCACTGCGATTTTCAGGTTAATTCAGTTAATTCAGTTAGGATTCCACAGGCTTGCATTTCTTCAGCTTTTTCACATTTCCCTTATTTATCATAGTTTGTATGAATTTTCTGATGTGAGCTTTGGTTTTGAGGCTGGCATATTGAGTTCAGGGCACAAGAGGAAGGTTCTTTTTCAATCAGGGCACAGCTGTTGGCTTGCTCCACTTCTGGCTTGCTGTCATTGTTTTGGGTGCCTCAGCTGATTTGTGGTTTCTTGTGTGGCAATTTCCTAAATGTTTTCGGGGTCTGAGTTGGTTTTGCCTTCTTCCTTCCCAATTTTTGTATTCTGATGCAGTACAAGCAAGATTTTGGAGAGTAGCCATTATGAAAGAAAAAAAAAAAAAACACAGCAAATTGACCTTTCAGGATTAGAAATCCATAGGCAACACAACCACGATGAGATTCTGTGTTTTGGAAAATGACATGGAACGCTTCTGCTGAGGGGACAGATTCTAATTCCCTCCAAATGGAGTGTGAGAGCGATTTTGAGGTGAATTCAATCAGAATTCCAAAGTCAGTCTGTGGAAGGGGGGGGATGAATCTGGAAACAGCCAGTTTCTTTGTGTCTAAATCCTGCCAAATATCACAAAGGACTCTTGCATTTCTTTGGCTTTTTCACATTTCCCTTATTTATCATGGTTTGTAATGAATTTTCTGATGTGAGCTTTGGTTTTGAGGCTGGCATTTTGATTTCAGGGCACCGGAGGAATGGTCTTTTTCAAACAGGGCACAGCTGTTGGCCTGCTCCAATTCTGGCTATTGTCTTTTTTTTGGGTGCCTCAGCTGAAATTTGATTTCTTGAGTTTCACTGCGATTGTCAGGTTAATTCAGTCAGAATTCCACAGGCAGTCAGCTGGAGGGGTAGATGAATCCAGGAACTGCCGGTTTCCTAGCGACTAAATCAAGCCCTATATCATTATGGATTCTTGCATTTCTTTGGCTTTTTTCTCTTTTTTCTTATTTATCATGGTTTGTAATGAATTTTCTGATGTGAGCTTTGGTTTTGAGGCTGGCATATTGAGTTCAGGGCACAAGAGGAAGGTTCTTTTTCAATCAGGGCACAGCTGTTGGCTTGCTCCTCTTCTGGCTTGCTGTCATTGTTTTGGGTGCCTCAGTGACTTTTGGCTTCTTGAGCGGCAATTTCCTAAATGTTTTCTGGGTCTGATTTGGTGTTGCCTTCTTCCTTCCCAAATTTTGTATCTGATGCAATACAAACAAGAGTTTGGACAGAGTAGCCATTATGAAAGAAAACACACAACTAATAGGATGTTGAAACTTAGACATCTACAGGTAAAACAACCAAGGTGAGTTTTTCTGTTTTGGAAAATCAAATGGAACACTTTGGCTGAGGTGACAGATATTAATTGCCTCCAAACTGAGTTTCACTGCGATTTTCAGGTTAATTCAGTCAGAATTCCACAGGCCGTCAGCTTGAGGGGCGAATGAATCCGGGAACAGCCGGTTTCCTTGCGACTAAATCAAGCCCAATATAATTAGGGATTCTTGCATTTCTTTGGCTTTTTTCTCATTTTTCTTATGTATCATGGTTTGTAATGAATTTTCTGATGTGAGCTTTGGTTTTGAGGCTGGCATATTGAGTTCAGGGCACAAGAGGAAGGTTCTTTTTCAATCAGGGCACAGCTGTTGGCGTGCTCCAATTCTGGCTTGCTGTCATTGTTTTGGGTGCCTCAGCTGACTTTTGGTTTCTTGAGTTAAAATTTCCTAAATGTTTTCTGGGTCTGAGTTGGTTTTGCCTTCTCCCTTTTGAAATTTTGCATTCTGACACAATACAAACAAGAGTTTGGGCACAGTAGCCATTATGAAATAAACAACACAACAAATTGCGTTTGAAGCTTAGAAATCTGCAGGTAGCATGACCAAGGTGAGTTTTTGTGTATTGGAAAATAAAATGGAACACTTTGGCTGAAGTGACAGATATTAATTGCCTCCAAACCGAGTTTCACTGCGATTTTCATGTTAATTCAGTCAGAAACCACAGACACTCAGCTGGGAGTTGTTGATGAATCTGCAACCAGCCAGCAATTAGAGAATAAATCAAGCCCAATATCACTAAGAACTCCTGTATTTCTTTGGCTTTTTTCTGATTTTTCTTATTTATCATGGTTTGTAATGAATTTTCTGATGTGAGCTTTGGTTTTGAGGCTGGCATATTGAGTTCAGGGCACAAGAGGAAGGTTCTTTTTCAATCAGGGCACAGCTGTTGGCGTGTTCCAATTCTGGCATCCTGACATTTTTTTGGGTGCCTCAGCTGATTTGTGATTTCTTGAGCGGCAATTTCCTAAATGTTTTCTGGGTCTGAGTTGGTTTTGCCTTCTTCCTTCCCAAATTTTGTATTCTGACACAATACAAACAAGAGTTTGGCCAGAGCAGCCATTATGAAATAAAAAACACTACACATAGGTGTTTGAAGCTAGAAATCTACAGATAACATGACCAAGGTGAGTTTTTGTGTTATGGAAAATAAAATGGAACACTTTGGCTGAGGTGACAGATATTAATTGCCTCCAAACTGAGTTTCACTGCGATTTTCAGGTTAATTCAGTCAGAATTCCACAGGCAGTCAGCTGGAGGGGTGGATGAATCCGAGAACAGCCCGTTTCCTTGCGACTAAATCCAGCTCAATATCATTATGGATTCTTGCATTTCTTGGCTTTTTTCTCATTTTTGTTATGTATCGTGGTTTGTAATGAATTTCCTGATGTCAGCTTTGGTTTTGAGGCTGGAATATGGAGTTCAGGGTCCCGGAAGAATGGCCTTTTTCAATCAGGACTCAGCTGATTGCCTCCTCCAATTCTGGCTTGCTGTCATGGTTTTGGGTGCCTCAGCTGACTTTTGGTTTCTTGAGTGGCAATTTCCTAAATGTTTTCTGTTTCTGAGTTGGCTTTGCCTTTTACCTTCCCAAATTGTGTGTGTTGCAATACAAGGAAGATTTTGGACAGAGTAGCCATTATGAAATAAAAAACACAACAAATAAGCGTTTGAAGCTTGGAAATCTATAGGTAACATGACCAAAGTGAGTTTTTTTGTTTTGGAAAATAAAATGGAACACTTTGGCTGAGGTGACAGATATTAATTGTCTCCAAACCGAATTTCACTACCATTTTGAGGTGAATTCAGTCAGAATCCCTATTCACTCAGCTGGGAGTTGTGGATGAATCTGGAAACAGCTGTTTACTTAGGAATAAATCAAGCCCAATATCACTAAGAAAACTTGCATTTCTTTGGCTTTTTTCTGATTTTTCCTATTTATCATGGTTTGAAAAGAATTTTTTGATGTGATCTTTGGTTTTGTGGCTGGCATATTGAGTTTAGGGCACAAGAGGAAGGTTCTTTTTCAATCAGGGCACAGCTGTTGGCTTGCTCCAATTCTGGCTTGCTGTCATGGTTTTGGGTGCCTCAGCTGATTTGTGGATTCTTTTTCTGCAGTTTCCTAAATGTTTTCTGGTTCTGATCGGATTTGCCTTCTTATTCCCAAATTTTGTATTCTGACGCAATACAAGCAAGATTTTGGACAGAGTAGCCATTATGAAAGAAAAAAAAAAAAAAACACAGCAAATTGACCTTTAAGGATTAGAAATCTACAGGCAACACGACCAAGATGAGTTTCTGTGTTTTGGAAATTCACATGGAACACTTCTGCTGAGGGGACAGATACTAATTCCCTCCAAATTGAGTGTGAGTGCGATTTTGAGGTGAATTGAGTCAGAATTCCAAAGTCAGTCTGTGGAAGGGGGGGATGAATCCAGAAACAGCCTGTTTCCTTCTGTCTAAATCCAGCCAAATACCACAAAGGACTCTTGAATTTCTTTGGCTTTCTCAGATTTCCCTTATTTATCATTGTTTGTAATGATTATTTTTTGTGAGCTTTGGTTTTGAGGCTGGAATATGGAGTTCAGGGCACTGGATTAATGGTTTTGTTCAATCAGGGCACAGCTGTTGGCTTGCTCCAATTCTGGCTTGCTGTCATTGTTTTGGGTGCCTCAGCCGATTTGTGGTTTCTTGAGCGGTAATTTGCTAAATATTTTCTGGGTCTGAGTCGGTTTTACCTTCTTCCTTCCCAAATTTTGTATTCTGATGCAATACAAGCAAGATTTTGACAGAGTAGCCATTATGAAAGAAAAAATAACACAGCAAATTGCCCTTTCAGGATTAGAAATCTACAGGCAACTCGACCAAGATGAGTTTCTGTGTTTTGGAAAATGACATGATACCCTTCTGCTGAGGGGACAGATCCTAATTCCCTCCAAATGGAGTGTGAGAGCGATCTTGAGGTGAATTCAATCAGAATTCCAAAGTCTGTCTGTGGAAGGGGGTATGAATCTGGGAACAGCCAGTTTCCTTGTGTCTGAATCCAGCCAAATATCACAAAGGACTCCTGCATTTCTTTGGCTTTTTCACATTTCCCTTATTTATCATGGTTTGTAATGAATTTTCTGCTGTGAGCTTTGGTTTTGAGGCTGGCATTTTGAGTTCAGGGCACCGGAGGAATGGTCTTTTTCAAACAGGGCACAGTTGTCGCCTTGCCCCCATTTTGCCTTGCTGTCATTGTTTTGGGTGCCTCAGCTGACTTTTGGTTTCTTGAGCGGCAATTTCCTAAATGTTTTATGGGTCTGGGTTGGTTTTGGCTTCTTCCTTCCCAAATTTTGTATTCTGCCACAATACAAACAGGAGCTTGGGCACGGTAGCCATTATGAAATAAAAAACACAACAAATAGGTGTTTGAAGCTCAGAAATCTACAGGTAACACGACCAAGGTGAGTTTTTGTGTTTTGGAAAATAAAATGGAAACTTTGGCTGAGGTGACAGATATTAATTGCCTCCAAACTGAGTTTCACTGCAATTTTCAGGTGAATTCAGTCAGAATTCCACAGGCAGTCAGCTGGAGGGGTGGATGAATCCGGGAACAGCCGGTTTCCTTGCAACTAAATCAAGCCCAATATCATTATGGATTCTTGCATTTCTTTGGCTTTTTTCTCATTTTTCTTATTTATCATGGTTTGTAATGAATTTTCTGATGTGAGCTTTGGTTTTGAGGCTTGAATATGGAGTTCAGGCACTGGATTAATGGTCTTTTTCAATCAGGGCACAGCTGTTGGCTTGCTCAAATTCTGGATTGCTGTCATTTTTTTGGTGCCTCAGCTGACTTTTGGTTTCTTGAGCGGCAATTTCCTAAATGTTTTCTGAGTCTCAGTTGGATTTGCCTCTTCCTTCCCAAATTTTGTATTCTGATGCAATATAAACAAGAGTTTTGACAGAGCAGCCATTATGAAATAAACAACACAACAAATATGCATTTGAAGCTTAGAAATCTACAGGTAACACGACCAAGGTGAGTTTTTGTGTTTTGGAAAATCAAATGGAACACTTTGGCTGAGGTGACAGATAGTAATTGCCTCCAAACCGAGTTTCACTGCGATTTTCATGTTAATTCAGTCAGAAACCACAGACACTCAGCTGGGAGGTATGGATGAATCTGGAAACAGCCATTAACAAGGGAATTATTCAAGCCCAATATCACTAAGAACTCCTGAATTTCTTTGGATTTTTTAGGATTTTTCTTATATTTCATGGTTTGTAATAAATTTTCTGATGTGAGCTTTGGTTTTGAACCTGCAAGATGGAGTTCAGGGCACCAGAGGAATGGTCTTTTTCAATCAGGTAACAGCTGTTGGCTTACTCCAATTCTGTCTTCCTTTCAAGGTTTTGGGTGCCTCAGTGTTCTTCAGTTTCTTGAGCGGCAATTTCCTAAATGTTTTCTGAATCTCAGTTGGTTTTGCCTTCTTCCTTCCCAAATTTTGTATTCTGACGCAATACAAACAAGAGTTTGGACAGAGTAGCCATTTTGAAATAAACAACACAGCAAATAGGCATCTGAAGCTTAGAAATCTACAGGTAACATGACCAAGGTGAGGTTTTGTGTTTTGGAAAATCAAATGAAACACTTTGGCTGAGGTGACAGATATTAATTGCCTCCAAACTGAGTTTCACTGCGATTTTCAGGTTAATTCAGTCAGAATTCCACAGGCAGTCAGCTGGAGTGGTGGATGAATCCGGGAACAGCCGGATTCCTTGTGTCTAAATCCAGCCAAATATCACAAAGGACTCTTGCATTTCTTTGTTTTTTTTTCACATTTCCCTTATTTATCCTGGTTTGTAATGAATTTTCTGATGTGAGCTTTGCTTTTGAGGCGGCAATATGGAGTTCAGGGCACCGGAGGAATGGTCTTTTTCAAACAGGGCAGAGCTGTTGGCTTGCTCCACTTCTGGCTTGCTGTCATTGTTTTGGGTGTCTCAGCTGACTTTTGGTTTCTTGAACGGCATTTTCCTAAATGATTACTGGGTCTGAGTTGATTTTGCCTTCTTTCTTCCCAAATTTTGTATTCTGATGCAATACAAACAAGAGTTTGTTTACAGTAGCCATTATGAAATAAGCAACAAAACAAATAGGCGTTTGAAGCTTATACATCTACAGGTAACACGACCAAGGTGAGTTTTTGTGTTTTGGAAAATACAATGGAACACTTTGGCTGAGGTGACAGATATTAATAGCCTCCAAACTGAGTTTCACTGCGATTTTCAGGTGAATTCAGTCAGAAATCCACAGGCAGTCAGCTGGAGGGGTGGATGAATCCGGGAACAGCCGGTTTCCTTGCAACTAAATCAAGCCCAATATCATTATGGATTCTTGCAATTCTTTGGCTTTTTTCTCATTTTTCTTATTTATCATGGTTTGTAATGAATTTTCTGATGTGAGCTTTGGTTTTGAGACTGCAATATGGAGTTCAGGGCACTGGATTAATGGTCGTTTTCAATCAGGGCACAGCTGTTGGCTTGCTCAAGTTCTGGCTTGCTTTCATTGTTTTCGGTGCCTCAGCTGACTTTTGGTTTCTTGAGCGGAAATTCGGTAAATGTTTTCTGAGTCTCAGTTGGTTTTGCCTGCTTTCTTCCCAAATTTTGTATTCTGACACAATATAAACAAGAGTTTGGACAGAGTAGCCATTATGAAATAAAAAACACAACAAATAGGCGTTTGAAGCTTAGAAATCTACAGGCAACATGACCAAGGTGAGATTTTGTGTTTTGGAAAATAAAATGGAACACTTTGGCTGTGGTGACAGATATTAACTGCCTCCATTCAGCTTAATTCAGTCAGAATTCCACATTCAGTCAGCTGGATGGGTGGATGAATCCGGTAATAGCCGGTTTCCTTGTGACTAAATGAAGTCCAATATCATTATGCATTCTTGCATTTCTTTGGCTTTTTTCTCATTTTTCTTATTTATCATGGTTTGTAATGAATTTGCTGATGTGAGCTTTGGTTTTGAGGCTGGCATATTGAGTTGAGGTCACAAAAGGAAGGAACTTTTTCAATCAGGGCACAGCTGTTGGCTTGCTCCAATTCTGGCTTGCTGTCATTGGTTTGGGAGCCTCAGCCGATTTGTGGTTTCTTGAGCGGCAATTTTCTAAATGTTTTCTGGGTCTCAGTTGGTTTTGCCTTCTTCCTTCCCAAATTTTGTATTCTGACGCAATACAAACAACAGTTTGGACAGAGTAGCCATTATGAAATAAAAAAGAAAACAAATAGGCATTTGAAGCTACAGGTAACACGACCAAGTTGAGATTTTGTGTTTTGGAAAATCAAATGGAACACTTTGGCTGAGGTGACAGATAGTAATTGCCTCCAAACTGAGTTTCACTGCAATTTTCAGGTTAATTCAGTCGGAATTCCACAGGCAGTCAGCTGGAGGGTTGGATGCATCCGGGAACATCTGGTTTCCTTGTGACTAAATCAAGGCCAATATCATTATGGATTCTTGCATTGCTTTGGATTTTTCTCATTTTTCTTTTGTATCATGGTTTGTAATGAATTTTGTGATGTGAGCTTTGGTTTTGAGGCTGGCATATTGAGTTCAGGGCACAACTGGACGGTTCTATTTCAAACAGGGCACAGCTGTTGGCTTGCTCCAATTCTGGCTTGCTGTCATTGTTTTGGGTGCCTCAGCTGATTTTGGTTTCTTGAGCGGCAATTTCCTAAATGTTTTATGGGTCTGAGTTGGTTTTGCCTTCTTCCTTCCCAAATTTTGTATTCTGAGGCAATACAAACAAGAGTTTTGACAGAGTAGCCATTATGAAATAAAAAACACAACAAATAGGCGTTTGAAGCTTATACATCTACAGGTAACAAGACCAAGTGAGTTTTTGTGTTTTGGAAAATAAAGTGGAACACTTTGGCTGAGGTGACAGATAGTAATTGCCTCCAAACTGATTGTCACTGCGATTTTCAGGTTAATTCAGTCAGAATTCCACAGGCAGTCAGTTGGAGGTGGGGATGAATCTTGGACGAGCCGATTTCCTTGCGACTAAATCAAGGCCAATATCATTATGGATTCTTGCATTGCTTTGGATTTTTCTCATTTTTCTTTTGTATCATGGTTTGTAATGAATTTTGTGATGTGAGCTTTGGTTTTGAGGCTGGCATATTGAGTTCAGGGCACAACTGGACGGTTCTATTTCAAACAGGGCACAGCTGTTGGCTTGCTCCAATTCTGGCTTGCTGTCATTGTTTTGGGTGCCTCAGCTGATTTTGGTTTCTTGAGCGGCAATTTCCTAAATGTTTTCTGGGTCTGAGTTGGTTTTGCCTTCTTCCTTCCCAAATTTTGTATTCTGAGGCAATACAAACAAGAGTTTTGACAGAGTAGCCATTATGAAATAAAAAACACAACAAATAGGCGTTTGAAGCTTATACATCTACAGGTAACAAGACCAAGTGAGTTTTTGTGTTTTGGAAAATAAAGTGGAACACTTTGGCTGAGGTGACAGATAGTAATTGCCTCCAAACTGATTGTCACTGCGATTTTCAGGTTAATTCAGTCAGAATTCCACAGGCAGTCAGTTGGAGGTGGGGATGAATCTTGGACGAGCCGATTTCCTTGCGACTAAATCAAGCCCAATATCATTATGGATTCTTGCATTTCTTTGGCTTTTTCTCATTTTTCTTATTTATCATGGTTTGTAATGAATTTTCTGATGTGAGCTTTGGTTTTAAGCTGGCATATTGAGTTCAGGGCACAAGAGGAGTGTTGTTTTTCAATCAGGGCACAGCTGTTGGGTTGCTCCAATTCTGGCTTGCTGTCATTGTTTTGGGTGCCTCAGCTGATTTGTGGATTCTTGAGTGGCAATATCCTAAATGTTTTCTGGGTCTGAGTTACTTTTGCCTTCTTATTCCCAAATTTTGTATTCTGATGCAATACAAGCAAGATTTTTACAGAGTAGCCATTATGAAAGAAAAAAAAAAAAAAAGCAAATTGGCCTTTCAGGATTAGAACTGTACAGGCAACACAATCAAGATGAGTTTCTTTGTTTTGGAAAGTGACATGGACCCCTTCTGCTGAGGGGACAGATACTAATTTCCTCCAAATTGAGTGTGAGTGCAATTTTGAGGTGAATTCAATCAGAATTCCAAAGTCAGTCTGTTTAAGGGTGGGATGAATCCTGAAACAGCCAGTTTCCTTGTGTCTAAATCCAGCCAAATATCACAAAGGACTCTTGCATTTCTTTGGCTTTTTCACATTTCCCTTATTTATCATGGTTTGTAATGAATTTTCTGCTGTGAGCTTTGGTTTTGAGGCTGCAAAATGGATTTCAGGGTACAAGAGAATGGTTCTTTTTCAATCAGGGCGCAGCTGTTGGCTTGCTCCAATTCTGTCTTGCTGTCATTGTTCTGCATGCCTCAGCTTACTTTTGGTTCCTTGAGCAGTAATTTCCTAAATATTTTCTGGGTCTGAGTTGGTTTTGCCTTCTTCCTTCCCAAATTTTGTATTCTGATGCAATACAAACAAGAGTTTGGACAGAGTAGCTATTATGAAATAAAAAGTGCAACAAATAGGCGTTTGAAGCTCAGAAATCTACAGGTAACACGACCAAGGTGAGTTTTTGTGTTTTGGAAAAGAAAATGGAACACTTTGGCTGAGGTGACAGATATTAATTGCCTCCAAACTGGGTTTCCCTGCGATTTTCAGGTTAATTCCATCAGAATTCCACAGGCATTCAGCTGCAGGCATGGATGAATCCAGGAACAGCCGGTTTTCTTGCGACTAAATCAAGCCCAATATCATTATGGATTCTTGCATTTCTTTGGCTTTTTCTCATTTCTCTTATGTATCATGGTTTGTAATAAATTTTCTGATGTGAGCTCTGGTTTTAAGGCTGGCATATTGGGTTCAGGGAACAAGAGGATGGTTCTTTTCAATCAGGGCACAGCTGTTGGCCTCCTCCAATTCTGGCTTGCTGTCAATGTTTTGAGTGCTTCAGCAAATTTGTGGATTCTAGTGTGTCAATTTACTAGATGTTTTTTGGGTCTGTGTTGGTTTTGCCTTCTTCCTTCCTAAATTTTGTATTCTGATGCAATACAAACAAGAGTTTGGACAGAGTAGGTATTATGAAATAAAAAACACAACAAATAGGCGTTTGAAGCTTAGAAATCTACAGGTAACACGACCAAGGTGAGATTTTGTGTTTTGGAAAATCAAATGGAACACTTTGGCTGAGGTGACAGATAGTAATTGCCTCCAAACTGAGTTTCACTGCAATTTTCAGGTTAATTCAGTCGGAATTCCACAGGCAGTCAGCTGGAGGGGTGGATGCATCCGGGAACATCTGGTTTCCTTGTGACTAAATCAAGGCCAATATCATTATGGATTCTTGCATTTCTTTCGCTTTTTTCTCATTTTTCTTTTGTATCATGGTTTGTAATGAATTTTCTGATGTGAGCTTTGCTTTTGAGGCTGGCATATTGAGTTCAGGTCACCAGAGGAAGGTTCTTTTTCAATCAGGGCACAGCTTTTGGCCTGCTCCAATTCTGGCTTGCTGTCATTGTTTTGGGTGCCTCAGCTGTCTTTTGGTTTCTTGAGTGGCAATTTACTAAATGTTTTCTGGATCTTAGTTGGTTTTGCCTTCTTCCTTCCCAAATATTGTATTCTGACACGATACAACCAATAGTTTGGACAGAGTTGCCATTATGAATTAAAAAACATTACAAATGGGCCTTTGAAGCTTAGAAATCTACAGGTAACATAACCAAGGTGAGTTTTTATGTTTTGCAAAATCAAATGGAATACTTTGGTTGAGGTCACAGATATATATTGCCTCCAAACTGATTGTCACTGCGATTTTCAGGTTAATTCAGTCAGAATTCCACAGGCAGTCAGTTGGAGGTGGGGATGAATCTTGGACGAGCCGATTTCCTTGCGACTAAATCAAGCCCAATATCATTATGGATTCTTGCATTTCTTTGGCTTTTTCTCATTTTTCTTATTTATCATGGTTTGTAATGAATTTTCTGATGTGAGCTTTGGTTTTAAGCTGGCATATTGAGTTCAGGGCACAAGAGGAGGGTTGTTTTTCAATCAGGGCACAGCTGTTGGGTTGCTCCAATTCTGGCTTGCTGTCATTGTTTTGGGTGCCTCAGCTGATTTGTGGATTCTTGAGTGGCAATATCCTAAATGTTTTCTGGGTCTGAGTTACTTTTGCCTTCTTATTCCCAAATTTTGTATTCTGATGCAATACAAGCAAGATTTTTACAGAGTAGCCATTATGAAAGAAAAAAAAAAAAACAAAGCAAATTGGCCTTTCAGGATTAGAACTGTACAGGCAACACAATCAAGATGAGTTTCTTTGTTTTGGAAAGTGACATGGACCCCTTCTGCTGAGGGGACAGATACTAATTTCCTCCAAATTGAGTGTGAGTGCAATTTTGAGGTGAATTCAATCAGAATTCCAAAGTCAGTCTGTTTAAGGGTGGGATGAATCCTGAAACAGCCAGTTTCCTTGTGTCTAAATCCAGCCAAATATCACAAAGGACTCTTGCATTTCTTTGGCTTTTTCACATTTCCCTTATTTATCATGGTTTGTAATGAATTTTCTGCTGTGAGCTTTGGTTTTGAGGCTGCAAAATGGATTTCAGGGTACAAGAGAATGGTTCTTTTTCAATCAGGGCACAGCTGTTGGCTTGCTCCAATTCTGTCTTGCTGTCATTGTTTTGGGTGCCGCGGCTGACTTCAGGTGAATTCAGTCACAATTCCACAGGCAGTCAGCTGTAGGGGTGGATGAATCTGGGCACAGCCAGTATCCTTGCAAATAAATCCAGCCCAATATCATTATGGGTTTTCTGGGTCTGAGTTGGTTTTGCTGTCTGCCTTCCCAAATTATCTTTTCTGATGCCATACAAACAAGAGTTTGGGCAGAGTAGCCATTATGAAATAAAAACCACAAGAAATAGGATTTTGAAGCTTAGAAATCTACAGGTAGCACGACCATGGTGAGTTTTTGTGTTTTGGAACATAAAATGGAACGCTTTGGCTGAGGTGACAGATATTAATTGCCAGCAAACTGAGTTTCACTGCGATTTTCAGGTTAATTCAGTCAGAATTCCACAGGCAGTCAGCTGGAGGGGTGGATGAATCTGGGAACAGCCGGTTTCCATGCGAATAAAACAAGCCTAATATCATTATGGATTCTTGCATTTCTTTGGCTTTTTTCTCATTTTTATTTTATCAAGGTTTGTAATGAATTTTCTGATGTGAGCTTTGGTTTTGAGTCTGCAATATGGAGTTCAGGGCACAAGAGGAAGGTTCTTTTTCAAACAGGGCACAGCCATTTGCTTGCTCCAGTTCTGGCTTGCTGTCATTGTTTTGGGTGCCTCAGCTGATTTTTGGTGTGTTGAGTGGCAATTTCCTAAATGTTTTCTGGGTCAGAGTTGGTTTTGCCTTCTTCCTTCCCAAATTTTGTATTCTGACGCCATACAAACAAGAGGTTGGACAGAGTAGCCATTATGAAATAAAAAAAAACACAAGAAATAGGAGTTTGAAGCTTAGAAATCTACAGGTAACACGACCAAGGTGAGATTTTGTGTTTTGGAAAATCAAATGGAACACTTTGGCTGAGGTGACACATATTAATTGCCTCCAAACTGAGTTTCACTGCGATTTTCAGGTTAATTCTGTCAGAATTCCACAAGCAGTCAGCTGGAGGGGTGGATGAATCCGGGAAAGATGGTTTCCTTGCGACTAAATCAAGCCCAATATCATTGTGGATTCTTGCATTTCTTTGGCTTTTTTCTCATCTTTCTTATTTATCATGGTTTGTAATGAATTTTCGGATGTGAGCTTTGGTTTTGAGGCTGGCATTTTGAGTTCAGGGCACCGGAGGAATGGTCCTTTTCAAACAGGGCACAGCTGTTGGCCTGCTCCAATTCTGGCTTGCTGTCATTTTATTTTGGGTGCCTCAGCTTATTTGTGGTTTCTTGAGCGGCAATTTTCTGAATGTTTCCTGGGTCTGAGTTGCTTTTGCCTTCTTCCTTGTCAAATTTTGTATTCTGACGCAATACAAACAAGAGTGTCAGCAGAGTAGCCATTATGAAATAAAAAACACAACAAATAGGCGTTTGAAGCTTAGAAATCTACAGGTAACACGACCAAGGTGAGTTTTTGTGTTTTGGAAAATCAAATGGAACACTTTGGCTGAGGTGACAGATATTAATTGCCTCCAAAAAGAGTTTCAATGCGATTTTCAGGTTAATTCAGTCAGAATTCCACAGGCTGTCAGCTGGAGGGGTGGATGAACCCGGGAACAACCGGTTTCTTTGCGACTCAATCAAGCCCAATAGCATTATGGATTCTTGCATTTCTTTGGCTTTTTTCTTCGTTTTCATATTTATCATCGTTTCTAATGAATTTTCTGATGTGAGTTTTGGTTTTGAGGCTGCAATATGGAGTTCAGAGTAACGGAGGAATGGTCTTTTTCAAACAGGGCACAGCTGTTGGCCTGCTCCAATTCTGGTTTGCTGTCATTCTTTTGAGTGCCTCAGCCGATTTGTGGATTCTTGAGCGGCAATTTCCTACATGTTTTCTAGGTCTGAGTTGGTTTTGCCCCCTTCCTTCCCAAATTTTGTATTCTGACGCCATAGAAAGAAGAGTTTGGGTAGAGTAGCCATTATGAAATAAAAAACACAACACATAGGCGTTTGAAGCTTAGAAATCTACAGGTAACACGACCAAGGTGAGTTTTTGTGTTTTGGAAAAGAAAATGGAACACTTTGGCTGATTTGAGAGATATTAATTGCCTCCAAACTGAGTTTCACTGCGATTTTCAGGTTAATTCAGTCAGAATTCCACAGGCAGTCAGCTGGAGGGGTGGATGAATCCAGGAACAGCCCATTTCCTTGCGACTAAATCAAGCCCAATATCATTATGGATTCTTGCATTTCTTTGGATTTTTCGCATTTTTCTTATTTATCATGGTTTGTAATGAATTTTGTGATGTCAGCTTTGGTTATGAGGCTGCAATATGGAGTTCAGGGCACCGGGGGAATGGTCTTTTCCAATCAGGGCACAGCTGTTAGTCTGCTCTAATTCTGGCTTGCTGTCATTGCTTTGAGTGCCTCAGCCGATTTGTGGTTTCTTGAGCGGCAATTTCCTACATGTTTTCTGGGTCTGAGTTGATTTTGCCTTCTTCCTTCCCAAATTTTGTATTCTGACGCCATACAAACAAGAGGTTGGACAGAGTAGCCATTATGAAATAAAAAAAAACACAAGAAATAGGAGTTTGAAGCTTAGAAATCTACAGGTAACACGACCAAGGTGAGATTTTGTGTTTTGGAAAATCAAATGGAACACTTTGGCTGAGGTGACACATATTAATTGCCTCCAAACTGAGTTTCACTGCGATTTTCAGGTTAATTCTGTCAGAATTCCACAAGCAGTCAGCTGGAGGGGTGGATGAATCCGGGAAAGATGGTTTCCTTGCGACTAAATCAAGCCCAATATCATTGTGGATTCTTGCATTTCTTTGGCTTTTTTCTCATCTTTCTTATTTATCATGGTTTGTAATGAATTTTCGGATGTGAGCTTTGGTTTTGAGGCTGGCATTTTGAGTTCAGGGCACCGGAGGAATGGTCCTTTTCAAACAGGGCACAGCTGTTGGCCTGCTCCAATTCTGGCTTGCTGTCATTTTATTTTGGGTGCCTCAGCTTATTTGTGGTTTCTTGAGCGGCAATTTTCTGAATGTTTCCTGGGTCTGAGTTGCTTTTGCCTTCTTCCTTGTCAAATTTTGTATTCTGACGCAATACAAACAAGAGTGTCAGCAGAGTAGCCATTATGAAATAAAAAACACAACAAATAGGCGTTTGAAGCTTAGAAATCTACAGGTAACACGACCAAGGTGAGTTTTTGTGTTTTGGAAAATCAAATGGAACACTTTGGCTGAGGTGACAGATATTAATTGCCTCCAAAAAGAGTTTCAATGCGATTTTCAGGTTAATTCAGTCAGAATTCCACAGGCTGTCAGCTGGAGGGGTGGATGAACCCGGGAACAACCGGTTTCTTTGCGACTCAATCAAGCCCAATAGCATTATGGATTCTTGCATTTCTTTGGCTTTTTTCTTCGTTTTCATATTTATCATCGTTTCTAATGAATTTTCTGATGTGAGTTTTGGTTTTGAGGCTGCAATATGGAGTTCAGAGTAACGGAGGAATGGTCTTTTTCAAACAGGGCACAGCTGTTGGCCTGCTCCAATTCTGGTTTGCTGTCATTCTTTTGAGTGCCTCAGCCGATTTGTGGATTCTTGAGCGGCAATTTCCTACATGTTTTCTAGGTCTGAGTTGGTTTTGCCCCCTTCCTTCCCAAATTTTGTATTCTGACGCCATAGAAAGAAGAGTTTGGGTAGAGTAGCCATTATGAAATAAAAAACACAACACATAGGCGTTTGAAGCTTAGAAATCTACAGGTAACACGACCAAGGTGAGT